>NC_086332.1:51977853-52577853 GCF_032445375.1 Bacillus rossius redtenbacheri | reverse complement strand
TTGCTTGTTTGCCAACCTTCAGGTAACGCTTCCATCAAGTACTTATTTTTTAAGTGGTTCCTTTATGAATATCATAGTCACAAAATAAGTAATTATTCCCCCCCCCCCCCCCTTTTTCAAGAATTCACATACGCTAAATCGGTATTATTTATTTTTCAAGAAATCACAGTCAAACAAACCAACTTGTTTTCCTTCATGTATGGGTTAAAGTTGAAGAAAATTAATCTCCTTATAGGTATTAAAGTTGCGGCGATGAAAGTATTTGGACAGGAACGAGCAACTGCATTAAAATATAGCAAGAAATTTACGAAGATTCCATATTTTGCTTAGCTTTTCTATCATTTTTTAAAAAAATTGCAGCCTATAATTGAATGATTTAAAAAAATGTTTTGAAAAAATATTTTACTGGGTTATATGTCTAGAGAATTCAGATTATCTTATTAACAAAAAACGTGAATTACTAACAAACAAAATTAAATCTAGCAAATGAATTGTTTGTGTGATTTTGCTAGCCCTGATTACTTAATAAAACATTAAATTATTTAACAATATGAAATATGATGACCAAATGAGGAATAGTTTAAAAACGTTTACTTTTAAGAAATATGGAAATAAGAATATATAAGTTAGGCTATGCGAGCATAGCCAAACAATTTTTCACATTAGTACAGTTTCTCGTACAGTGTAAATAAATTTCGCTCAAAAATTGAAACATTTAATCGTCAAAGTTTGTATACTTATAAAGTAATAAAGTCTATAAGACAAGTATACGTCTTTTTTCATTAAATATAAAAGTCGCTACCATCCACATTTAAATTGATTATTAATATTATAAGTCCATTAAACATTAGAAAATCACTAATATTATTAACACTTTATATAAAATCATCAGAAAAAAGTATGCACTTACATAGTCAGAACCTACGCCAGTAAAACACTGTCATTTGGAAATCTGAATGCGCTACCAACTGGCTACTCTACATAATAGTTGTATGAAATGTTACGAAAGAATAATTTGGTTATTACAGTCGATATTTTTTTTTCATTTGAGGAGCGGTTTTTTATTACTGTTTACATACTATACTTAGAGAACGTGCAAGTTTACACTGGTCCAAAACTTGATGAGTTTGTACCGAGGCCTATGAATACACTTGTTTATTGCTTCTTCACTCAACATGGCCGTGTGTCTCGCTCCATGAGGTGTGGAGCAACACGAAAAAAGTTCCGTATGAAGTAACTGACGAACCCGTGAGGTTAAAGCAGTCACGCACGAAAATCCATTGTGTAGTTTAGAAGTAAACGAGCAAACAGGCAAACGCGGACATCAACTTTGTTTGATACTATTTAAGTGATGTTATCATAAAAGTAATAATAGACTATAAAAGTTCAATCTTCATCTAAAGAGGCGACGGAGGAATTGGCATCGATTGCGTTGGCTTCGAGGGTGCAGCGTCTAGCTTAAGACTTTGTTGTTTGCGTTCTGAGGCGTGAACTCCCAACTACCGTGGCTCAGCACACTTCTTTATAAGGGCTGATTTCCGCTGCCCACAAATCATTTGAAGGTGGATAGATGATATCACATGTTGTTTCGTCAGCTGCTGGGAAGATCCTTTCTACCTCCAGATGATTTGAACGTTAAGCTTTAAAATAATAGTTCCAGTTATTTAGAGATTATTTTAACGTGTAGAAACAAAGCAAAAATGTGACGTTCTACATTTGTCTTTGACTTTATCTTAATGACGAATGAGTGATGACGGGCGAGAAATCATTTTTTAGTGTTGCTGAAGACTGATAAAGGAAGTGTAATATATTTCACAAGGCAGTGGACTGTTAGCACATAGCTTGGTGTTGCTGTTTCCAATATTTCATAAAACTTTGGATTTAATTTTGAAATTTGTCTTGAGTACAGAAGATAAGTTGTCACATAAATATTAATTGTCTAGATTTTATAAGTAGGGTCCTTGTTTACAAATTTTCTTTCATACTTCCTGGTTAGGCTGTAGCGAAATCCATCTAAGCCAGAATGAAACCTAGTTTTAAATCAGCTATAATTTAATATAATCAAATATGCATTTTATTATGCACTAACGTGACTGTAACAAATTACCCTATAGTTACCTCAAAAATATTCGTTAAAATTAATTCGTTATTTGCCCTAAGAGACAGTATAAAAACCTTTTTATAACTTATCGTGTATTTGGATAATAAGTTGTTACGTCGTTTGACGTGACCTTTTATTTAATATCATGTCGGATTTCGGAATTTATTTTGTCTTTAGATCTGTAATGAAATTAATTAGTTGCTCAACAGATCAAGCATATGAGCTCAACGTCTTATGAAAAAGGAAACTTATAGGCTGCCTGGAGGCGAAGAATAGGCCATTAATACCCAAATTCGCCAAACATTTTCCAACAAAATTAACTATGAAATTATCTAGCCGAAAGTATCATAAATAAACACTTAGCTTCATTAAAATGCGATTTCCATTTTAAAAATCAGGCGAAATGAAAAGCCATTGTTTACGTCCGTGTGTCTGGCTCTTTTTGATACTTGTGAAAATAATAGAACAATATCTTTCTTCCACTTTGTAGTGTCAACTGGTTCAGGTTATCAAAGATCATAGCAAGTACGTATTTCTATACACATGTATTTTGATAGATATTATTGAAAATTTCAAGCCAATCAGAAGACTAAAATATGTCTATCTCAGCCATAGTTTATAGTTAAAAGTAAATTACGTTTTTAAGCGTTATTGGGTTCTTCTTTATTTGTTTGTAACTGTTTCAAGGTCGTCACAGACGTGGTAAGAGCAGTGTTTACTAAGCATGCGCATGTGTTCTCCACGTCTACATCGTTACCCGATGAATCCACACTAAATAATCGCGGGTCTAATCATTGATTCGCAGACACACTTGGACTGGCTTTAGTATTTTCTGGAAGATCGTGCAATATAAATGTAATAGAGGCGTCCTCATGATACGGCGGGGAGGAAAGATGGGTGGGATGGGTAGTGTAAGGCCACGTCGAATGGCCGGATGGGGGGGGGGGTAGGACTCCCATCTCAAGGTCGCCGCGCCGAACAATGTGTCGCGCCGCGGCCTTGAGCCATTATTTTCCCCGCGCGGGAGCGCCGGGGAATATATGGGGCCCTGGGTGGCAAAGGAGGATCGTCGAGGAAGTTGTAGGGATAGCAGGGCGGGGCGGAGGGAGGGGAGGCCCCCGCTACCCGCTATTAGTTAACTGCACCGAGACAGCGCGGTAGCAGCGCGGCGAGGGGAGGTTGATTTACGTGCCTGTGGGGCAGGTCAGCTACGCTCCTCTAGTACCGTACTGACACTGTGTGTGTGTGTGTGCGCGCGAGCACGTGTCGGGAGCGTCGATCTGGGGCCTCCATTCAGTCGTCGATCACTCCTGTTGACAACAGCCCCCCCCCCTCCCCCTGATCCTTCACGGGCCAAGCCCCTCCATCAAACAAACGTCTGAGGTCAGGGCTAGTTCCCCTGTCGAAGAACTTTCAACACGGATCAGTACTTTTTTATTTTTGCGTAGTGGAATCCAAACCACTTCCGCCTGGACGCGGGGTTCATCAGTTGCTGGAACCCCCAGGTGTTGGGATAGATGCCTCGACTGTGTCCTCGCCCTGGCGAACCCCGGCCACACATGGGCCGAAGTCGGTGATATCAACACTGAATGATACATCCTGTCAAATATTTATCTGAATCCAGTAAATACTTTTGTACAAAACCAATTCATTTTATATATATTATTTTAATTAGTTTAATTAGAGTTCTAAATTTGATTGCAAACATGCGAGTAAATTGTCAGTTCTTTCAAAATAGGTATCATATTTATTGCAAGGTGTAAAACTGTTTGAAAAAAAAAATTAAATTATTTTAATACAGCCACTAAAACGTCAGCTAGTGAGTTTTAGGAAATTAGAAGGGAATAGTTTATCTTAATTTAAGAGTTCAAAATTGGTTAAAAAATTTATTTATCTTAAATTATGAGCTTATTTATATATCAATAATGTGGAAAATTGAATTATTTAAAATAATATTTCTCGAAATGGGATTTATCGTTTATACCCACGGTTTGAAGCCAGTTATGATCACTCACACACCACCAAGACCGGCAATTTTAAAATTATTTAAGATTATAAAATGAATATTTTGTTTCGCGTTATAAGCAAAGCGTAAAACTTTCAAATGCATTTTATGTCTTATTTAATTAAAATAATGGCATTTACTACCGATTTTACTGATTGAACTCGGGGGGTTTGCCTCATTTGAATAGTACCATATATTGTGAGGGAAGGAACAATTTATGTCCATTGCAGTGAAGATTAAAATAAATTCTCTGCTGACAAACTAAATCTGGTGATAAAATATGTACAAAAGAATGTGCATAGTCTGATAAACCGCTCACAGTATTCTGGCAGACGAGTAAATTAGAATTAAACTTATTTCACCGTAGACTTAACGTCATATTTATATCTCACTTTAGCACAACTATGGTAAGAGAATTACTGCCATTCTACTCATGAAGCTTTGTTTGCGAACAATCCATGCACTGCTATTACAAACGATCTAACATAAATTGTACCTAACAGTAAAACATATTTTAAACTTCCAAAATGTTTTCCTGGCCATACTGAAGACCATTTTTGCACATAGGCCTACATTTTGCTGGTAATTGTGAAGATTTGACTGAAAAGCTAAAATCCAAAGAGACATATAACCACTATTGAAGGCGTACTACTTTTTTTTTTGCTTCAGATATCATCTCTACTAAAAAAAAAATCAAGATTATTTGTTAATCCATAGGTCAACGTTCCATGGGCATTTGTGATCGGATGGTGTTACATAGAGAATCCAATTTTGATTGTGACTTGTGACTTGTGCTGCTCTCATTCACTCGTTACGGGCGCCATTAGAGTTATATTGTCCAAATATAGAAGTAACATGAAAGTACAATGAGTCCAATCTCTATGAAATCAATTACCGACATTCGATTGACACTCTAAAAATTGTACAATAGAATAGGGTGGATTGCATGTGACAAATAGTGTGGCTGATTCTAAAGCCTAGATCCCTGAAATATTCGTAGATTCATAAAAAAATACTTTCACAGTTGTGCTGCTTCTGCGTTTTTTGTAGTCTTAGATACCATTTACCACAGGATTGTATATACGACAAGTTTGATTGTCAGTTTGTTTGCTGATAACAGAGTTTATGAAGAAATATTTCGAATACAGGAGTATAGAAGCAAATTCGTGGGCTTTTCCAATCTGTCAAAACTTATAAAATGACGTATGTTGAGTGACTACAACACATTTAACAAGGTGAATTATTTAATATGCTTGATTTTTTTTTTAAATTACTAGCTGATAATATGGTGCATAGCTATATCTGGCAACAAAATTTGTTACAAAATGCAATTCTTATCGGTATTGTGGTACTCAGGTAACAAGATATGTTAAATAAAAATAATGGCAATAAAATGCAATGACCCAACCTACCAGTGAACAAATGGCTTATGTGGACGACTGCAAATTATACCTATCGTAAATGCTGATTTTATGTCTTGTTTCGTTTTCGGCAATGATGCTGTAGCAGGTATAGTGAGCATATCCTAAATTATTTTGCTTCTATGATTTCATTTTTTGCTCGTGATTTTAAATAATTTTATAATAAAACCATAGTTAAATGTTTACAGAAGTTTTCAGTAGTTAAGTAAGGATTTTGGATAATTATTGGTTAACTGTGAAAATTCTTTATTCCGGTAAGTTCGGAATGGCTATGCCGGATTAGCGATTTTGTTGGAAAATTTAATACAAAGTACATTATTTGAATTTAAAACAAATTTAAAAAAGACAGCACAATATTCAAAACAATTTTTTAATCATTTTCCCTATAGAAACATAATACGAATGATCGTTTGTCTTATTCAGGGGTGAAAATATGTAGGATTTTCAAGGAGGTGTGTACGGAAAAAAAAAATTGGGGGGGGGGGGGGGTGAGAATTTTGCACATGGGTTTTAACCGAGTAAAGTAATCTCTGGATAGGGTGATTATATGTTGTATACTGCCCTTATGCTGGTCTCTTTACGTGTAATATGCAGACAAATTTAAAATAGAGAAAATGTTTTCATAAAACTCAGTTATGATATTTACGTTTGTCAGTCACGATTGTGCAATCGCAAGCTGGCCCCCTGGCCCCACGGGATCTCCGTCCGTGGTCTCATTCAAAATATGTTTACCGAAATGTTTCTGTGAAACGTAACCCCAGAGGAAACAGGAAACACTGCACTGAATGAAAACCGACGGTAGGTACTGATAAAACTCTGAGCAAACTGAAAACCCCGGCAGCGCATTAGCGCGACCTAGCGGCCAAGGTAGAGACTTTTAATCCATTCCGTAAAAATCCGAAAGTGAAACGCTCCATTGGTGCCAGATTACAGAATCTGCCGAACCATAGACTGCCGGGTTGAATAACTTTCGCAGTGTTTCGTCGCTATAGCGACCGTGCACTCAGCGCGTGTCACGTGTCCGGGCCGTCGTCAGTGGGACTGGAGTGGGCGGGGCTAATTGACTGAGACCTATGTATAGATGGGAGGGGGGGGAGAAGGAATGGCCCGAAGGGTCCGCGGAGCGTTAATTATTCCTTTTCTTGCAGGCGGCGAGTTTTCATGTCGTTCCTCGTCTGAATAATTTACGTCGATAATTCTTTGCTTCGCTTTTGACGTTTCGGTAGCGGCGCGTAATGTATTCGCAGCAGGTGCATCGGGCTTCAGAATTTCTCAAAACGGGGGAGTTGCTTAATAATTAAGTCGTGTTTTACAGGCATGCATTAAACATGACTAAATTACCAGCTATAAATTTTTTTTGTTGCATACTCAGCAACTAAGAAGATTAGTAGACAACGGCATTAATTTCCGTAGGTAGTGTTATTTTACGTGTGTTTTCTTTTTCGCATCATGTTAAAAAATCATTGTGGTTATGCATTTATTAGTATTTCCAACTTCTTATAACTATTAAAAAGTGGTAACACTAGCCGTTAGGCGTACGTTTGTCAGACACAGTCTGGCTGAAACCACCGACTTCCGCATTGTGAATCGTTATGCTTTTATGTTTTAATACCTCTGATTATGTTCAAATTATAAAAATTTTCTCGTCCTCCGGAGTGAAATGACAAATTTCAACTAAATCGTATATATTTGCTTCACCACTCGGCTGTAAATGCCTTGAAAATTATTGTGGCGTCTTAACTTACACGTCTGTCACACAATAACTGTTGGATAAGATAATTTTTATGTTCATATCTGTATATGACAAAGCTGACAAGTTGTAACATATCGCTACTTATAGACGATTAGAGTATGACCTATGATTTAGCAGCCATGAAGTGTCTATAATGTAACAGAAACATTCACAAGCTAGCGAAGACAAAGTATCTGACGTAACAAAATCCAATCAAACATAATAGTAATATTTTCACGTGTAATATTTATACTGCTATAAACATCTAAATTGTTTTATGAAGTTTGATTTTCATCGTGCCTCGCTAGTTATGATTGGTTAGTCTCGCCTTCAGACTAGGGATGTATCCAAGTCTAGTCTAGTCAAGGCTAGTCCTGCTTACTAGAGGTTGATCCAAGTTGCATGGGTATCATGCAATAGGCATCACTGAAAACCACCTAACAGTAGTCCTCGCATCCCGAAGATATTTTGGATCCTGAGAAACGTTGTCTATAAATACAAAGGAGATGGACTATAACAAACCTAAAGAGTATTTTTTATCACCTTACGACATCTTCTGCTAGCGACTAAAAAATTTTTAAGGGGCTGGTCATAAGAAAGTTTCTCATTTGAAATTCTATAAGCCATATCGATAAATCTCTGAACGCGGGTAAAAAAAAAAATTGGTTGTCTGTAAAGTCGGTTTACGGACGATAGTTTAACGTGACGTCATAACAAAACATTGATGAAATGATTGCATACTTTTATGAATAAAATTGAATCATTTTAATTTTAATAATAAAAGAATAAATAATTGAAATTATACTAATAATCAGCTTTTTAAAATGCAAGAATAATTAAACTTTATTGCCGAAATTATTGTTGTAATAAGCAATGAAAACCACATTAAATATTCACTTCACTTTATAAACAGTCGACTAAACAGTTCGCGTGTAGATGACTTGTAATTAATTTTAAAAACTGGCGTTTAGCTATAAAGTTTAAATATAATTATGAACAAGTTTTCATATAAATAAACTGTAATCAAATATCTATCATTAATTATATGAACCAAAATAATTTTTTAGTCAATTATTGTAACATAACCTATTATTACTGCACTTGCCGACCGCGTAACGGAACAATGAGCGTAACGGGACACAGCGTAACGGGACACTTTTTCGTGCGTGCAGTTGGCGTTCATCGATTTATTAGACGTTGTCACGTCAAAAAAGGGACTTTTTTTTAAGTAACGTTCTACGCGTGCAAAAGCCGCAATAAGGAAAGGCATAGCTGGCGTTACGACTACAGTTCGCTCTGAGCTAGCCTCTCTGAAGCCATCGTGCTAAACAGGCGCGAAGAAGGCCGATGTTACACACAGTTAGTTACGTGATTCCTGATTCAGGAACGCCCGGGCGTTTTTCTAAGACTCGGGCCGGGGTCTACCCTTGATTACTGTCTTATTCTCTTGTTGAAGTCTCCTCTTGGAACAGTTGACTCATGACCCTGCGCGTCACTTCCCCTCTCGATCATCACGAAGCACTCCCCCTCCTTCTTTCTCCTCCTCCTCCTCGGCTCTTCCCCCACTACTAACTTCCATGCGCCGCGGGCTGGAAGTCGGACATGATGTAACGCCCACCCTCTCGCCCGCTCAAGACGTCATTCCATTGGCCGAGACTGGGCCGCCCCTCCTCGCCCCCTCCGTGCTTCTTCCGCCTGCCTCTCCCCCCTTCCTTTTCATCCCCGGCGGCGGGGCCTTAAATCAAGGCGAGCCATTGTGTGGCCGGCCTCGACGGAGCTCCAACCAGGCGGCGCTCGCGGCTGTGACGCCGACAAGCGGTCTTCGTTGCTGGCGTCTTGATTGGCCGCGATCTGCGTCCCGTCGCCGCGCTGCAGCCGCGCCCGCCGACACACTTGACTGGGCTGCTGCGCCCTAAAGCCCGCACTTTAAAGGGTTGTGTCCCGTCCAGGTCATTGTTTTCTTTTTACGTTTAACACGGTTAAACGTGCAGCCTTTTTGAGTAGTTACAATTCAACAAAGTTAAAAAAAAAATCAATAGTGCATACTGTTTGCCAAATTAGCTGGAAAAATTGAATTTGAACGTTTTTTTTTTGCATTATGAGAAGGAAAAAATAAGTTACAATTCAACAAAGTTAAAAAAAAAATCAATAGTGCATACTGTTTGCCAAATTAGCTGGAAAAATTGAATTTGAACGTTTTTTTTTGCATTATGAGAAGGAAAAAATAAGTTTTCTTTTTACGTTTAACACGGTTAAACGTGCAGCCTTTTTGAGTAGTTACAATTCAACAAAGTTAAAAAAAAAATCAATAGTGCATACTGTTTGCCAAATTAGCTGGAAAAATTGAATTTGAACGTTTTTTTTTTGCATTATGAGAAGGAAAAAATAAGTAAAGAAACATTTTTTAAATGCAATGCTGGTTGTTACTATGTAGTATGGTTTAAAATTCCTTCAGAAAATAATAATTTTATTTTATTTAACCTTTCAATATAACATTTTTGTTGCTTTTAAAAGACCAACTAAAATTATGTTTTTTTTCCTGATTGAAATTAAACCATATCACATAGCAGCCAGTAAATCTAAAATTTTCCAGTTTTATATTCCGGTTAATTCTCCTTAAAAAATTTTTCAGCTAATTATGCATAGAGTAGGCGATCTATATATTTTCTTTTTTGTGAAAGTTGAGCCACTCTAAAAACCGGCAAGTTTAACCGCGTGGAACTTAAAAATAAAATAATGACCTGGAACGGGACATAAACCCTTAATTATTTATTTATTTATTTACATTTGTTGTGCTGATTAAAGCCTCTGTTTTTATGTCAGTAAGCTATTCGCGGGAGCGCCACACACATCCACGCGTTTCTCCGGTATTCGAACCCAGAACCCTTCGTATTAACTGTACCACGGGTACGTAGGCCTGCGCTTTCGTCAAGCATGAATCGACGATTTTACCACTGGAATGTTAATTTCATGGAAATATAGATTCCTTGTAAATCAATGAAATTCACTTGGAGCCATAGTGCAATTCAATTTAAATTCACTTAAAATTTGTTATGTTTGTACATTGTAAGCTAAAAACAAATAGGAGTTATCATTGTGAGAAAAAAAAAACTGGCCCAGTTTGGCAGTCGGCTTAAATTTTCTGGAACCATTTTCATAGTGCTTCAACGTATATAGGTAATATATTATCTTGTTAGATGCAGTTTATTATAAAGCAGAATTGTAAATATTAACTACTGACTGTGGTACTCTTCGAACAGGGGTACGATTTACGTTGCTGCAAAGCATTCTGGTGTACTGATCTCTGTGCATAATATCTACCTTTATCGTTATGAAATAACTGATATCCGCAGTTACATTAACATATGTTGATAGGAAAAAATAATATATTTTAGATTTTATTCACTGTTTTAAAAAAATTGAACTAAAAATATGCAAATGAAATTATTTAAAATGAAAACATTAGGTTTAGGCCAGTCCCTACTTCTGTCGCTATTGTGACCCATGATTTAACTTAGTAAATTATTTTAATGGCTGTTTCCAAAGAAACTGTGCTAAGTAACTGAGCTACTTTACTGGATAAAATGTAGGCTACCTTATGGGGTATCTGTAGTCCAAAATTTACCAAAATCGTTTCAATAGTAAATAAATGATCTAGTAACTAATAAATATCCAGACATTCAAACTTTCACTTTACACATTAGTAAGATAGTTAGTTGTTCAGTTTACATATTACCTCAGTAAAAGTTTTAATCGAATTCGGTTCAGTAGTAATAATGTAACTGAGTTTCAAAATACAACTTCCACATGTATAATGTAATTGGGATAGGGTAGTTTAGATAACGCAGTTAGAACAATTTCTTGTGCGTTATGGGAAAGAATTAATTACTATGCCTAAGGAAAACAGTTCGTGGTTTCATCTTATTCGGGAAGGCTGGAGTTGTGTATATGGTGTCCGGCAGGCTGCACGTTTAAATCACACGTAACGCAGTTTGGAAGTAAGCCTAAACAAGGAGTTAGGAATTGTCAGGAGATGCAGTCACATTATACTTCACCATCGCCGAATTGCGACTCCCAAAAGATTGTGAATGAGTCGTTAAACAGCCATTTACATAATTCAAAGTCGTTTAAAACTGTCTCCACCATGCAAACACTTCACACTGTAAAAAATGTTTGTAAATAAAACAGAAAAAATCCAAAAAATTACAAATATGTTTTAAATTTGTACATTTATATGAAAAAAAAGCTGAAACACAAAATAGTGTTCGCATTTATTCTGGGTTCGGATTCTTATCCAAACATTTATGCTTGGTGTTGTTCCAGTACCTCCAATAGTCAAAGCTATTTGCAAACCATTGTCTATATAGCTTTCCAGTATCAACTCCGCACATTAATAAGCATGATACAACAAAATAAAGCCAATTTAGGTATTGATTATTCGATTATCTTTTCCATGGTTGGAAAAAGTAATTCTTGGCTTAAACTATAAAATTATGCACTATTTTTCATAAGAAATGCTCAGTATTATCTCGAAAAACCTAGGCCTATTTCATTTGTGCAGAAGTAACCATGGCCATGTGTTGTACAAAGTTACAATATCTTTCTTGTAGTATTACAAACTATTTCTTGGCTACTGGTTTCCAAAGGAATCTTTTGTGAAAGTACAGAAAAAAAAAATATTTTTACGTGTGAGACTTGGATGGTAGCGCTGTAATCGTCTTGGTCACCAAGATCGTCAACAGGTTGCCCTTCTGAGTCGGTGTCACTCGATGGGTGCCTCAAAATGGTGCATACCACTCTTCACCGTCATGCCTCGCGGCGGTCGTGAGAGAGAGCGAGAGAGAGAGACTAAAGGCACGATGTTGCGGGAAGGGAAAAAAGGTGTTTCGGCCCTTGGCACATCTTTCCCGCCGGTTTCCCCCCCCCCCTCCATTTTATAGGGTTTGCAAGGGAGAGGGGTGTTTCAAAAGCAGCCAAACACTCCACCCCCCTTGTCGGCCCTTCGAACATCATCTCCTTCTCGTCCATGTTCGCTCTTTCCCTCCTCTTCTCGCCGCGCGCCTGATCATCCCTTAACAGTGTAATCTGGGACAACGACGCCGTTCGCCCACTAGCGAGATTGTCTGTGTACGACTCCCGGCCGCGAGACGAGACTCGTAACACGAGGGGTAGTAGTAGGAAGGGGGGGTGAGGGGTGAGAGGTGCTCTTTGAAGGGGGACCGTAACGGCGGGGCATGTGTAAAAAAAAAAAAAAAAAGAAGAAACCGATTTCTTCCGTCCACCCTCCTCATCCTATCCTTGTTCTCGTAACAAGACAAGCGCGGGCGGCTAAACGACAGAGGGCTAGATAGGAGTGGTCGAACATCCCCTTGAAAAAAAAACCCCGACCCTGACCGGAGACGTCTGACACTTCGCGTCGAACTGGATCTTGCTTATCACAAAGCAAAGAAGGAAAACTTCAGTTTAAGAAAATTGTGAAGATAGTAACCAGTGAGGGCTCGAATCAACTTTTCTCTCAAATATGAATTTCGAATTCGATTCTTAAAAGAATTCTTCGGATCAGAATATAGAACTCAAGAGTCAGAAATCGAACTCTATACCTACGACCAAAACTAACAAAACTTTAGTAAGCTTTGACAAAAAATTTTTCAGTTACTAAGTTTGGATTTTACAATTTTAAACATGTTTAAATTTAGAGGACAGACTTTTATTGTCTTTTTTGGACGTGACAACGTCTAATAAATCGATGAACACCGGCTGCACGCACGAAAAAGTGTCCCGTTACGCACATTGTCCCGTTACGCGGTGTCCCGTTACACTCATTCTACGCTTGCGCCGCATCTATATCTCTTCCACTCAATTGTAACAACCATCGATTTGACTTTTTCGAGGCACATTAAACTTGAAACACTCCTATTCGTTTCCTACTTTTCCCATCATCGTCCTATACTTAACATAATAACACAGATTGGAAGAATTTAAATAGCAAACATGTATAAAAGTTATAGTTAAAATAATCTTTTCGTTAAAGTAATAAACATATTTGAATTAATGAGTGAAAATAAATGTAAATTTATCAATTAATTTGTAGATTTCATTTCACTCCTTCTTTGTATCCATACAAAATAGTGATAATTCAATAAAAATGATTCAATTTTATTCATAAAACTATGCAATCATTTCATCAATGTTTTGTTATGACGTTGTCACGTTAAACTATCGTCCGTAAACCGACTTTACAGACAACCAATTTTTTTTTTAGTTTAGTTTTAAATTCAAACAAACATCCTGGCAGCACTGTAGCTGGTTTGAAACACCAACATTTCTTCGATATATTCTGTAGAGTCAAAGAATAGTATAATTCAGTAGGTACTTGTCGATTAAGCTTGTTGCCATTGTTTGAATTTTTGAGTTTTACTTCCTTCAATACGTACTTTTTTCTAAAACTTATCCCCGAATATATAATATTGGATTAGCGGATCCCTAGGAATTTTACCAACAAATTGTTTATTTATTTTTTGTTTGCGTTTTCCATTAAAAATTTCTATTTTTTAAAACTGGTCTGCGTAGTTTCGGAAACAGTTTGTAAAAATATTTCAATTCAGGCGGATTATAATTTTTTACATCTCGTCAATGAAGTAGAAATTTTATCCTTTCGGCGAAGCCAATATAGTTGAGCCTGAAACACGAAAATATGCAATTTTTGCGAACGTCGTTTTGCTATCAATAACAAATATTTAAGCGGCATGAATAAATAGCAGTCATGTCATATCTCCGGGAACGCTCGCAATATTTTACTTTCTTACAACACTTCAAGGTGAATGTTATTTATTATATACTTAACATACTTGTTTCAGCTTAAAAATGTTTGACTAATGTTATGCCACAGCCATACCTATAGTCAACACTGCAGTGTAATTAAAGTTTAACGCATCTTATTGAGCAGTATATTTTAATGCTTTTTTGAAACCTTAACATCAAATGCCTTTAATATTAATTTGAAATAGTAAGAAAATATTTTTCCCCTTTTATTCATGATAATATCTTAACAGTCTTGAGTCATATTCTAGTAAAACATTGTCAAATGAATTTCCAAAGTGGGGCTAGGTATATAGCATGTGTGTTGTCAAAATCATACATTATATATCATGACATGTAGACTATTATTTTCTTTTTATTTAAAATTTTAATGTATTGTATCTATTATAAGTACCTACTAAAACATGACAGGAAAATTAGTATTTGTTGTGAAACACAGTTTAAGACAGGCCTTATCGTCCAAAACTTATCAACGTCGAAACTCGGTTGTAGAATAGAGGGTATTTTAAGAAAAAAAGTTAGTTTTTTTTTTTGAGACGGGTCTTGTCTTACAAGCCGATAACTATTTCAGGACCAAGTCTTTTTTTCCTACATATAGTTGAAGAAAAAATAACCCTAGGTTTTCTGCATTCAACGGAATATGCAGCGTGAAGTCATTGGTAGGCCTATAATAAGTATTGAAACTCATTACTTTCGGTTTGTGTTGCGGTCTGCTTCAGATAGCCACCGCCTGACTGCCAGCTGGTGCCGATAAGGGAAAAGGGGGGGGGGGAGACGGGGTTGTAAGGTCGCAAGAGCCCAGCTTGGAGCAAAAGGACTGCTTCGCCGGCGTGTTGGATGAGGGCATATTCCCACGGTAGATCACGACCGACGTCGCTCGCGGCCCGTAAATTTCCCGCGGACCGCCGCGCCGTAAACAGGGTGATTCCGCCCTTCCCCCCGCACACCTCACCGCACCCGGAGGTCGTGATGGTGAGGGACGGTAAAGGGAGGGGAGGTGATTGCACGGAGCTTGACGCCTCCCCGGAGAGCCGGAGGACGAGTCCGACGGGATGCTGCGGCCGATGGTATCTGCCGCATCCCGTCTCCGCGCCGGTCGGTTCGTCGACCCGCTGTGCAGCCGGGGAGAGCCTTGTCCTCCCATCAGTTTGCCCTGGCGCGCGCCCCGGCTCCGTATCAGTCGGGAGACACCCCTCAAGTCATCCAGGGAACCAACTTTTGGGAGAGTCAGAATACGACTGACGAGCTTCTACTGCGGGAGTTGAAAGTCACTTAATCGTTATCATTGCCGGAGTTTTTTGAAGTTGGAGTTGAACAGCTTTTTATTATTGTGAATACCTAATAGAGACAGTATTTTTCAGGAGGAGAACTGAGCGTCTGATAATATGTAGTTAGTTGAACAAACTAGACATCTTGCCACCGCAAAACCTTCAGCTGTCGTAAAATGATGTCGGTGAAAAAAATGCTGTGTAACACCTTGTTTCCAACTTTTAAATTTCTTGATGACCCTTCAGCCGAATTTGACATTATCTCATACTGCCCCGTCAGTTGCCTATTAACGATTAAAAACTGTGCTGCAACCCAAAATTTATAAGAAAAAATTGTTTCACGTGGATTCTATTTTCTTGCCTAAATAATTACGTTCGTAAATTCAGCTGTGCTATTTCCTAATAGACTCACTTTAAAATTTCCATTAAAAAAAATCTTGTAATGCTCTTAAAACTTAAAGTACTAAACAAATTGTATAAGAAATTTTATCATAAAAATAGAGTACATGGCAATGCCTTTGACTTCTCCTCAACAAATTTAAAAGGAATTCCTATACAGTTGTAGCTATACTTAGGTTAATGAATTTCACTATCCTACGTTAAAAAAAGTTACGAAACATTTTTAAAGTATGTAATAGAATTACATATTGGCGGGAAATTGTTTAAAAACGATGGAAAGTATACATACCTATATACAGTAAAAAATTTTTATTTCTGTCTAACGCTGCTTCACTGTGGAGTTGTAGCATATTATAATGTAAAGTTCAACTTTGTAAGTACATAGGTGATGATTATTGTTCACCCTTGATTCATGTGCGGCTTGTTGGCAGAAAATAGCGTAGAGATGCTGTTTTAATTTATATCTTGGTACAAATGTAGCTGTGCGGCAAAAATTACTCCTGAAGTAACCATATTTTGGTTTTATAGTAACAATATACTTTCTTATAAATTAAACGTAGTTACAGTTTAGATAAACCATTTGATGTTTTTATATTCCTCACGCTGTTCGCAAATTCAAAAAGTTTACAGACCTCTGAACGAAGAATTTACCTCAAATAAACAAAGGGTTCTTCATAATTCCGGATAACTGGTTCTTCGTATAAACTACACTGTATTCCAACTTCCTAGTGCTGTAATCCCTTGTAAACAGGGTGAATATGCAAGTGAAAGCAAGAAGAGTGTGTTAGCAATGGACTTTGCAAGTTTAAGAATTTTTCGTAATGATATCTTGTGATTTAATGCTCGAAAAAAAAAAAAAAAAAAATTAGTATCCGTACATTTACGAAGATCCCTGAATAATCTCTAAAGGTAAATAATTAACAATCCAGTAAACCAGGGGCGTACGAAAGGATGGTTGGGATGGACAATAAACCCCCGACATCATAAAAAAGAAAATCTATCATTCCCACAAGCAAACGAAAATAATTTGAAAGCAGCTTTTTGGGGTAGTGATTCCATAAATTTGGTGATGTATTCGTGAAGTTTATTTCTGTTGACGTAAATAATTAATAAGTTAGTTTATGGGACTGCTATTAAGTTTGCAAATCTGGTCTGACGTTTTAACTTCTTGCTTTTTTTTTTTTATCCTATTTTCCTCCTCCTCTCCACCTTCTATTCTTGAAATGAAACTGCGCGAACGCTCCTGCAGGAAAGGTACTTGGCCACTGACGGTGTGTTGTTTGCAGATGCGCGTGAGTGACGTCGGAGGAGGCCGAGAGTGTTGACGGGCGCCGTGTGTTGCAGGGAAGTGGTGTCCGCGGAGAGAGTGGCAGAGCCCTGCGGAGGCGCGGGTGGCGAGCGACGCCAGGCGAGGGGTCCTCTACTCGTCCGTCTTCCTCGGCAGCCCCGGCGAGTACAACGGTAAGGTCCCTCTCTCTCTCTCTCTCTCTCTCTCTCTCTCTCGTGGGTAGCTGGCTTCCAAGTTTAGGTCTTCACATGCAATTTTTTTCATTTTCCTCTTCATTCCCAGTATTGAAGGGATATGTCTGTAAATTTAACACAATCACTCTCGTCCATTTGTTGTTCCGTCAAAATTTTTTTTTTAATTGCTGTAAAATGTTGCGTAAGTCAGGACTTATTATTACAAATACCTTGCGCGGCCATTCACGCACACTTTCACGCACACTTGAGCAAATTTCACTTCAGCTACAATAGCCACTCTTGTGCCAACAAGAATTAAAGTAAATTATTAGTTCGTGAATGATTGCTTTTAAATTGTTTTGTCTGTCAGTGTGGTTAGTTTTCAGATAATTTGTGACGAATACAAATGCAAGAGACGTACCTATAAGCCTACACCTATAGTGTTGAATTTACTTAAATTGCCATTAACTATAATATTAATGACTAACAAATAGAAATAAATCATACCAACTTTGCATATGAGTCTCCACCTTAAGTGGTACTCTACCATGGTCATATTTTCTAAAATGAATTTTTTATTTAATTTTTTAATGTGCGGTCTACACAAATATTGCCCGATGGGTCGCCTATTGGACAACTTTACTCTTGTTATAAGTTCTTTGTTATCAGAACAACATGCTTATAGCCTGTATTGGCCGAGGCTTTCCTAACAGTCGACCACCATATAATCTGTAATGTACGTTCGAGGCCCGTTAATAAGGGAACTCCATTTTCAACATGACTGACTCGCGCGGAAAATGCTGCATCGCCAGGCACTAAATCAAACTCCAGTGTTTTCGATGTGTTGTTTGCGACGAGGCTTATGGTGCAAGGACTGTAGGCCTACATTTTAGTGCATTCTTATATGTAGGTAAAGCAGGTATTCGTCTAAAGCATATTTGATGATCTAGCAGTTAATCAGTTAATGGATACAATTTTTGACTTGTTTAAAAGCTCCAAAAATATTTAACATAGCACGCTAAACGTCTTGGTTTTTGTAGCTTGAGCCTGATCCTGAATTGCGAGCTCATACATAGCATATTTCTTAGATATAGCATAGTATCCTATGTATGCGTAATGTTTTCGGGCTTATGATTCGGTTAGCGAAGCATGCGCGAATACGTTACTTTGATTTGCTTTTATTTCATTCGCGAGATACGTTTACCGTTGCCTAGCTGGTGCCATGATTCAACGGCAAAGGCCGTGTTGACGCACGTGACTGCAAATAAGCCAAACATTCCCGTTCGTTGCCCGCCTGCAGCGATAGGGTAATTTTACAACCGGAACGCAGCTAATCCCAGCGGCGGTATCTTGGGCAAGAGGTGAAAACTGTACGTGGATGAAGCAGGGGGTGGGCGGCGGTGCGTGTACCCCCTCCCCCCCCCTCTTGCGGAGAGCGCGCGCAACTCTTCCACCGTTGCCATGGCGACCGTTAGCACACACCCTCCCCCATCCCTCTAGTGCTCGGGCGGCTCACCCCCTACTGCCGCCTGCACGGACTCGCTCGCCCGGTTGCCAAGGCGACTGGTGTGCTTTCTGCGCATGCGCTCAGCTGGAGACCAGGGTTCCTCTCTCCGCGCCCGGAGTAGAAAAAAAAAACACCCTCTCGTCTCCCCCCCCCCCCCCCCTTCGGCTCCTTCATCACCCCTTGCTGTCCCCGTCGCCCCTTGCTGTCCCCGTCGCCCCTGCCCCCAACAAATCGCGCGGTAAAATATGGCGATGGCGGGCAGATAGCGAGAGGAGGCGACGTCGATGCGAGGGCCGAGCCGAGGAAAGGATAAAGCCGCCCGGCGAAAAGAGAGGAGGGAAGTCGACGGCTGGTTTCCCAATAACTCAACCGGCGCGGCGGACGGGGAAAGAAGCGGGAATATTTCCTTAGAGTAACCGCGAGGCCGTCGCGTGACGGGCGTGCTGGCTGCACTCGCGCTTGCGTGCGCCCCGGGCTCCTCCGACGACATCGTCCACCTGTCAGCCGTAACTTCCAGATCCGAGACAGGGTTGGCCGTCCCCTGAGAATCTCCTGCAATGTCCTTACCATGTAGGTTGTGGCTGGTCTTCCACTGCAGCCTTTGGTAATCCTTGTCGAATATTACAGAACACGGCCATTGAAGCAGTTCGATACCTACCTATAGTGTGTTTCATGTCACTTGTCACAATTTTTGAGGGTTACGTATTTTTCTGCCACTGTTCTGCCAACAGAGTTTGTTAGAAAGTTCATGTGGCAGTACGTGTTTGTAAAGAAAAATAATGCCGCTGTCACACTATGCTGTTGAACCGGAGCGTCACTAGTTTATATTGTTCATTTATTTTAGATCAACTATTTACATGTTGGATATTAATGTTTTTATTTTATGGATTCTTGAGAAACCTTCACTATAAGAAAAAGACGTAGAAAGAATATTCTGTCAAAAACACAGCGGAAGTTTTAGCCGCAGCGTCAGAAACGCATAGTGCGACACTGGCCTAATGCGATGCTTTGCAAGTGACAGTTGTGCAGTAAGTACCAATGGTACTGCTTTTGAAAAAACTGAAATCTCAGAGACGTTACATGAAACAGACTTGACCTTAAGGTATATTCTTTCATGTACCTAACTGTCCCTAAATTTGATAGTTCTTAAAAGTAGTACCAATAGTCTTAAGTATCGTGCTGCCACTGTTATTTAGCAAACAATTTTTGTAATCATCATGTGTTAGTCAGTGTTCGTAAACAAACATCATGTGATGCTTTGCAAGTGACAGTTGAGCAATGGGTACTGCTGGTCATTATTTTGAGTTACATGACACATACTATACAAAAGCATGTTAAGTCAGCACTATTACTGCTGGGAAAACAGTTCATGTGTTATTTAAAAAATAAAATTTTCAATTCACATTTATTACATCGCATTAGGTTTATGCAATAACTACTATTGAAAAATCAGCGGTAGAAAGTTAATACTTAGACCAAAATTACTAACAATTTTAAGTGTTTTTTTGTACAAAGGACAAAACATACACATCTGGAAATTTATTCATATTTTGGTTTTTAGCTCTATAGGACACATAGTTTAAGCAGGTCATCATTATTCTGTATTTTATTTTCAAAAAGTTATTTTTTTTACTGAACCTTGTTGTTCCGTTTCGTGATATTCATTCCAAATAGACCTGTTGTAATATGAAGAAGAAAAAAACTTATTTAACTAAAATTAGTTTACCTGTTTTCTTTGCCACGTGGTTGATCGACAGTAAAAGTTATGTAATTGAGGTGCACCATTGTGAATTATTATAATTACTTGAATATAACTAAAGAACTCACTACTTGCGTGATGAATTTTATCTCCTGGCAAATTGTAGTGCAACATTTTTAAAACTTACATTGCCACAAGTTTTGATACTAGTTGGTCTATTTAGATTTAAAGGAAGTTTCTTTAAAAAAATTCCTAGAGTGTTATTTGATAAAAATAAGAATATTTATGACCTTAGCGTTTCATTTACCTGTTCCAGTCGGCTGCCAAGATATTCCGCGCGTAAACATTTCTCGTCCGTCTTCCTGCGCCATGACCCGCTGTTGGCAAACTTTCCAACACAAGATTCACTTCAAGCCGCCAGAAAAAAATTCAGTTCGTTCCCGGACATTTAATTCCTTGTCACTTCGAAACAAATTTTGATGTGACTAAGTTTCTTTTTTCTTAAGTAAAGAATTACGGTCAGTCAAATACACTTACTAGGAACCAATACCGGGCAGCGTCATGATTTTTGTGCGAAAAATCCGCCGTTTTTCTCACACTAGTCCGATAGATAGCAGAGTATGTATATGTGCAGAATTAAAATTATATTAGTTTAAAATATATGATTCCAATATTATTAAAAAATATATATATATTTTTATTGTAAAAATATTCATCATATAGTTTTAAAATTACTACTAAAATAAACCCCCTGTACTTCAAATTTCCAAGTACACGTGAAAAAAATTGTTGCCAAATAGTAAAGCAAATATAATATTAATTTGGTGTTAAATCATACTACCAGGTGTTAGTCGAACGCTTGCCTTTGTTCATGGCCCACGGTAGTTCCGTATTGGTTCCTACTGTATTTCGTTAAGTTCGCCATCGTGTAAAGGTTATATTTACAGATATTTGCACGCATCCTCTAAGCAATCAACACGCTGGAAAATTGGCCTAATGATATTGTTTGTATCGGACTTTAGTGTGGCTGTTCCAACATGAAAAAAAAGTGTGTTGAACCAACACTCCGTAATTATATATCAGCTGTGAATGACGCATATAAAAGCGTATGTGTACTTGGTATACCTATAGTAAATTGGCGGTAATTGGAGGTGAACTGATGAAACCAAAAAATAAAAAAAATTAAAATTTAAGTTTAAAATTGCCGGGAAACCAACCTGGATATTGTTGTGAGACGTGAGAGCAAAACCACTGTAATATATCAGTAACCAGTTGCAGTCCTATATATGCAATACTTTTCATGCTAAGTCCATTACATGGTTACATAGTTTAATTCCGCTACGTAACTGCCAGGTCTTTTACATCTCTGAGCATTTTCTGCCAGTGGAGTGAAAATGTAAAGACCTTTACCGTGGTTTTAGAAACAGTGTACACTAAACATACATGGGTGCTCTTGTTTGTGGCGTGGACTGGAGTATATTTCGTAAGTTGCGTGCGAATTACTTAACTGTAGTTTATGTCAGATCACCGTGTATTTTTTAATTGCTTCTTGGATCGATTTTATTTCCTAACCTAACTAAGAAATAAGTGTGTTTTGGAGAGGTCTCGGTAGGGAAGACTGTAAGTACGCCTAATTATGCAAGATTTTAATCATGCAAAGGGGGAATTAAGTGATTAATGCCATGACTGACTTCCCCCTAGACCATATTAGTTAAGTAGGGCCCAGATATAACTTGCATAGACACAGGGAAGACCCTTTTTGTGCCCTACGGGAAGCACGCCAGGGGAGAATTCTAGCGGTCGGGAACGTAGCAGCGGCAGTCGGCGGACGGTAGCTTCCACTCGGGTGGTCGGGATTAGTTGCGTACTTGCACCAGGTGGACTGTGGTCGACGACTTTACTACCCTCCTTTCCTGAGAGCCCCTCCAGGCGCTCCACGAGCCCGTCGGCGAGAGAATAGCGAGCCTCCCCTCGCAACACTCGGGCGAAGGCCCCGCGCTCTGATTGGGCCATCCATCACCTGTCGGCCCCACGCGTCCGCCAGTAATTGGTTCCCAAGGAACAAACCTCACCTCACCACACCTCGTCTCACCTCCCTGCGTGCCGCCCTCGAGCTCTTCCTCGACGATTCCTCGACCCCGGGTTCTGGTGTAGCCATATCGCACCGCCGCCCCGCGGCCGTAGTTTCCCAGATATGCTGTCATCATCGCGAGAGTCGAGGGGGTTAGGCGGGGTGTTCCTGGCGAATACCTCGCGTACCTTCACGCCCATGCCGAAAACAACAGCTCTCGTGGCCGTGGCTTACAAACTATTTGTGTGTTTGTGTGTGTCTATATATATATATATATGCTTACACCCGGCATTCGTTGCAATGCTTCAAATTTTTTTTTTTTGTTATTTGTTTGAAGTCGGTACACATACAAAGCATCTCTCTGTAGCTCTCTCTAATTTTCTATGTCTATATATATAGGTATATATCTACATCATTCCAATAATCTATAGTATATGTCACTCTATGACAAAGAAAATATTAAAATACATATTTTTACCTATATATATATATTTATGTGGCTTTTTACCTGTCACAGGTTTGACATAGGTAGCCTACATTAAAACACGCGCGTATTCGAATGAAATGTTTTATCAGAAATTTCAAAGCAATCGGTGAAGTTATTTCGGAGAGTTAAGATTTTGAACGAATGAACATGTTATATATGTGTACCTATATATAAATAAATGTGTATATATACCATACCAAATTTTGTTTTGACCACAAAATATTATTGTTATCTCAACAAAACATTTTTATTTTGCGAAATCATAATTATGCTGTTACTGCAAATATATATTTTGTGAGGACCATAAAAGAGATTTTGTTTATAATAGGCCAATACACTTATTTTGTTTGCGTACTTTTTAACGACCAGTGCAATATAACTTCCTAATCATTAAATCGTGTCATGTAATTTCGTCAAGGCGCTTATTCCTGACATCGGCATATATAATTAACATGTAAGAGTCAGTTTACTTGAAGGTACGCAAGATTAGAATCTACGAAAGTTCGTTGGCTGTTACTGCCGTGGTGTTACGATTACGCAGCCAGGGGTAAGTCAAGGTCTATGTAGTATGAGCGCGAAACCTGCTAAGTAATGCCACGATTGGACGGTTACTCGCGAGAAACTTAGGTACCAAATGTTTTCTGTAAACAGAAAGGAATAAAAAAAACATATTCTGTGCTGTGATAATACTCGTTTTGACATGGTTTTGTTAAAAAAAAAACCGAATGGGATAAACTTTCTGATTTTATTTTTCTCAAGTTGTATTCCAGTGAACTTAAAGTCATGCGTAAATTTGGGGTGTTTTCGACATTTATTTTATATCGCTGAAATGGAAACACAAAACCATGGTTGAATTAATACTAGTTTTAACTCACGTAAAACATATTTTCGTCATTATTTCTACATACAACAGTGTTTCTGAATCTAAAGGAATACACTTTACATAGGCCTGTGATATCGAATCAGATACCACGTGGTCCGAGGCCCAGTCCAGTCCAATTGTCGTGAGTCTCTGTAAATCTGCCTGCGACTTAAAATCTTACATTTTTACCATTGACATTTATGTCTATTGTGAATTATACAAGCTGTTTTATTTCTCTGTTATTTAATGATTTGAATAGTTTTGTTTCACTATCTGTAGAAATTTCTAACCTTTATTTATTGCAAATTTAGATCAGCTGACATTTATCCTCGATATATATATATATATATATATATATATAAGACGTTCTGAAAAACTTGACAAAATTACAAAGACAAAATGGTTGTTAAAATGTTGCCACGATCAGTGATAAAAATGTCACGAATAAAATAATGAAAATAAATGGTGATGGTTATTTTACACCTTGCTCGATTGCTCTTATGGGTATAGTTATTTTTTATGTGGCAGTCATTATGTCAGTCATTTAAATACTCTTTAAAAATGTAATCAGATATTGGTAACTCTGAAATTACATTTATGGTGTTGTTATTTTAACACGATTTTTAACCTCGCTATAATACCGTACAAACTCTAGAACAATGTTCCCCGAGTGTATGAAACTAGCTTGGCAACAGCCACGCAAACAAATCTAACTACAGAAGGAAAATTTAAAATGTACACTCATCAATTTCTACTAAATATTCTGCTCTCGCACAAATCTCTGAATCCTAATATTGTCATTACTGTCGACTGTTAACTGACTGTAGGTTAAGTTACGAGCTTTGCAATTACTCGTTTTCAGCTGAGAAAGGGCTACTATTGAAAAATAGTTAGTCTTTAACCAGCAATCCCACCTACTCCCGCTACTCACCTCATTGCTTCCAGTATGACAGAGGGTTCTCTCACTCGCTCCGCAGCCGTCGCGAAGCGGCGAGTATCGCACCCTCTCGGCGACCGACGTCTCGGTTGTACTCACCCTGAGAACCCCGGCGACCCCCGTTCCTGCCACATCCGAGTCCCCAACTCGACCAGCAACCGCTGTGAAGCGGCGAGTCTTGCATCTCGCTCGGCGACTGGCGGTTCCCGCTGTAGCGAGTTCTCGCTCGTCCTGCGACTCGCCCGGCGAGTACGTGTGGATCGGTACTCGCTCGGGCAGAGCTCCCGCTCGCTCCTTGCTCGTCGTGGCTAGCAGTCTTCTTGTGGTGCTGTCTGCTGTTGATCTGACTCGTGAGGTTCCGCCGCTGAGCCGTGCTAGACCATCCGGGACATTTAATGTGAGCGAAACTGGTAACTTGAAGTTTCTAAGATTCGCAATGGACATTTCATTTCAGGCGCACACCCCACATGTTTGTTCAGATCATTTTGGATCAGCTGTCCAACTGCTAGGGTTTAAATATGATATATACCCGTCTGCAGCGTTTGCTTGGCACTTGCACTGGGCACATAAACACAATAAAGAACTTTACGGATGTACACACCGTAACAATATTATACATAGATACTTAATTACAACTTTGTTTGCTTAAGGCTCGGTCTTACACGCCATGTTCGCTGTTTCATTTGATTTTCATATTAATTTAGGAATTTTCCTGAAAATTTATTTTGATAACTTCGGATCTAAAATCTCCCCCTCCCCTCCCTGAATACTTACGAGCTGCAAAATGTTCTTCAATTATTATGCTCACTTGTGTGACTTAATGTCGTTATTAGATAACATTTAGTAACGAACAACAGATAAAATATGAGATGAAACACAAAATGTAAAAGAGAACTGTAGTGATAAATTTTCAGAAGTAGCCCACTGGTAATAGGAATGGTAGGAAAATAAAATAATATATAAATGAAGAATTGAGGATTTAGTTATTCTACGAAATGTCAAAGTAATTATTATTTTCACGCACGCACATTTCGATATTTGCTTTTTCCGCCGCATGGCCGCGGGGTCGCTGGAGCTGTTAATTAAGAGCCCGCGCAGCGAAGGGGCGTGGTGAGGCGTTTTTATTCCTCGCGGCTTGAAGCGAGTGCGTCACCCCCGAGCGGGGCGTTGCAACTGACGTTTCCGAAAATGAGGCAGTGTTCGCGCACCCCCTGCCACCCCCACGCCCTCCCTCGCCTAAAATTCGTTCTATCTTGCTTTCATTCCCCTTCCTTTTCCCCACACAACTTTCCTTCGATTTTCATCATTGTTATCTCATTCCGCGTCTCCCTTACCGAGTTCTTACCCTTCGCCTTCCCAGAGGTTTGTAATCGAACTGTGGAAACGTCCAGATATTGACATTCAGCACAGACTTCCCGCCTTCGTAGTGCTTTGCAAATATCACTGCAAGGAACTGATGTGATCACAAAGAACCTTATTTTTTTTTGTAGCCACGGGATGATTTTTTTTTTTTAATTTAACGTCGCGTTAGTGCGAGTTTAGATATGATGACAGTTTAATTTGTTCTGAAGCAAATCTCATTAACGCATGATTTTACGCTTTGTTCTGTTTCGTCGGTTGTGTTTCAAAATGACGCATCACTAGTTTGTTTTTAAACGATAAGTAAGTTGAATTAGGTTTGCCAATTGCTAAAATTGAATTCTACAAGATATTTTATATATTGGAAAGAGCTGGCAAATGTTTAGGACAATTTTATTGTTGCATTGAAAGGCTTTTTTTTCTTCAGAAATGAAGCGCGGCAGCTAACATCACGCCTACCCCTAGCGGCACGGTGTTGGCTTCAGTCGAAGTCATGAGTGCGCTTCACGCATCTGCGATAAACCATCGTGTTTACGAGCTGTGCCGTAGGAAACACCGGCGTGCGTGGGCAAACCAGCGCTCGGGCTTGTCTTGTTGCGGGCGGGAGGGTGGTGTTTGGGCCGGGGGGGGGGAGGGGTCGGTGGGAGAAGCCAGGAGCGCGAGCGCAGCCAGCGAGACGTCGCCGCGCGACCGCGGGCGCGGAGGTAATAAACCGAGGAGATCGCCCCGCCGCGGCCGTAACTCGCGCCGCAACGACCCTCGCTCCGAGGACCGCTCGCCAACTCGTCAGCTCCGTGCGACTTGCGACCTGCTCGCTCCTCTTCCCCACGTCGAGACGTGCCCCAGTAACACCGTGCTGCTATCTCGCAACAATTGCTTTCGTTTGGAAACAAATCCTGAGATAACATCGTTATAAAATGGCTGCCAATAATTTAAAGATACCTGACGGTATGAAACAATTTGAGAATTTGTCATCGAGAAAGATTGTATTGGAATATAGGAATCATAACGTGTTCTTTAATGAATTACGTAACACTGTTTATGTCTGCCTCGTTTAATTTATCTCAAACTTACAGTTCTCAAAAGTGGTACCAGTGGTACCTATTTCCCAACTCCTGTCACTTGAAAAGCAAATCTTGATTTTTTTAGTTTACGAACACTGCAATCACGTGTAGTTGTTACAGTCAGTATTGACATAGCATTTGTAGAATAATGCGTATTACTTTCGAGAAGTGTCTGATTTAAGACAATTTAGATAGCCTTTAATTAGCTTTGTGCGTCTGAGAATTATTATTTTTTGTTTAGTTAACTGTTACCAAACATTTTTTTTAACTCTTATTTTATCCGGCCTTTAGGATTATGAAGGTGTTTTTAATAATCATTCGTCTGTATTCTAAATGCACTAGGTGAAATTCCGAGAAATATTTGTTGATATTTCTCAAAGCATTTGTCTTTTACTTCTTAAATCAGCATAAATATCATTATTTGATTTAAATATTTGGCCAAAATAAAGCCACAATTTGTTATAGTCAATATACTTGATTCTTTTATAACTCGTTGGCCTGTGCAGCTCATTTATCAACGTGGCAAATTGGGTTCAGTTATGACAGCGTGCCAGTGTACATTTATTTGCTGATAGTTAAGTGATCGCGAACGTTTTAACTGGCTTGCACACAGCCTTGTAAATTAATAAATTATGCTAGTGCCAATGACTTTGCTGGAAGGTATTCCTCTAACTTGTAATGGTAGGCAGTGCCGTCCTTACTACTCCGTAAATTTCTTAATAATATTCTTTCAACGATGTTCCTACGACCTAAAAGTACCACTAACGCAGGCTCCGTTAACACTAACGTTTGTTGCCGTTAAAGAAACTTCTGCTCTCGAGCGGATGGTTATGGAAGTGTATGAAATATGTGAATCAGTCTTTCATTACTAGCCAGTGATGTGTAACATTAACCACGATGACGACAAAAATTAATGTGTTTTTATGTTGCAAAATACACTTATAATACGAAACTCGGACATGAAATGTAACGTAGAAATATCTAAAATATTACCGAGTGGAATAAATATAGGTACGTAAATTGTGTTTTTAACTACTTTCTGGACTTGAATCATACGTAGTTTCTGCACCCGCTGCCAGAATACGCTGCCGGAGCAGCTACGTCGACTATTCAATAATATTGTATTTGGCATATTGAATTTTTAATCTGTACCTATAATAAAACGGCTCCGACAAATGCGAAAAAAAAAAAAAATACTAGACTCAAGTTTTGGACCTGATTTCGACAAAGAACACTACTCATCTTGTTAAAAGTCACTAAACAGTTATTACCATAAAGTTTCCCTTTAGCTTTGTGAAATTTGGTTCGCTTCATCCGCCACAGATAGCAGCACCGTGGTTGTTACCCATTTCCGTTCCTTGATTTCCGTCGCATTCACGTAAATTACTCCAACCAAATGCAGTACACCCAGAGTTAAAACGTTACACTTCAGAAACAGTGTTTCAGTTTTTGGGTTTTCGAGTCTCACCCCCGCGGGGGCTCGGGCCAGTGGAATGTGCTGTGCCCATGATGGCGCGCTCGGCCGGCCAGGAATTAGTTGCGCGCGCAGCCCCCACACCACTAGGCTCGCGGGCGAGCGAAGAATGAGCTCATTTATGCCCCGTCGGCGGCGCGCTTCGCCGCGGGAGGGGCGAAGGCCACTTCCACCCCGTGGCAGGTAGGCAAACAGCCCAGCGTGTGGCGGCGCAATCAATAATGCAGGCAGGGCTCCCCTTGCGTCTAACCCCCTTGCCCCCTTCACTACGTGCCAGCCTTCTGCTACATCCACGTGGCTCCTGCCCCCGCGGGCGGCGCGAACAAACAACAGTGGCGCTCCAATTTCCGGCGCTTGCGAACCTTCCCTGGCCGCGATGCATTATTCAGGCGGCGAGTCGCGCCAAAGACACCCGCGTCCCTGGACTGCCGCCCGGGTCATCTCCCTCCCCCCCCCCCCCTTCACCCCATCTCCTCGTCTCCCGCGACAACAATAAAGCGGTGGTTCTGCCGCCGCCCGGACACAGGCGACGGCTGCTGGAATTGCTTCGGAGCCGATCAGCTTCGCCACTCGTGTTGTCGTTTGTCCGCTCTTTCTTGGACCTTGCTCACGTACAGTCTCTGCTGGGTTTTTTTCCAATCCCCTTTTAAGCATCGTCTGAGTCAATTTACTACCGTTAAATAGTCTTGCGCTTGACGAAAGGCTTAATTCTCGTTTTCAAAACGTGATACCAGTCATGTATCTCGTAACGAAAAAAAATCACGCAGGAACGTCTCTTATATATATAGGCCTAAGAGACGTTCCTGCGTGATTATACATATATATATATACACACAGTGTAAACTCTTTATAACGTCACTCGATTTAACGACAAATTCCTTAAAACGTCGAAATTGCTTGACTTTGGTTGGTTTACCTTGTTTTCTATACAATAATACACTCTATAAAGCGTCACGCTCACTCTATTTAACGACAACAATACGGCATTATAAATCATTAAGCAGTACTTTCTTAGTTGACGAAGTTGATAAGAACTGCAGCTGTGTACGTTCTTTTGTTTGCTGTTTTGTTGTTGTATTATCTAGCACTTGTTTACTTCCACTGAAGTAGGTACCGGATATTCTAAGAAATTTTGTATTTTGTTTTTGTATGATGAACTTGCACACGTTTACCTCGGCCGGTCACTAGACTTTTGTCAAGTTGTTACTCGTTATCATTATCGTAGTTGCTTACAAACTTTCGAACTGTAAACATGGCGAGTAAACGAAAATCTTTGTGTATTGACGAAAAAGTTTTATTAATACGCTCAATAGAGGCGGGAGAAAAGATCAGTGGTGTTGGAAGACGCTTTGGATTTAGCCGCTCTATCTTGTCTACAATATGGAAAAACAAAGAAAAAATGACAGACTATAAGCAATAAGTTTTGTTATTTGTATGAATATTAATGTTCGTGTGTAAAATTTGTACTATATTAGTAAATACATATTATTATAGAATATAAAAATGATATATTTTATTTCTCTCCATTTAACGACCACTCTCTATAACGCCGAAAAATGCTCAGTCGGTTAAGTGTCGTTATATAGAGTTTACAATGTGTGTGTGTGTGTATGTGTACACATAAACGCACACGCTAATAATGAGTCTTTTTTGTCGTATGATCTTTCTAAAAATGCGTAGGATTCACCATATGTTATATAAAAGTACCTAAACAAATATTTTTTCTTCTTCTTAATTCCTAACTTAATTTTAAAAATTAATCTTATTCGTGTTATACTTCCAACACAGCTGTAAGCTAAAAATCATCCAAAGAGGGAACAAGAATTATGATCCGGCTGAAACCACTCTTATAAATGGGTGATCGAGATAAACTGGTTATACAGTTGGAACTGACGGTCCAGTTAAGTCACTCGGAAGCTCGGAAGCGCGCGTCGTGGAAGACGCGACCAGTGCTGATCCACTCGCGAGGGAAAGAGGGCACAAGGGTTGTTGCGCGGGCGCTGTCATCGGGGGGTTGTGTTTTGGGCGAGAGGGAGGGGAGAGGGGCAACAGGACGGCAACGTGAGACGGGATGACGAAGCAGCCGCCCCGTGGAAAGCCATTGTTGCCTGTCGCGGTCCATTAAGGGGTGGCAGGGCTCATCAGGTGAGAATGGATCCGATGTCAGGGGTTGTTGGGGTAGGTCAGCGACACCCCCATGCCTGCTAGACGCGGCGTCGGTGGAACACAAGTGTTTGCGTGGTATCCATAGATGTGTGGTACCAGCTTTAAGTACAATACACTTTGCTCCAGATAGGCGCTGCAAGGAACATTCAGGTTTTGACAGGGTGATGTTATAGTGTTACAAACAAAACAAACACCCAGTCATGTAGCATTAAAATTATTTTATCATGTACAAATTATGTTTATTTTATCAGCCGTTACATCGGAATGGTTCTTGCAAAACCTGTAAAAAAAGTTTCAGTGTAATCTTGAACAGAGTGTAACAAAAACAAATCAAATGTAACTGATTATTTTAGTGTATTTCAGCTTACATGTAAACTTCTTAATTCAAATATATTTCAACGTAGAAGACGTTAAAATACATGTACCACAGACTGTATTTAGGATAAATTTCAGAACAGTGTAAACGTGAACAGCTGAGTGATCACAGCCCCGCTACACGACTTCCATTCCAAAAGCAGTAAACAAACACTATAGATTAAATTCAAACGTCTCAAAGAAATAAAAAAAATGCTTTTTTATGAACTAAAAGCTGGAAAAAAATATGACAGAATTACATTAATGACTTAAATTATATTTTTATTAAAATAAAAACAAATAAAACAATTGTATACAGAAAACAAACAAAAAATAATGCAAATGCGTAAGATGAAACACAAGTTTCCAAAGAACTTTGAAGAAAATAAAGAACCTTAAATATTTACCAAACAAATTTCAGAAAACATCGTTTACTGAAGCAGAACAAATTAGAAGCATCCTTGATTAAGTACATAAAGTCCTAGGAGGGAGGAAGACAGGTTTCAGGTGATTAGTATACTGAAACAATCTCAAAACGCTACTGTGAACCGTTAGCATAACTTGTTGATTTACATTATTAGTCCTTAATATGAGGTCAGTTGCCACAGGTGTAGGCAGTGTTATTTTTAATTTTGAATTGAGTGAATTCGTTTGGCAAGAATAAGCTTAATTGGGATCAGGGTTGGCTGCAATGCTCCCCACGCACGCGACTGTGGGGCGCGACTCAGTCGGAAAGCAAACAGCGCGAACCAGTCCGGCGGTGGAGGCGGCTGGAGGTCCTCGAACCCTGGGCGGACACGCCGCGCGCTGCTCTCGGCGATGACGAAACAGCCCGTCGTCCTCCGCGGTGTCTCCGGCCGGCGCGGCGGTCGGACCACTCCTCCTTCCGGTGCAGCCACTCGCCGCCAGGGGCGCGAGCGCCGCGCGATGAAAGCGGACCACGCGTCCAAGTTCCCAACCCACCCCGGCAGGGTAGACTCTTTCTTCATCCACGCCACCCGTCTGAATCCTGTGCACTCCTTCGCAGTCAATGCATGTCCTTGCATCCCGCATGTACGTGCCCAGGGTTTGTCCTGCGTATATGCAGGTTTTACCTGTGTCCAACGTAGAAAGTTTTAACCTAATTTTAAGATAGGTGAGTTATTCATAACTTAAATCGCTGCCGTGGCTGGCCAATACCCGCACAGAGCACACGATGCTAGTGATCCTTCCCTGCTTGGCTAATACCCAGCATGTCTAGGCGTATAGTCATCGGCATGAGACGCACCTGGGTCCCTCCCTAACCCGGACCCCTCGTACACTTAGTTTTAGTTAGGTTAGAGAAAAACAAAAAAAAAATTATTCCGGCTTCCGCTGTAAAAGAAAAAAATAATATATTGACAAAATACACACATCTCAAAATATGTTTTGCACCACCCAGTTATCTTGAAAAGCATGTTACGTAAGATTTCGAGATTTCTTGCTTGGTTTTGATAAGGTTTGTACAAAAAAGTGCTTGTTTTGGCTAGCTTTGTTTTGATTAGGTTAGTAAAGTGCGTGTTTTGGTGTCATATCATGTGAACCTTCATTCACTATTTGCAGTAAATTGTAGGTCATATTTTTGTACAGGAATTCCGGTAGTGGAAAACCTTTTTTGAGTGGGGATATTTTGTAATCACATAATTTTTTTTTCAAACGTGCTCTACTTCACATTGATTAAACATCAAAACTTAACTCACGTTATTTATAATTGAATTAAAACTGCATTGAAAGGTTGACGTAGTTTTTTTTTGTAGGGTCATTTCGTTGTCGTTCACAAGAAACGTTTTGTCACTTTGTCCTCTAGCGTCGTAGTGGAGAATGTTTGGACAACCATCCGCATACGAACTCAGTGTATTGGCGTGTAGCGCTGCTACGTGCATAACTAGATGTTATTATTCCCATGGTATAGTGATAAAATGCATTGTATTAAAGCTTAGGCGAATCTGTTCCTTCTATAATTATAATTTATTCGGTTGATGAGCATAAAATAAGGGACCATTTACTAAGTCGATCAGATGTCATCAGTTGTAGCTGTTTTTTTTTTATTGGCTCTCGTTAATAATATATTTTATTTTTTTTTATTATTTTGAATTAGAGTCCTTACAAATTATTCGTTGCAGCCAGGTTTTTTTTTAAACTTTGTAAAGGAAGGAATGTGTAGTGCAGTGGAGACAGAAGTGAAATGATAGAAGATTAACTACAGTCTGTGTTATGTAAGTTGTATTAAATTTCAGTCTTCAAAAGTAGTACCAGTGTAATCCATTTCCCTCTGTCACTGGAAAAGCTACACATGATGCTTGTTTACAAACACTGACAACCACGAGAAGTTTTTAACGAACACTGCTAAAGTACTACTGTGACAGAAGGAAACGTGGGCCATTGATCTACTTTCGAAAACTGTCGAATTTGATAGAAGTTACAAGAGACAGGCAGGAGGGCAGTGCCAGTTGCGCTGTGCCAACCTACAGACGACGGATGGATTGAAAAATGCATTGCTTTGCTTTGTGGTAGCCACACGTTTATAAAGATGAACAAGACATTTAGTGTGCATAGCGGCCTCGCAACATCGTTATTGGCATTAGCACGCCTCACTGGATTCTTTTACGAGGGCATGAGTTCGATCACCGTTAGATCCAAGTGGGGAATTTTTCACAGGGGGTAACCCAGCGGTTTATTAATTCTTCCTGCTTTGTTTTCTTTTATCATTCACGATCGTTGCGTAAAAAATCGTTGCTGTGGTAAATCACAGTAATTTACTGATTAAATGTTCTGAAAAATGGTGTAATTGATTGGCAATACTGTGGATTTCGCTGATATATTCAGTGAACCTAAGTCACTGAAATGTAGCGATTTTAACACGCTAGAAAAAAAAAGTTCAATGTTAATGATTTGGAGAAGTTTCTACCCCTTCGAATTGAAACTGTAGGATACTGTCGTAACCTGGATTTTCCTACCACAGCCGCCGTATTTTTCATCTGTCTGTCTGTCTGTCTGTCTGTCTGTCTGTCTCTACATGTACGCAGCGCAGTTCGGTGTGTGTGGCGGCAGTCTGCGCGCAGAACGTGACGGCAAGGGCCACCGCAGCCTCTATCATGAGTGGTCGGTGAGGGTAGGAGGAGAGGGGTGACCCCCAGACGGGGCGGGGAACTCCACACGACCCCAGAGAGCCCACTCACGGCTCGAGGACTTCTTGCCGAGCCCACGAGGGGAGGGGGGAACCTGTCCGTCCCGGAACCACGCCTCTCTGACGTGTGTCGTCATCCGCGTGTCACGAGGTGGCGAAGTCACCACGGATGCGAACAGAACAACACGAATCCCGTTTGTGCCTCGGAAGGTATCAGTCATGGCGTACAGTAAGGATGCCGCGACGAACCAAGTACTTTTATTTGGATGGTTTCAAATGAGCAAGGTAAAAAAAAAAAAGTTCAATGAACTAAATAAAACGCAAGAAACAAGTTTGAGTTTTCTTGCGTCTGTTCCGTCTCGTTTATTCCCAGTCTTGGTTCGAGCTTCACTCGGCCAAAGGGCAATCTTCTGGCCTGTCGAAGGAAACACGACCGTCCTGACCTGAGACTCGAGGATGGTGGCCAGGAGCGAGACCAAACCTTCCCTTCCATGACAACTCCCCCTCCCAGCGCCAGACCCTAGCTAAAGCCGTGGTTTCCTGTCGTGCACACGTGGTAGCCGAGGGGTTGCTGGGAGACGGCAGAGGGTTTCCTGCAGGCACCCCTCCGCGCCATCTTCATTCCCGCAGCGAGGAACATGTTTTGAAACAGTTATTATTTTTAATGTTTAACATCTTAGCTCTCGGAAGTCGCGTGGGACGGATATGTGTAACCATGATGCTTCCATCTGTGGCGAATGACGCGAACCGAAGTTTACAAAGTAAAGATAAACTTTATAATATTGAATATTAAATGAATTTTAACAAGATGGGCAGTATTGTAATAAAATTCCTTGTCGAAAATCAGGCCCAAGGCCTAGGTTTAGTATTTTTTCAAGTCTTTTTCACTTAGCCTTTTCAGTATATAGTTTAACATTTCGCTCAGCAAATCGAATGATTCAATAGTATATGTAGCTGCTCCAGCAGCTATATCAAGCGGTGGGTGCGGAAACTACGTGTCATTCGCGTTCTTTATTGTAGTTTAAAACACTATATCCTTATATTTATCACCCTCATCATTATTTTAAAAAAATCTGCGTTAAGATCGTGTCCGATTTTCGTATTATAAGCGTGTTTGCAACATTACATTACATGAATTTGCCCGTAACCGCGCCACAGTAAAGTCCCCAACTAACGCTCATCGCAATCGATTGGCTCGCCAGGCCTTCTCGCATAGATAGATTCGGTAGGCTCATCAAGGGCCACTTGCCCTCTTCACCTCTCGCTGATTGCACGGGTGTCGCCAGTATCACTCTCCGAGGGGGAAACTCTCTTCCCTACTTTCAGCACTCTCCGGACCTTCGGAACTCTCGGAGGCCGGCGTCGTCGCTTATATACCAGTGGCGTATTTCTCGAAGGGACGAGAGCGGCTGTGACGTGTTGCGTCACACCCCGAAACACCCAGAACAGCGACGCTTATACACCCCACTCGCGGCGACCTCTATAAGCTCGGAATTCCCAAGCAGCTACAGGTGACAATAAGCTGTTGGTTGCTGGGGGGGGGGGGGGGGGATATAGCGAGGATCCTTGTAATCAGGCCAAGCAAGCGGTGTGTTACGTGTGTGACGTCAGTGGCCGCCAGCCCGCACGAACCTGGCACGTATCGCGGTCTTGTCTCGCGTTCGTAGCAGTATATCGGATTAAAAATATTATAAGCAATTGTATCTGTTAAATTATAACTGCGATTTCAATGTGTGTTGTGCAGCTGATTTCACCGGTTACTCTCGAAACGGTTAGAGCTAGCTCTAGCAAGTAAACAAGGCACTAAATCTGCCAGCACGGCAGAGGCGCCGGCCGCGTCAACATGCAGTAACTCGACCCCCACCCCCTCCAACTCACTGGCTGCTCTCCGGGGGTCCTCCCGGGGGACCCATTAGCGCGCACGTCGCGTCCCCGCGCACATTACGACGTCGTTACTCGGCCGCTTCAAAGGAGTTCCAGCCCATCGGGCATGTCGCGACTTGCGGAGGCCGGCGCTTCGACCACTACTCAGCGGGTTCTTTTTGGCTCTCGGATCCAATCTTCATATTTCAGCCCGGCCACGGCTTCTGCTCTGCCCCGCCCTCTCCGTCTTTTCATTTCGCCGATACATACATACGTTTTTTTTATACCTTTCCCGGCCTGTCTCTTTGGGGCGACGGGCTAAATTTATGTTGGATCTTGGCAAGGATTTCTGTTGCTTGGGCAGGGGAGAGGGTCGGGGACACGAGTAGGAGGCTAAGTTCTCGGGAGGAGAGGGCTTTCGGGCCTCTGTTCGTGTTTACCCGGAGCTCCATCAAAGTGTCCCATCCCACCCCTTCTTCACCCCCTCTGGCCTGCCTTCGCTGCCGCATTGTTCGGCTGCCCGCGACTTCTAGGCCACGCGGCTGCCACGCCGGGGAGTGCGGCGACGACGAACACGACGTCAAAACAACCCGGGTGCGTCTCTTCGAGCCGGCGTTGCGCTGCTCCGGGACGAAATAAAAATACCGTCGAAAGGGGAAGTGAGGAATGGGTCCACGAGGCGGAAATTAAGAGACACAGGGGAGGGAGAGGTGAAGAAACGAAGGAACTTGGAGAAGTAAATGCCTGTCATATATCAGCGGGGGGGAGCGCCTCGCCCACTGGTTTGGCACGGAGCAATTCCTCTACGACCTGTAACCACTTCTTTCCCGCTGCCTTCTTCCCGCCGGCACATGAAACTAGAAAAACAATGCAGGAGGCATCTTCTCTCAATACTATTTTAACGTTCCGGGTGTGTATTCTATATTTTCATCTCGAGTGAGAAAAACATGCAATCACTTGGCTGACATGTTAGATATGTATTGCAAACCTTTTTTTACCCAAGTTAAAACTAGGTTATTTTTTATTAAAAATTGATGTGTTTTAATTTGGTAATGCTATTTTTGAAAAATGATCTCATCATCTAACTTTGAGCGTGATGATTCAGTTAATTGAAAAATCAATATTTAAAAAAAACTGCATGTTAGTCTAAAGTTTTTTTTTTTTTTCAATAAAAAGAAGACATAGCAAATTAAGCCATGGTTTTCGGGGTAAAATAAGCACATCAAAAACAGGTATGGTCGCATCATTGAATTTTCTTAATTTTACAGAAAATTACCTGTAAGTTTCGCGTGGTACTTCGTTCAGCTGTGGTGTTATTTTTGTATGTTTCTCGCCTAAACACGACTTTAACTTGAACCCTGCGAAGGCTGTTTACAGAGCAAGGCGCGTTACGTCGTCAGCATGGGCGCATTTGTCAGCGGAGCCATGCACGTTCCACTAAAAGATTTCCACGCCAGCTGTGTGTTAAATCTTCGTAGCATTGTCTGTGTTTCGTGATTGGCAGTCGCCATTATCAGGGAACAGTAGGTAAATGCTGCTTGATGATGGCCATAAGTCAAGCAACTCCAAAGTACAACATTATTAAAGAAATCTATGTATAAAAAAGACAAATATTAATATTTAAAGGAAAAGGTACAAATGCATAAGTTACAACAGTATATAAAACCTTATTCAAATGTAAAATAAATCTCTTTAATAATTAAATTATCCAACCAAAAATTCACATTTTTTTATTTGAAAAAATATATTTTTTTAAATTTAACAGGAAAAATAACTACAATGTTTGTAAGGAAAATTCTAAAGATCTTATTGAATTTTTTTTATGTAATATAGATATAGGTAAATTTACGTTCTGTGTGTGCCATGTAAGATAAATATGAGCTGCATAGAGTTAAAATTAAAAAAAAAATCCTTTAAATAAAAGTAACGATGAAGAAAATAAAAAAAATTGTCCACATGCTGGATTAGACCGAGCCGCCTTATAAAGTAAGTTGAAATTATTACCAATATGAATTAAAGCATAGGTTGTATAGGCCCAAGTGAGTAGCTACTCGCAGCGAAGAATCCGAGCATCGGTCATTATGACGGGATCCAAGCAGGAAAAAAAAACAGGAATATTTTATGTTATCTTGAAATTATGATAATTTATTGATTTGAAATGTGCCGTAAGCTGTCGTCGAGTCCATAGGCAGAGTGGTATCTAGCCCGGAGCGAAAGTTTACTGATTTGGTGGGACAGTTTTAAAGTGCACAGGCACTCATCGCAGGGGTTCAGAACACGGGCCTTACGCCGAGTGCGTGTGATAGGGGGGACGAGTCGGGCGTGCCAAGACGCCGAGCCGCGGGCGACGTCAGCGATTGGGGAGCAGTTTATTTTCGGCGCGGCGGAACACTTTTCCACGGCACGGAAATAGTACCATCCCCCCACCCCCCAACCACCCTCCCCCGCCTGGCCCGGCCGGTGACGTGGACACCGGCCGTAATGTTGGAAAATCAACTCTTTGAAGAATATGTACAAAGAATAGAGACGAGATCAAGCAAATCACAAAATCACAGAAGATTGATGACTAGAAAAAAAATTATGCAGTATAAATTATGATAATGAACATCAAAATGTGGAACAAAGATAGAAGAACGAAGGCAGTAGAAAGAAGGAAACAATTGTAAGGAAAATACGATAAACAATAAAAAAATTATAGTATTAAACACATTACGACTAAATAAATCAATAAGATGACAACGTTAGCCCGCCCCCGGAAATCCAAATTATTATTTATTGATATATTATTAATTATAATAATATAATTATATATAATTCTTAATAATTGTTAAGAATGAATAAAAAACCAAAAAAAAAAGAAAAAAAATTGTATAATTTATTTTAAACTCTAAGTATATAGATCTTAGGGTTTCGATCAGGGAATAAACTTAAGTAAAATGCACCAAAATACAGGTTGGAATAGTCTATCCAAATTTTTCATATTTTGTTCACAAAGAAGATAGATCACAAACTAGGCCTATCTACGAATTTTGTGTTATTTGATGTAACGTGATCATGTTTTCGTGGACCATTCCAGATGTGTCTTGACTAATTTCGTGTTTGTAACCTAATGATTGATTTAGTTTTATTCTAGGCATAGTTATTAAGGGAAATAAAACACTTTTCATGCAGTAACTGATGATTATATTTGGAACCTTATAAGCGTTTTAGCTTACATGATAATTGTAGATAATAAAATTTAAAAAAAATGTTTCAACGAGTATTTGTCTTCGTGCATTTGGCTTATGGTGATTTTTGTTTTTGTGGATATTAACATTAGGTGCACTAGCTATAACAAGCATAAATGAAGCTATTCTGGAGTAAAGGTTATTGCTGTGTGAAAGTACCTGCGTAGTCAGTGACAATTCCTTGGGATAGTATCTTTTTAACGGCCCTTTGGTTGGCCGTCGTGGCCGCTGGGATCGGGGGCGTGGCAGGGGGGTGAAGCGTGGTCCTGGAAGTGGTGATTCCCGATGATCACGTCTGTCGGGGACGGATGGCGGAGAAAGATTGTGTCGTTTATCCGCGGGAGCGAAACTGCCGCGTCCCGTGCGTGGCCGGAATCCGAAACACCGCGTTAACTAAATTGAATGTTCTTTCATCCCTTCCCTTCTCATCCCCCACAGTCCTGCATCCCCCCCCCCTCTCCGTGCGATGAAGGCAGGAATGGCCGGGCACGAAACGCGGCAGGTGCAGGGCGAAGGTGGCCTTGGCTCCTCCCCTGATTGGCTGACGTGACGCGTGCGACGACGGCGCTGTCACCTCGTGCCAGAGAGCTTCCCCGCGCCCAACTATATTTAAAGAAAGTCGTCCTGGACGCAACAGCCGAAGACCTCTTTCCTCCTCCGCCCACCTCTTCACCAACCACGTCACAAGTCCTCCTTCCTTTCACCCTTTCACGGCTAGCCCCGCGCGCCGGCACGCCGGGACTCAAAGGGATTTCCGCGTGATGAATGAGTGGTTGGTGCCTTGTCGCGCCCGCGGTCTCCCGTGTCGAGCAGGGGAGAGCCCCGTCAACCCCTCCCTCCAGCCGGGGTGGTCCGCGCCGTCTTAGTTATTACGTCACGCTTGGTTCGAAACTACAGGCTATACCTCGACGATACCGTTTTTTTACACTTTTGCCAGTGTCTCCCGGTTTTCTTCGTCTTTCATGTGAAACTACGTTAGATGACGTAAATAATACTTGATTTTCTACTTCTTAATCCAAGGGTACCGCCTAGTTGTTCATCATGAAATACATATCATTGTAGAAAAGTTCTTTGATCAGGAAAAAAGGGAAGGGGGGTTGTTCACAGATAGTGCCCGGGTTCCCTATAATTTAATAGCCCCTCACTGTTGAAGGCATTCGTAACTATGAAACGGGAATGATAGACGTAATTATAACGTCAAAACTATGTTTCATAGAACCCTTTTTTAATATTATAAAACGTTCTGCTTATTACACGAATGTAGGCTTAGCTCACCTTCTTAGATGACTTGTGTCGGTTACCCATACAAAATTCAACGATTCCTACAGGTTTTGTTTCCCTTACTTGAAGGAACAATAATTTTGTAAAAAAAAAAAAAAACTCCGACCCGTTTTACAACCATAGTTATATGTGCATGTATATATACCCATTGCTACTTCATTGCAAATACTGCCAACACTGACGTTCGAGGTAAACATTGAACGGCTGACAGTGTCTTGTCATAATTTTTTCGCAAGCATTTGCAGTTGATCGTTGGAAATACGCTTGAGTGTTGTGTTGCGCGTTCCCGCAAAAGTTTAAGTGCCACAAAAAATAGTTTTATCAACAGGAAATTTATGTACTGCGTATGTCTTGATGATAATTTTTACGTTGTGGAAAGTGTTAACATTTAATAGCTGTTATACAAGCTTTTTATTGAATGGTTCACTGTGATCTTATGTAGTTCTATAAAATAATTTCCTTTAACAGATCATGATAATCATTTCGTATTCTTCTAAGAAGATAATTCACGTATTTAACATTTAAGAATATGTAATTTCTAGGAGAAATGTTTTTAAAACGACTGAAAACAAGTCCTTTATGTCATCGTATGTTCCATATAACTGTTCCTGTAACACTAGAAAAACTTCTTTGTACAAGATTAATTAAATATGGACTTGGCGAAACTCATCCTAACAAAGGAGTTTTTTTTATTTGTAAATAACCGGATGCGCCATAAATGTAAACAATCATGATTTTACTGGTGAGTATTTCGCAATTGTAAACAATAAGGATAACGTTACAAAATATATTCTTTCCCTAAATTTGACTACAATAAAGAACGTTTTTTCATTGTGATGGTAGCTATTGAGAAAACAATTTAAAAAATTCCTAACTAACTTCCGTGCATAATATTAGCGAGATTGTCTCAGAGTTGGAAATAGTTTGGGAAGTTTCGTGCGAAAAGACTTTATTCCATGTTAAGTAATTGTGTGCTCGTTAACACTGTATACGCGTAAGCCACGCTTTGGAACTTTTTATGCCATCTTAGATAACCCAGAAAAGTTTCCTAACGTTTTTTTTAAGATAAAGACAATCGTAAATGTCTCCGTATATTTACAAGTACTAAATGTGGGCACGGCTTCGGTGTAATTATTTCAGGAAATTATATATATATATATCCTTTTCGTCAGCCTTTATATAAGCAAACTGATAAAGGGAGTATCAACATGTAAGTATACAGTACACTCCCGATTATCCGCGAAATTAAGTGGCAGGGCCACCGCTGATAGTGAAAATCACGGATAATCCGCAAAAGAGCCGAAAATGGGAAACAAAAAAGGAAACAATTTCAACTTAAAAATCTAAAACTTTATGTCAGTAAAAGTTACAATTAATTTTACTGAATTATTAACATACAATATTCAGTAATGAAAACATAAAAGTGCTCAACCATACGACTAGAAACAAAGTGCGACAGAGACAAAAATAGCAACGCATGCCAGCCTACTGCGTGAGTTCCGAGAAGGCCTGTGGCGTTTTACTGTGTACTGCACGCAATACACTCATCAGTAGAGTTCAAATTTACTCACTTGTAATAAAATAAAGATTTACATTTATGCTGTAGTTTTTCGTAGCATGCGCGGATAATAGGGAGTTTACTGTATTTTTAATTGTTATTTGAGAATACATTTTTATTTTGCTCGGGCAATTTACATTTTCTGCCTTCAGGATGGAAATAAAATTTGAATGCAGCCATATTTCTATATCTTATCTTTAGGCCTACTATTTATTCGCTTATCACAATTAAGCTAATGTGAAACACATTTTGTGCAGTAAAATAGTAAACATTCATATATCTTACTCCTTTGAAAAAATAACTATAAAACAGTTTCAATTTATATAAATATGAAAGTTTTCGAAATACAATCAAATCAGTTATACTTTAAACTGTTAAAACTGCTACATTATTTCTTAGTCTGGAGTAATTTCAAATTTTTCTTTGAAATTACACTGATTTAAAGAATATTTAATAAAACAAATATTTGGAGTGTGATAAATATTACAATCCAAGAAATTTTATCCATGATTTACAATTTCTATAGATTTTCCTTTCTCCATACACTTTTGTTTTCCAGTAGCGTTTCCTCAGATGCCAATCATCAATCATATTTATATTTATTTAACCTACACAAGTTGTGGGAACAGCTGTGATTCAACCTATGAGCTAGCTTGTTTTTCTTCAGACTAATAAGATGAATGGATGTTACGTGAATCGTGTTGGTGAGGGATCAATCAACTTTTAAATTATATTTTATTTTCAGGAGAACCACAACCTTAGCTCTTATTATTGACTCAATGATTTTATCTGCTTGAAATGATACCTTAAAATGCAGCACTGATGAATGGCATCCGAGGAAATGCTGCCGGAAAACAAAAGTGCGTGGAAAGACGAAAAAACCATAGTCACTGTAAATCGTGGATCTTTACAATATTCATCAGACTAAAAAAATTAAAATTTATTACAGATATATACAATACGAAATAGCGTATCAAATTCGTATTTAAAGATGTTAAAAGGGATAAAAATATATCTAAATTTATAATGTGGGACCCAATGGACGTCTGGAATTTTACGTTTAGATAAAAAAAATGACCAGGCTTGCAATAATTTTCTTTTTAGTGTTTGTGTTCTGAGGACAGTTTCTGAACGAAGTAAAAAAGTAAATATCAACGGCTGACGTGTGGCATGTAGGGTCAGCGGAATGCGCTACCGAACTTGCCGAGGCCGGACATCAGGCGGCTGATATCAGCCACACCTCGTGGGGACCTCCGCCGACGAAGCGCGGGCGAGCAGTGGCCCCGGCGCAGATGGGGCGGATACAGAAATAATACCCACCCCCTTCACCCTCGCGGTGTGCGGTCGCGCGCCAAGACGGCCGCCGTCGCCACCCGTCGCGGGGCACCCCCTTCGCCGCCGCCGCCCCTTCGCCGCCGCCGCCAGAGGGCTCCGGTCCAACACGGCGGGGGCCAGGGGCGACCAAAGCGCACTATCGGGCCCGCGGGAATTAATCTCGGCGCGATTATTCGCTCCATTAGGAGGGCTTCTTGGCGCCCGGCGGCGTGTGCCAGCGTGCGAGGCCATGAATTCTGCCCACTTTGAAGAGACTGCTCTTCCCTTAAAACACCTGCTTTGGTTACGCCGTGCGTGCAGTGTGGTACAACACGTTCGAAACACCTTCCAAGTCAGCGACATGTCATAACAGGGTGTTAGTTTTTGTCTCGAATATGTCGTTACCTTTAGTGAAGGCATGCCAAGCTTTTTTTTTAAAAAAAAAAGGTTTAAATGCCTATACGGCAAAGACGATAAATGAACATTCATTTGAGTTTTCAGGCCGTATATAGATGATAATAATTGTGATAAATTTTTAGCATAATAGAGAAATATTGATATGTAATTATATTATTTAGTGCAATAAATTTAATAGGTTTGCTTAACACTCATTCCGCACCAACACAGTAAATATACCAGATTGTTCCGAGTGTCATGAAATTTAAACGTCGATATTAAATATTATGAAAGGATACTAAATATACATTTAATGCATTTTTTTTACATACGCCATTGCAATTTTGCACTGTTTGTCATGGAAAAAATCCAAAAATTAAAAAGTAAATAAAAATATGGAAATAATAAATTCACAGAAAACAAAATTGAATCATCTGATGTCGGACAAACGGAACCAACGATGAAACTAAACAAGTATTATGGACAACACAACGACGACAGAGCGGACAAAAAAAGTTCAACCTTTAAATATCAGACAGCTCAAGAATTCCGTTGAAGGAACTTAGTTATGAAAAATAACATAACACACACGAACACAGTGGGCTAACAAAGACGAGAGAGATTAAATGCAGGCAATAAAGCTAACACATAAACACAACGATGAAGATAAACAAATACCATGGACAACACAACGAAGATAGCACTGACGAACACAGAAGGTTTCCAGTGACAACAACTACTGTTTTATGTTTTTTTTTCTAGTAAAAATATTATTCGTGGGTAATTTAACATATTGGTACGGTAAATTTAGTTAACTTTCAGTTCATGCTTAGGAACATTGCAAAAATTTTAGCGAGTATTTTTAAAAATATTTTTCTTCTTTATATTGACTTTTATGTTAATTTCTTTTTTAAAGAAAGCATGATACTTTAAGTGTCTAAATTATTCATAAGAAATAATGCATATAAAAAAAATGTTTCCTGTGTGCTATTGCCTACCTCATTTTCTGTGCTTTGCTTAATAAGTTGCCTTACAAGCATATAAGTTTTATATCACTTTGTGTAATAGTCATCGAGAATTATAAACTCCATTTATAACGAGATTTAAGTTTTTTTCCATTGCCGCTAAGAATTATTTTTCAGGCTACATATTTCGTGGTCACAGTTTAATCTCAAACCTTTAAATAGTCACTTAACGAAGAGAATGATGTAATCATGGGCAAAAGCAACTTTTATTATGTTTACCTTAAGAGTCCTTCCTTTAACATTTAAAGATAGTGGTTTAGAAGCAATGTTTTAGTTATTAAATATAAGACAATGGATGACCGGATAAAAGTAGCAATTTGTCCGGGCCTCATTTAGATTCACAGAGAAGCTATTCCTGAACGTGTTTTTCTTACTAGCTGTGCCACTGTAAAATAAATTAGACACGAATTCAATTCCCAACCCGAGAATAAAATACAATAAAAATTAAGTTTTGAAACAAATTTGTGCCAGAAGTTTTAGCTTATAGATAACCACATGGTTGTTCTTCTGTAAATAATTTGCTCGCCGTATGAAAATTCAATGAACAAACGAGGCTGAGTTTTAAAATGGATATAAATAAAATACAGTTCACTCGACGTAACTCTTCTGCTAAGACGATGAGCTGTGACTTGAAGAAGCAGTTGTCCCGATTTATGCCTACGCATTTCTCCCCCCCCCCCCCCCCCCCCCCTTTTTTTTTCCAGACGAAACAAATGTTAGTGTTGGTGTGCAGCAGAGGAGGGCATCGCCGCCGCGGCTAATTTCACACGCCGCGCCGTGCCTAAGGGCATCCAGCGGGCGGAAGCGCGTGCGACCCACGTCGTGTTTTGGCTCGTAAACAGCTCGCCTCAGACCGGGTCGCGGCACGTGCTAGGCCAATAGAGACGTGACAAGCAGCGGAGCAATACACCAGCCAGTTTATTGGCTCCCCGGGCCCCCCCGCGCTTCCCCCCATCCCCCCCTTCACCCCCTCCTCGTGCACTGCCGGTGCGGCGGGACAAACGCGGGCAGGAATAGCCGCGGCCGTCGCGTTTTTATCAGCGCGTGACCCCGGCGAGTGACCAGCGTCGGTCCCGTGATCCTTCAGATACGACCCTCTTGTCGCGCGCGCCCTTAACTCTTTCCAAGCCCTGTCGATTAATGGGCTGACCTGCCCGATACATTTTGGGTTAAGCCCTTTAAAGGCGTGGCAAGTTGAGGAGGCCAGTGAGGAAGGCAAGTAGTACTGGCCAGGTTGATAAATTCTCGGTCAGAACCTTATGCAAAAGGCGAGTACTGACAGGCTGTGAGCCTGTATTGCGGTGTGGTTTTATAACTTTATCAGTTATCATATACTGTTAAATATAGTAATTAGGTACAATTGAAAGCCTATTTTGTGTTTGCACAATCACTGTGAACATTGGAACACATTTCCGAAATAAAACACTACGTCGTCAGAGTTCCATTTCACAGCTTTCTTATTCTCTAAATTTTTTTATCAAAATATACATATTATAACTCGTATTTCAAGCAACCACACCGATGATAGAACGTCCGACTGAAGGAAAATTACTGTACTTGGGTTGCAAGAGCATGTTCAGACACGTGATCGCTAATTATTGTTCGTCTCACGAGTCTGAAAAATCAAACATTTTTGATATTACTGGCTGCCACAGGGAAGATGTCGCTGTTTTTGAAATTTGATTCGTGCCATCCGCCACAGATGGCAGCACCGTGGTTGTTACACATTTCCCGTTCCTTGACCTACGTCGCATTCACGAAATTTCACCCACCAAATTACGTATACTAGGATTTTTTTTTTATTTATTTTTTTTTTTTTTTAAGGAAGATGGCGTGAGAGACCGGGGTCTTTAAGACCGCACAAAAGCATCGCTCGGAGAGACGGATCGGAGATAGAGGGGAGCAGGTACGAAGGCGCTGTGGAGTGGAAAATAAAGGATCGCTGGGTGCAGTGAATGCCGCGCTCGCTCAATCGAATGTTCTGGCTGGCGCGGCCGGGGGCCGGGACCACCCAGGTGTCGGCCCCAGCTCGCGGCCGGCCGGCAGATACGCCCTCAGAGTCGCTGCCTGATTGATACTGCCGGTGCACCGAGCAACATTTCCTTCAGGTCCCCGGGGTTATATTCCAAGTACATAGTGATAAGATATTTACATAACCTTCTCCAGGGATGGATTGTACTTTCAAACTATTCGTACGCTGCAATAATTTATACAAAACTATAAAAGTATATATACCTATATATGTCTGGTAGATATAATGATAGTGTTAATGCGGTGAGTAATATAATTGGATGGAGGACATCACACGTGTTTTCAGTGTAAATAAAGCGTAATAGTTGAGAAGCTCGTGAACTAACCTCCGCTGATGCTCGTGATTCTTGCGAGAGTCGTTGAATCCCCTAGTCCGGTAAGTGCTGTGTCCGGGGGGCTGTGCCCGTGAACTATGGCGAATAAAGACGAATTCTGTCTTGTTTTCTGCGCACAGCGCCAACTTTGCATTTAATGTTATTTATTAATGCACGTGGGTCAGTTCTGATAACTATGACGTCATGCAAGGGCACAAAACTGTAGGAATCGTAAAAGGGGGGGGGGGGGGGATCTGTGGCCCATGATTTTTGCGCGAAGGGTGGGGGTAATTGTCTCACTAGGCAGTCTAAGGCTATAAGTGTGAAATAAGCTGAAAACTTAATAATATTTAGAAAAACATCCTTACATCTGTACTTTCTTCTACGTTTATCATCCTAGTTTCACAGTTACAATTGCCACCTCATGAGGGGCTTTTGAAATCTCTTGGCCCCCCCTGAGAACCCTCATGAAGTCATGGGTCGCCATTTAAATGGACCAAATATTAAATATGCATCACTGCTGGCAAATAGTAGTTCAGTGTTGGGCTCCAGATGTGTCTTCTGAGCAGCCTGCTCGCGAGTTCTGCATCCGTCGCTGGTCCGTGGGCGTTCTTTGTAGTCGCCGACCCCCGCGCCTCTTCGGAGGAAATCCGCGCTCGCTGCTGGAGGCAGTCGTTCCGAGGAGATACGCCCGCGAGAGGGGCAGCTTCTGGGAACGGTCACACCTCGCTCTGTCCGCCGCCTCGTTCTCGGAAGTGTCGGCTCCAGCCATACTCCTCCTGAACGACCTTCTACTGGCAATTTTTTTAAAAAAAAAATCGTAGGTTTCTTTTTTTGGAAATGATTAATGTTGTGGTTAAAAGTGACATCCACAAATTGTTGTTGTTCGGAGTTCAACCAGCACAAATCTTAATTATTATAATATAATTAATCTCCACCTTTAGGGGGAAAGTATGCACATAAAAAAAGTAAGCTTTTTGTTTTACTATTTTATTTCCTCTGATATTTTTCAAAGGTAGTTAGGTTGGATATGGAACATTTAAGTTAGTCTGCAAGTGACGAGATTATTTTAATTATAAAGTTACAGCCTTATAACGACTGATTAAATATATATGCTTACTAGCATTTGGAAGTATGCCAACGTTAATTTGCCTGCAAACATAAGCTTACGACATAACATTAACAACCATGTGAAGTCAAAGGTTTTAAGAACACGTCCACGGATATGACTCGGCGAAAATTATACTTTCTGTAAAAACTGTTCTTGTCAAAGAGCTTACGACGGGTCAGTATCGCAGGTCTGACTGTTTATGAAATGGGTTTCTTCGCCCCAAAACAAGCTCAGATATCATTTTGTACATTAGACAGACATTTCAAATAAAATTCAAAAAGAAATATGGAATTAGCTTTTTCACAAGACTGATTACCTATATATAGGTATTTTTACGGCCAGCGATTATGCGTTTTGCGTATTATTTTCATGTGTTTCTAGCGTCGTAAAATTGCGATTTAGACTAGTTACAACCAATGTTAGGTCATTAATGCATTACTATGCATTACTACTAGGGTTGGATCCATTGATGAGTCTTTGGGCCCGGGGGGGGGGGGGGGGGGGCTGACACTACCAAATATAGAAGTGGAATTCCAGGCATAGAATAGCAAATATGGAATAGGCATATTGATGATACCAACCTGATAAAAGTAATCCAAAATTATCAACGCAAAAAAATATTATTTGAAAGATTTATTCATTATTCTTGAAACACTTTAGATCGAGTGGAAGGCAATATTTAGAGCATTACAAGGACTCGGCACTTGATAAGATAAATTGAAATTTCATCCTGTTTACCAAGAGAATTGGTTATCTACCTAAATTGCATCAAAATCGGCTAAATACAATACTAAAATTCTAGGTAACGTTGAAATACCACAATATTGAAAATGTCTTAAATGCTTGGAGACCTCTTCCTAATAAAACTTAATAAATAAAAAAACATAACCACGATTTGTGGTTGCAAAATATTTTGGTGACCCTGTAAAATTTATAAAAAATGGTTAGTCAATTTTTAATCTAATCATCTCAAGTGAAGTAATAAAGAGTGCTTCTCGAGTATTATTTTATAGTTTATATACCTAATAAGAATCACTGTATAAAACACTAGTTTCAAGTCTGCTGTTAATGTTACCACAGTCTGCGCCTTGCAGACTTACGAGATAATACACAGATTCCCGCAACACTTTTAAGGTTTATTGTTTCTGATTCAAAACAAACTTGCTCAAAAATAACATAAATGGAACTGGAAACATTTATTGTGAGTTTTGTTTCTGAATTTTATAAAAAACTTGGCTTCTGAAATAGCGAGATCTGAACGATTATGTACTCAAGTCTCTATCTATATACTTAGGCTAATACCGATTAAATTTTAGTGGAAACTTAAATTTTAGATACTATAACCTAACCCAACTTCTAGAAAACTATAACCTAACCTAACTAAACCTTTTATTTCGGTTAACTTGGGAACTGTTCGGGTTGCGATTGTGGCTTGCACGCATCCCTGAGAACTGTAGGCTGTCCGAAAACGCTCGGTGGTGGCAGGCAGGGACGGTACCGAACAATGCAGGTTCCAGCGAGCCCCGAGGGTGTGGCTCGCGTGACCCCGCGGCGGCCTGTCGTGGCGCTGCCGTCTCGAGGTGGAGAGAACGAGGCATGAATGTTTGATGAGGTGCCCGGCCGCCTGCATTGTCGACGATCGTCGTTTCCCTCCCTTCGGCGTCTTTTGTGCGCTGTCCCGCACGCCTGGCGGAGCCGTCTACTGGCTGGATGAGGGGAGGGGGAAAGGACGCCTTGCTCGTTGATTGCTCGGCCGAGTGGCTGAGTTCCCGCGGCGACGCCCAGCTTGCTTGCCCCCCCCTCCCCCCATCTTCCTCCTCCCCCACACGCCTGACGGGCGCCATCGCGGACGCTCTGTCCGTTTTCCTGTCGCGGTCTGTAGTTCCGGCCACTGTCCTGCGACCCTTCGAGTGCCGTGCGAGCTGCTCGAGTTGGTTCACGTGTAGGTAATTTGACACTTCTAGGTTATCAGCAAGACATCCATGAAACTCTATAAACAACTGTATGTCAGCAGCTTAACGTTTAGTAGGTATTTGTAGATAGATAGTTCGTGAAGACTTAAAATAATGTCGTCTCTGTTAAATAATGCAAATCATGTCATCTGATTTTTTGCCGAAGCATTATATGGTTGGAAAAATTTGATATTTTAGTTTGATACTAATTTATTACCATTATTTCAGATTATGACTGCTGTGCATAATGGTACCGAGAATTTTTAATATGAAATTTTTTATTTATATATATTTAAATTCTCACAGTATTGAAATAATAGTTATTTATTAACTACGTAAACTATTAGATTTTATTCGATCAAGGCAATTTCCAAGCCAACAGAAAATATTACAGCCTACAGAAATTTTTCAAAGCTGTGTTAAAAAGAGTCCTATAAAAATTTAGTCAATGTACCAAATCGGATACCGACTAAAAATTTTCCTGTTGTAAATTCCTGCGAATAAAAGTCACCCCAGCATTTTTGCGTGATTGTGAGCTAATCCACTTTTGGGAACAAAGGCGTGGCATTATCGACAAATTGCATCGCACACGATTGGTTTGGTTTCCTCCTCTCTATCTCTCTCTCTCTCTCTCTCTCTCTCTCTCTCTCTCTCTCCCCACCCTGTCCCTAGTTCTGACCGCGGATTTGAATCCTTTGTAGTTCGCTTCGCGATTGCAGATAGCAGCACCGTTGCCGCTTCAGCCTTTCGAGTGACGCCTCGTGCTGACCAGCTCTTTGTTTCAGACCCAAGATTATTTGCAAAACTTTCCTGGGATCTGGAAACTGTAGAAGAAAGGAATTTTGTCTGAATACAATATCAGTAAATAATAAATTAAGAAATAAAAAGTCATACATAACTAGATCTAGAACAAAGAAATCACAAAAGAATAAAAATGTTATAGTTTAACTTTTACTGAAAGCTTTATTTTACTAAAGTAGCTCAAATTTGATTATTATTTGTAAATTTTAGAGCTTTTGCAAAAAAAATTGTTTTAAAACATTAGATTAACCTATTTCATAATGATAAAAATATTAAAAGCACTGACTTCATTGTGTTGTTGTGTACCTACTCATTCAGTGAAAATGGAACCCAATGAATTTTCGAAATCAATTAATGTTGAATTGACGTTTTATTTAACGAGAGCGAAATTTGACAGGTTCCTAATGAATTCTTGCCCAGTATCTTTCTTTTTGAATGTGTAGGAAACATTTTTGCAGTTAACTGTGTAATTTGAAGAAAACAACGACTATGTGATCTATGTGATGTAACATCTAAATATGTAAAATGACACTCGAAACCCATAAATACTGTTTTCTGAATGGACCATCGTCCTCAGTGATAGCTGCAGTGCCATGCGTTTGTGATGATAATCTTTGGTTCTGTTCCACACTCTGGCATAACTTGACTTAAGAGCACGGAGTTGGTAATAATTAGCAGTAACACACGTTAACCTTATAGGTACCATCGCCTTTTAATAAACCATGTAATTGAAAAACCCTACTTTACTTGTTTTATGTTCCTCTGATAGCGTATATCTGAAATTCTGTTAATTATTCTGGTGGATTTATAGTTTGGGTTGAGAAAGTTTCTTTTCCTTTCATACGAGTTGTTTCAGCTGGATTCCGTTCTCTTAGCAGTCATTTTCATTTTATTGGCTGTCTTTGAGTAATTGCTGCGATTATTCTTTATTGGAATGAAGACTCGGTGTGATAGCCTCGCCTCTTTGTTCTCGGAAAAGATGCTGGCATCTGGACTTCCTTATTAAAGGGGCCCGGAACCACTTGCCTTGAAACTGCTCGCATTTTGAGCCAAGTTGTGGGCGGAGCAATCAAGACCAGCGACGACACTTTGCTCGTGAATAGATGGAGTAGAGGACATATTTACTACCGATGGTGACCACTGATTTCGAAACATTTTTGAGACGCTGGTTTTCAAATCTAATGAAGTTCGTGTTGTAAAAATCACGCATCTGAGTTAAACGTTTAACGTTGATAGTTTTGCTGGCTGAATATTTTATATTCAGATCTATATGAGTATTTATTAATTTAAATCGTTGGGTGAGAAATTTTTTTTTAATCTCATCAGAAATGTGACTCTATACTAATCACACCACTAGTCCCCTGGAACGAAAATAATATCGAAATCATACCCAATTGGTTCGTAGCCAACTGTATAATGGCAAGTCTTCCTTTTTACTTGCGCTTAACTTCTCGTTTGACAACCAGGTCATTATAGACGAATAAACTCAACAACACTGCTCAAAGACGCTGGGGAAGTATTCGGTTTATATTTAGGAACCATTACAGCCTGGTAATGGCCTGGTATGATTTCAGGAAACCACGGAAATCTGAAATCAGGTAAGTCGGATCAGGTTTCGATCCCGAGTCTTCTAAATGCGAACCCAGTGACTTTTACCTCTGCGTGACGAAGAACCTTACCTTCGATAAAAAAAAAATTGTCACGCGAATGAATGTTTGAAAACCAAGAGCGAATTGGCACGCCGCCCGAACGCGATAGGTGTATGTTTCGTGTACTACTCCCCTCGTGCGCCGCACTCGCTCAGGGCCACTTGACGGCCGCCCCCCTGCCCGCGCGTCGAGCCCCGCCATTGTGCGCGGATTGGCTCGCGCGCAAGCCTTGTTTTTGTTCCGTGCCGCGTGCTGTCGGGAGGGCGGCGCGACAAAAGACAAGAGGGCACGCAACATCGCCCATGTCGAGTGCCTGGCGCGAGTGGCGGGAGGCTCCTCTCAGCACGTCTGCGTCTGGACATTGTGCCAGCAATCTGCTTCCCTCCCCCTCGGCCGGTCGCACCCCTTCCTTTGTGGCCCGGCTCGCCTCCGGTAATGATCGCTGATCGACCTCACAATGGACGAGCGACAACCCTTCTTATTGGGTAACCGCTAAACACCTTGTAGTGTTTTCACAGCATCTGTAAGGAGCGCCTGTGACTGGCGAGCCGGTGAAAGGAAAATAATGACACGGTAACTAAGTGCAAATTAGTATAAATCAGTTTTAAAATAGTGGGATTGAAAACGTTAGGAAACCATTTAAACTTTAAAGCCCAGTTTTTTTATATGGCTAAGCTATCACTGCTTCTTATTCAAATTTCGCTGGTTTTAGCAGTTAAATTATATACATTTTGACATTGATGACATACAAAGTGTTGGGCTATGCGTGATTTGGCTGCACCGTAGTTCGTCATCCGTAGCCGACAAGTTCTCTGTGTGAACATGCGCGCCCAATGCAGCGTAGCTACATTGAATGGGTTACAATTTCGTTGCAGTCGCGCGGATGAGCGGAACAAGGTGTAATGTAAACGGCTGTCGTTGTCGTAGTTTGTCGGGTTTGGCGATAGGAGTGAGACAGTGATGGCAGTGAGGGCCCACGGGCACCAGACTGAGAGACTGTTTTTTTTTAGATTCGTGATATTCTTTAACAGTTATTATGCGTGACAGAATAGTGAATTATATGTTTAGATCTAATGGAACTCATTGGATACGTTACCAATCATGCGATACGCTTAGATCACATTTACGGCTGTGGCCACGCTGATATTTTCAGTGTAATATATATATATATATATATATTTGTATATATATATATATACAAATTTTAATTGTGAAAGGTTTGAAAATTTGAGCATTAAGAAATGTTGATAGGACAGCCTTGGCAGGGAGGGTGCGTGTTCCTTCTATTCTGAGAGGGAAGGACATGAAGATAAACTAATCGAAGTGGAGATAAGTTTCTGTGGTGGAATGCCACCGATGCTGAGCCGGCAGAAGGAGGAGGAGGGGGGACACGGCCGTCCCAGACAGTCGCGCCTGGGCGCGGGACGTGTACTCGGGATGCAAATGAGCCCGGTGGCCCGCCAGGTGAACCAGGACATTCCCCAGAAGCAAGCTCCGGGGGGGGGGGGATGAAGGGAAAAGGGGGGCAGGCGGGAGGGACGCCGCCGAGCGACGACTCTCACCTGAACACGCGGCTTTTCGGCGGCGCGCGGGGTTTACGGCGTGTCGCCGTGGACGTCTATCTCCCACCACTCCCCCCCCCCTCCCCTGCAGCGTGTTTCCAGCTGGCTAGTCCGTCGTGCCGAGTTGCCATTAGCGCGGAACGTGAGATGCATTTCCCCCCCCCCCTCCCTCAGACTCTCTCTCTCTCTCGTGCCCGATCAGTGCCCTTTCCGAAGCGTGGCCTGGCTCCGGCCCCCCCGCGGGGGGCGGGGTTTATGCACCGTGTTCGCCACGACGAGTCGCGAGGCGCCTGCACAACCGCGGCCTGAACATCTGCTGGGGCGATCACCTTTCCTCTGAGCATGTTGCGACACCGGCGCGCGACCTAGTCTGTCGAAATTCGTGAGTCTTGAGCAACGACACATCAGACATTCCAACACATCCACTGTTGGTTCTACAACATACTGTATTTTTTTTAGCTGCAATTTTTTATAACTTAAACTGTATTCCAACCGTGCACTCCATCACTCGTTCTGTGCCGAACAAGAGGTTTGTTTTACACGCAGCTAGAAAGCTCCCTCCACCACAGAGCTCGGCGTTTCCCGGAACGAGGTCTTATGAAACTACGTGCTTACGTGTCCAACGAAATGCCCCTAACAGCGCAATATCTGAAATACGTACCTTATATAGGTAAATCAGCCAAAGATAAATCCAAATATCTTAAATCCCCTTTGCGCAGACTACAAGGTGGGTAACGTACAGGGTTTTTAAGTCGCACGGTATTGCAAAAGAGTCCCAAGACGACGGAACCTAGAATTGAGGTCGGTTCCAGACCTCGCGGGTAGGTGCCGAATGACGACCATGTCCCGATAAACCGAGTCGTCGGGGGTTGAGTTCGCGTTGCACATCCACGTCACACACCAATTCCGCCGAGGCCCTGTAACTTGCAAAATCCCCTTCCACTAAGATTTTATTGTAGTTACAGAATATAATTAAGAATCCCTAATACATTTTTGGCAACAAAGTAATAGTTTGGTTGTCCGTCAGGTGTTGAGGCAGGCACTGGTGAATTAGGAAGCGTGGACTTATGTTCGGTTTTGGAACTAATGTTGAAGAAAAAGGGTGGTGTTCGTGCGGCAGAAGGCTCGGGAGCGACCGCACAGGAGCTCCGCGGACCAAGAGGGCGACGACTCCGCGGCATCTGCTGTCGGCACCTACCCCCTTCACCTCGGGCCTGCCCCTGGAGACCTCCCCGGCGTGTAATTAGCGCGTTTTCACCCGCCGCACCTTCCGTGCGCCCCCTTTCACGAGATCGGCCCGCCGAAAGCTCCTCATTACGCGCACGGAAGGTAGCTGTTACCAGCCGCGGAGACGATGCGTGGGCAGCGTTTCGGCCACGTCTTCTTTGTTCACGACTCATGCACATGGCGGGGCCGTCCGCGCTTTGCAGCGTGTAATTACTCCTTCTTAATTGCGACCGCGTTCACGTTTGGCGGCCACATGGTTCCTTGCGGGGGCGCCGTTACTTCCCTCGAGGATGGCAACATGTAGTGGTTAACACGTATTATTTCTGTAAATGTGGAAGTCAAAGATGAGGAACTTTGTGTTTCAAATTACCAACTGGGTCTGACGAGGCGATATTGTGTGCGAGGTTTCTTTGTTCCGAGTCGGCAGCTTGTGGTTGAGCTCGCATGCCGTAGTTGGAGGCACGATGAGGTCAAGCTTCTTTCACGTAGCTAGTCTCGCCATGGCTAGTGAGGGCCAAGTGCCGGGATTCTAGATCCTCATTTAGAAGCAGTCACTTGCTGCTTCTATAATCAATCATAAATGTGTGGCAATTGTTTTTTTTTTTTACATTAATCAGAGCTTTAAATTGCATCTTTTAAAATGTAGAAATAAAATGTTTTAATAATCGGCGTACTTAAGCTTTTTATATCTTCTCTGTATTTTCATGAGTACAATTACGTTATAAACCACATTAGTACCCACAGAGTCGGAATTTGCGTTATTAAATTCTAAACTGGAGGGATCAGCATACTGCATGTTGCAATTTTTTAATTTTCCGCTATGGTATAGTATGTGCCATGTATTTTGTCTGAAAATCGCGCACGCATCATCGTGCCACTGTTTGTTCGAGTGGTTTTCAGTGCTCGTAGAGAAAGAAAAAAGCGTATTGCTTTGCGAGAGGCGGTCTGGAAGGGTACCCGCGAGGGCTCACCTCCACAGTCATCCCTCTCGCGGTCCTAGCAGCAGGGCCGGGGGGAGGGGCGGAAGCACTGGAATGTGATAGTGGTCGAGGCGGGCGGGGGTGCGGCCGTAGCCCCGCGGTGCGATCCCCAGCTGTCGGCCCGCGCCGGGCCCCGATGGCGGAGCTGAGTGACGCGGCCTGTTATTACGGCCTGTGGCCCCGGGGCCGCCCTCAAAGTGGACGGCCATAATGTACGGGGTGGGAGTACCTCCCTCCCTCCCATCGTGGACCTCTCGCCATCGCAGGGCCATGCCCGCCCGTTCGTCCGTCCGACGAACCAGTCACCCAATACCTTTCCCGCGCCTTTCATCTGGAAAAAGAAAAAGAAAACATAGTGCGATAGAATACGTAGGCCTACTTCAGATTGCAGCCTTTTTGTTTGATAAACACTTTATAGCGCAGCTTTTGCAATGTTAAAGATAACCAACAAAATGTTAAATAATTTGGGCTTATAAATTATAAATATTTTTTTAAGTTGCAATGACGTCTTGTTCTTGAATATTAAAGGACATTTTAACCATCATAATGTTTCATTTGGTACACCAATACTCTTGGTACGTCACCCCTCTCCCCCCTCACGCCGCTGATGTTCACGAAAGCGAATATACACGGGTGCTTTCTGCCACTTCGGCTCGTGGGGTATAGTAGAAACTCGCACGCGCATTGGAATTCAACCTATTGAAAGATCGGTTTTCTCTTTGCGCGCGCATGTTGATCTTGCTGCTTCACGCGGCGGATAGGCCCTACGCCTGTACCAAGACGCGTCGGCGAGAGCAGCGGTCCATGGCGACGTTTGACGGAAAGGAAATAAATAGGTAATTCTGCGTATTATGAACATTTGTAATAAATTTTGAGAGCCATGTTTTTTTCACTGCTGTACAAAATTATACTTTAAACTTATCATGAGATGCAGCTACTTACTATAGTTGATCAAGTAACTTCACACTTAAATTTCTTACTGCTCGAAAGAAGAAGAAAAAACGAATGATAGATTAGAGTGCCTCACATTATATTGATTGAACAAAATATTAAAGTATTTATGTTGGGTCAGCGTGTTAATCTAGAATAAGAACTGCAGAAGAAATAAAAAAGCATATTAAACATGTAAGTCCTACAGCAGATTCAGAATATGATGTAGTGTAGCTATAGGGAGAAGAAATGATAACCACGAGATAGGAAGTCATGAATTATAAGTGTTGTGGTGACCGGTAACGTCATTTACATACAACGTAATACGGGGGATGGACACTGGCTGACATAGAAGTAAAATAACTATTTAGTGGCCGTTAAGATGATGTGTACCTAAAGAAGCATGCCTTGTGTTAGTGTTAGCATATAGTTATGTTTGCCAGTTCAATATTTTCACCAATTCTCTTCATTAAATTACCTAATTAAAACTACATGTTCTGTTCTTTGAGAGTAGAGAAAATTAAAAAATAATATATATATTTTTTTTAAATCTTAAACTCAATCAAGCAGTGAAACGTGCTGTAAAGTAAAGTTGGCGAACGCACATTGTATGTTATTTACAAACAATAATTTCATAAAAATTCTAAATTTCTGAAGCCGTAGAATTAGGCTGCTTTGAATTCAGTTATAAATTCAGTTCTTACGAGTGGACATAGTATTTTCAAAGCTGCTGTTCTAAATGTAGGCAACAAATTACCCAAAGCATGCCAGCTGCATTCAAGCGGGCACTATATGACAAGTTAAGAGTTACATTAAGAAATTTATGCAGAATAAATTGCAATTGAGAACATCGTTCGATACTTTGAACTGCAATTAATTGCCCGCATCTACTTGTTATGTAATGTAGATGATGTCCCTTATATCCGTTATCATAGCCTGCCGTCCTATATTATACTTAAGCTTTTTTTTTACCACTCTTTTATAAACCTGTATGTCCCGAGGGGCTGGTTTCATAGCTCATTCTACTACTTTCAGGAAATGTCAACCAGTCGATCAAACGCCATGCTAATGTGATAATAGGTTTGCCCTCGTACCTTGGCGCGCAGAACCTGGCGTTATGTCACGTTGCTAATGGCGGACTTTGCATTCAAGGCCAGTCTTCCAAGACACAAAAATAAGCGTTTAGGTGTTGAATATTCTAAATACGTACCCAAACAATATTCCTAGTGCATGATAGGACACGGCCAGTCCCTTATTTTTAGGGAATAGATTTTGGTGTCCTATCCGTTGCCGCTCTGTTGCCTAAAATCCGCGCATGCGCAAAGCTAACTTTTTCGTTGATTTCGTCCAGATGGCGGACCCGCGTCTGGCGCCATTAACTCGTATATAGTCACTTTTATGATAAGCGTGGTGGTGAGCCAAAATAAACTTTATGATAGCGAAACTATCCTGGAATAATTTTTTACACTTTAATGGTCATAACAATAAATAATCGCAACTAAAAATGTACTTTAAAAAATAAGAAATGTGGTTCTATTTTTGTGAGATGGTGCTGCTATCTCTAGTATTTTTGCCGTAATGAATGAATCAGTGTTTGCGAAACGTTCGCTAGAATGCTTTGCAACCAGTTTCTAGCCTCGCACAGGGCACCTTTTTATTAAAAAGGTTGCCGATTGGTTTCCTAACTGGGGTTTGGTTTGGGCACGTTCCGTAATATCTCCCGCGAGATAGTTTACGGTTGTATCCCAATATGGCATTGATCATTCGCTACCTTACCCGAACCTCTTGGAATTACCCCCCCCCCCCCCCCGCCCCCTCATTTTTAGGTTCTTTATCCTCGAAATTTCAGTGGGCACCACGCCGCCATGATTGGATCCGTCGACGATCTTCACGACGCTGACGAGCCGCCACGACCAATTGGAGCGCGAGGCGCAGGCAACGCCTTGCGTGAATAAATTATCCATTGCGATGTTTCGCATACAGATGACCCCATGATATCGAGGGAGTAACAACCTCTTCTCGTCCGGGGGAAGGGGGCGGGTTTTCTGGTCCCGGTGTTGCAGGGGAAGTTTTCGCCGATCACCGCCGCCGATAGTGTTGGTACCCCTGGCGGGGGAACAGGTTTCTCGAGCTGGTCGAAGTTCGATGCGGGGAGCGGAGAGGGCGAACTCAAACATGGCTGCCGCCTGAAGACGGATGGGCTTCAGTGGCGCGGGACGAAAGCACCTGCGTTGGTCGGCCTTACCCCTTCCTCCTCCCTCATCCAGTTTAATTCCCTCTCGTATTCTCCTCCCTTGTTGGTAAAGCGAAATACGCGGCGCATGATTCAAATGGCAATGCTCTTCATGTCCCTTTTCTTGGTCCAGAATATCACTATCTCTTGCATAACTATGATTGTGCTTTAAACCTAAACTTAACGATGAAGTTGCCACTATAATGGTCATGAATGTAAACTGTCGTGAGTACAAGAACTATTCACAGAAGGTTTTGAGATGCCTCCAAGTTTAAAGTAGTATCTGAACCACTAGTTTATGACTAAATATTTATTATCTTTGAGTTAAGCTGGTGGTTGGACGCATTGTCTTACCTTTGACCTTAGCCAAGTTTCATCTCGCGAGCCTGCGCCTTAAAACGCAAGGTCACCTGGGATCACAAGCGTTACCACATAATTACGTAGCGTGTTATTTGAAGCCTGTTGACAGACATTCAGCATTATAGCGTCACAAACATGCTGTGAGCATTAATGAATAGTGTGCACTGTAACATTTATTTTTAATGTTTTGATGCAATGTTTCGTTACAAATGTGCTGCCTTTTTGATTATGGTGCTTCCAATTGTGCTTCCTTTTTTGATGGTGCTGCCTTTTTGTTGATGGTGCTTCCAAAATGTGCTTCCTTTTTGATTATGGTGCTTCCAAATGTGCTGCCTTTTTGATTATGGTTCTTCCAATTGTGCTGTCTTTTTGATTATGGTGCTTCCAATTGTGCTTCCTTTTTTGATGGTGCTTCCAAATGTGCTTCCTATTTGTTAATGGTGCTGCCTTTTTGATTGGATTCTTGGTCCTCTTGGAAGCGTAAAAAACATGGTCCGTTGGTTCAATTGAAAATAATTAGCTGACGATGAGGAAGGACGTGAGGTTCGGAAATAACTGGTCTATACGTCTGACATTGATTATGACCCGGTCTCTCGGTCCGAAGACGCTTGGTCTATATGTATGTATGGCTTTGTACATGAATGGTTTAGAGGTTATTCAGATTATTGAAAAACTAGACTTTCATGTTAGGCTTATCAGCAACGTATTTAATTCGTCGAACATTGTCGTACATTGACTTGTGGTTTATTTTTTATTTTTGAAGAGAGAATGATTTATAAACTCCGCGAAAGGTAATGGAAAAACAGAATATTAAATTTATTTAATATTTAGTTACACTTGTCACTGTTCAAGTATCGCATCGAGGGCAGGAATCCAGCGATTCAATGTGTAAATTAATGAGTGATTTTTTTTATGAATTTTGGATTTTTTTCCCGAATTTATAGCTAAATAATTACACGATTTCAAGATGGCGCCCAAATTTCAAGATGGTGGGGGCACCTCGGTAATAAATGTTTACTTCACTGTAGCGGGTTGGAATTAAATTATCCAGATGGAAATGTACTCTATAAGATGAGTACATGCACAAGATGGTGTACTCCAGCAGGTGGTAGCTCCTGGTAGCATGTACTGAACTTAAAATGTTGGATCCATGATGGTCGACAATGACAAAGTCAAATTTCAAGGTCAAGGTCAAATTTCAAGGTCAAATTTCAAGGTCAAGGTCAAATTTCAAGGTCAAGGTCAAAGTTCAAGGTCAAATTTCAAGGTTAAGGTCTAATGTCAAGGCCAAAGGTCAAGGTCAAGGACAAAGTTCAATGCCAACAGTTGAGGACAAAGGTATGGTGAACAGAAAATTATACTAACATGATATCAGCACACTCTACCTGACGTAAACAAGATAGTGGTCTCCAGCGGATGATAAGGTGGCGGACATGACGTCATACCAGTTAACGATATATACCTTTTTATTGTTGGTGGTAGGTCAGTCTAGGTAGCTTTCATGGAGGAAGTTCGACCGTTTACTCTCGCCGGGAATCGAACCAAGGACGTAAATCGATATAATCAAACAGAATTCAAATAAGTTAATTTGTTGATGCATTTTGGAATTTTTTTCATTAAAATCGGATAATAAATAAAGATTTTCAAGATGGTGTCCAAATTTCAATATGGCAGACATGATGTCATACTACCTTATATATGCTATGAAACAAATGGTGGGGTCAGTCTGCCAGCAGCCACCACGGGGGGAAGGATCGGTCTCCATTTTTTTTAATTTTTTTGCACTCGTCGGGTTCGAACCGAGGACTCCGAGCTCCGTGCCGTAAATGTATGTTTTTTTAATATTTTTATTAAAATTATATTATTTAATTTTTTTATAATTTTTAAAAAAAAATTCTTTAAAATCGGATAATAAATAAGGATTTTAAATATGGCGACCGTAACAAAATTTGCAAAAGTGTCGTCATAATTCAAAATGGCGGAAAACACAACACCGGAAAGTTCGAGAAAACAAAATGACGTCATCCAAAATGGCGGATCCAAGATGGCCGCCGTGACTTAATAATTCAATATGGCGGACTGACAATCAAAATCCACCGCCTGAAGCCTGTTTCAGGAGCCCCCAAACTATACTACTGTTATTAATAATCTTGTATGTATCTGCAAGTCTAGATAAGAGTTATATACTTACGAAAAATAAATTCTATTTTTGCTGTCTTTTAACAGCTTCTAAATTTTTGTAAGGTCATTCATTGCAATTCGTTTGTTTGTGCTATTATTGTTAGTGTAACACAGGGGCTTTATTTTTTTTATTTTGTGAAATCCTTCATCACTTTTTTTTCTTACACGGAACGTGTGTTCAGGAAGAAAGGAGCCATGTAGGACGTGTCTGGCAAGAATGCCAAAATATGCGCACCAGTTTATCCAATATGGCCCTCGTTCATTCCGCATGGCATTACCACGTGTCTTCCCTCTCGGCCACCTCCGAAACACATCCTCCCGGGGTTGTCGGTGGGGGAGGGGGGGGGGTGTAGAGGATGCTGCCTACAACACACACACACCCTTCTCCGTCTCTCCCAGCCGCGTTGACTTGCAAATTCGCGCGCCGCCCCCCGCTGCAGCCGTAAAAATGAAAATGCCGCCGTTGACAAGCGGCGCTGCGAGTGGTTGCGGCGCGGCGGCTAGGCTGGGAGGTGTCGCTCGTAAAACAAGGGGCTTCCCCCCGCCCCCTTAACCTCCTTTCCCTTCGACCTCGCGGGCCCTCGGACGCGCTCCTCCGAAGTCTTTGATTTGCGAAGCCCGGAGTGTGTTCAGAGCAGTTCTCAAGCCTAAATTTTCAGGCTTACTTCCAGGATGGATTTCCTCACGGAATAATTGGAGATCTTCCTGGAAAGGGGTGAACCTCTTTCCATGTTATAGTTTTGTAAATCAGTAATACACAAGTAAACCGTATGTTTGTTTTGTTTTGAAGATAGTCTGGTTTGAGTTGCTATGTTCAGAGATAATTGTTAGTTTGAAAAAAAAAATATTTGGATTTATAAACCATAAAATAAGTTATTTTATTTTTAATTTATAAAAACCAATGTCCTCACACCGAATGTATGTAAAAAAACCACCACGTTTTTTCATTGCAAAGAAAATTTTCTGTCTGTCCTTAACTTTTTCTTTACACCATAGCTGTTCCTGGTTGTATTGTCCAGCTGACCACTGGCGTGTGTGACCACAACCATACTACAACAGAACCAGTACAGTTAGATTATACATACACTCAGTTGTATTAATTCACCTTATATTAATTTACCTGCCTAAAATATCAGCACCCTGGCTGGATCGCTTACATAAGGCTAGTTCACTTACACTAGCTACCACGGTGGGGTAATGACCAACAGTTATAATTTTCCCCCATTACTTTTATAAGTTAGAATAATCTATTACTTAAAATTCCTGATTTGTGCGATGACCAAACAGTTTTCCTAGTATTTTTTAAATTACTAATTAGATCTTTACCGAGTTTTTTAATTTTGCTAGTTATGTTTAAGTAATATAAATACTTATGTATATTTAATTGATATTGGAAAATGGTTAGTCTTTGTACTGATTTTACCGTGTTATAGACGTATATTTTAAAGGCTAAAATTGAATTAGTTATTTTAATTTATACTTTATTTACTTTGTTATATAAAATTTTCTTTTAGAACTTAGGAAGTAATGACTTTATATCGGTATTAATTATATTTGATTAAATATATATACCAGCAGCCATTACAATCAACGTAATGCTATATGAATCATCCATGCCCTGTGGGAGGCAAATTTTAATAATATTGTAGCGTTAAACCAAGTTACTCAGTAAATAAACAAAATAATTTATAAAGTGAAACATTTCATGAGAAATTACATCAATCCAGCGATAGTTTGATTAGCCTTTCACGCAAAAATTTGTATTTTGAGTAATAAATTCATACTTTGACGATTATACCTTTTGTGTTAATGTACCAAGACTAGAAAATTCTGTATTCCTAAGGATTCGGTCTCATTCACCAAGTTTTTTTGGTCATTACTTTTATTAAGGACTATTTTCAACATATAGGGTAGGTGACCCAAATATGAGACCCGGCCTTAATATGAGACCCTTGGTTATCTTGACAAGTAAGAGCTACTACCTATCAGCCGCTCTTGGAACTACTAGCAGCCTCCATTTCCCGACCACGGATAGAGTGAGACATTTATCTGATGCGCGCGAGATCCAGAATAACAGTTTATACGATTTTCTTCATTTTGAGTTTTCGTGAGTGGCATCTTGCAGCTTTATTATCAACATAGAGGTACGTTTATATTAATTATCCATTCATACTTTCTTATGAGCAGTGAAGTAAGCTTCCATGTGTATAAATAAGGAACTATGGCAGTTTAAAATTTCAGCCTTGTTGATGTGTTTTGTAGCGGCCATGACAAGGTGCCTAATATGAGACCACTTACGTGTCCTAATTTGAGATAGGGTCTCATATTAGGAGTAAGGGTCTCATATTAGGTGATTTAGACTTAAAATAATACTGTCGCTGTAAGAACAGTAACTAATAAGTTTAATTATATATAAAATATCTTAAAATTTTGTGATAGAACATAGTTAGATATGTAGGCCCTGCTGAGAAGGCCAGGGAAAGCCACGTTTCGATCATCTGCTTACCTCCATCCTCATCTCATAAGATGCAGCCGTTGGACGTAGGTTTTATGTTACCTCTCAAGACATCTTATGCTCAAGAAGTAGAAGACTGGCTGTGCCGAAACCCAAATCATGTGGTTACAAACTTTACAGTGGCTAAACTTTTCAGTGGCTAAACTTTTCAGTGCTGCATACCAAAGAGCAGCAACAATGGAAATATCTGTTAATTCTTTTAATAAAACAGGCCTGCTTCCATTTAACCGAAACATATTTCGTGATTATGAATTTGGTGCTTTCTCTAAATCATTAAATGGCTAAGAAACTAGAGAAGAAAATGGAGCTCAAGAGAATTCAGATACAGCCATTTGTAGAGAAGACCAGAGCCACCAAAGAGAAACTTCGATGCAGACAGATCAGCCATGTTGCAGCAGTGTAGTTAGGCCCTTTATCAGACCTGTGGATATTTCACCACTACCAAATTTTCCTTCAAAAGAAACATCCAGTAGATGTGGCAGTGCTAATGTTATCACATCATCGCCATACAAAACAAGCTTGGATGAAAATGTCGCAAGAATGAAAAAGGCTGAAGCTCGTAAGAAATTGGTTCTTGGGAAACAGAAAATAAACGAAGCTAGACCTACACAAACCAGATCTCGCAACACGGACAAATTAAGGATTTCTACCAAATCATTCATCGCTGTAGATTCTGAGGACTCCAGTGACGAAAATATTTCGCTGCATGACAGTTCAAATGAAAGTGATGGATCTGAAAGTGATGATGATGCAGCGTGTTTGTTATGCGGCTGCCTTTTCTCAGAGGACAAACATGGCTAGAAATGGCGGCAGTGCCTCAAGTGCTATGGGTGGGTTCATGAAGATTGCGGAGCTGATCCATGTTTTGTGTCTCCTATGTGTAACAAACAAAAGTGCAAAAAGTGACTAAATGATATCAAATATGGAATTTGTAACATAATGTAGGGGGTGTCTCATATTAGGAACACATTTTTGTTTTCACAAAATTTCGCATTTTTTTTATTTCTTAGTTTAATTATTTTCTGTATTAATACAAGTGCTCAATCCTGTTTTGAAGTAAAAGTGCATTACATAATATATAATATAAGATAAATAAATCTACCAATAGTGGTTTTAATAACAAAATATAAATATTTTAAAAAAGGGGTCTCATATTCGGTACACTTGCCCTATAGACATATCATAATATCATGTGTGTAAAATTTGCGCAAATTGATAATATTTACAAAGACCTTGTTACACAAATGATGTTACACCATGTGAATTACTGATGCAGATATTTGTGGTATAAGTAACACTCAAATAAAAATAATGACGAAGAAAAAAATCGAAAAAAAAATCAGCATGGCTCGTGAGGCCTAACCTTAAGGCATCTTTGGCTAAGCAGCTCCTTATATTCTTAACCGTGTCCAAGTGAGAAAGCAGGCAGTTCCACGTGTCGGAAACCGCAGACTCAGCCGTGGACGAGACGATGGAGTGGTGTGCTCGTGTGTGTCCGGTCGCTCGTCCATTCAGTCCGGTGGAGCATGTGCCGGCGCGCAGTCGGGCGAGAAGGAGGGGGGAGGTGGTGGGAGGGCGGGGTGTAAGAGCAGGAGCAGACGGAGTGCAAATGACAGATCACAGGGGTGACGAACCCCCTCCAGAGAAGAGTGCTGCCCGCGGCCGACAAAGAGCCGAGGGTGGATCCGTGAACACTTGGCGGGTGGGTGGATGGGGGCAGGAAGGATGACGGCTCTCATGCGGTTCACGTGCCAGAAGTATACAGCATCCTGGGGGAAGTGAAAACTCGCGTCGGCGTAAACTCTTTCTGCTTCTTATCACAGCTGATCATGCTAGTCGTTCGTCTTATTTTTACTTTCACAGCACCCACATTTATTGAAAGTGGCACACACGATTGTTTGTGGATTCCACAAAATAGTAAGTCGTACAAAATAATATGTCGCAACAGAGTTATTTTGTCATAATAAAAAAAAGATGGCAAAATATTTTGTAGAGCACATTTTTTAAACTTTGATATTTGGTTTAATTTAAACACGTTATTAATGGAAAGTTTTTATTTATTTTTCATCGCATTGAAACAGATAAATTACAATTTGACCATCAAGTATAGGGGCAGTCGATTAAAAAAGTATTTCTTTATATTTAATAAAGTTCGTTTCAGATCAAAAATTAATTTCTCCATAGTTACAAGTTAAAAAATAGTTCTAATAATATGTATCAATACTTTTTTAATTTTGGCTTGGTTTACAATTTTATTTTAAAATGTTTGCTCATAGTCATTGCTTGCTGCACTAAAAATAATTGTTCAATAAATACATTTTCAGTTTGATAAAGTTATAGTTTTAGGCTTATTACCTAATTTACAATATTGTCTTATCATTTACTTCTAATCATTGCATATATTCTAATAAGTGATGTATTTTTTGTTATAGTACATAATTTATTCCATAGTTTTATCAGAATAATTTACTAAAGTTTATTATATTTCTTTCAATTTAAAAGTTTACCACATATTTATTATATGCAGTAAATATAGAAAGACATTTCAGCTAAGCATTTAGGTCTAATCTAAGAATGCCTGTGTCGTGCTTTCTTGTGGAATATATTTTTTCCTTATTTGTTACACACTATACTGGTCTTTCGATTCCGTTCTCCTCACGTTTACAGTAGAAAGTCGGAAATAGCCGTGGGGTGAATTTCTCGTGGGCTTTTCGCTAATGCTGTACGCTTCCATCACTTCGTGTCACATGAAATTACTTCCGCAGAGGAGACATTGGAGAAATGTTCCCGCCGGTAATGACGAACAAGCTGGATGATGCGGCCCGGTTCGGTGTCGTTCTAACTTCCCCCCTACCACACGTTTATTTCCTCTCTCCCACTGCAACACGCCCCTCACACCAGGCTTTTAAAGCGCTCCACGCAATACCCCTATTGTGCTGGGGGCTCCAGCTACCCCTTAATCCTATTTCGTATTCTTCGCCCTCCCCGGTGTTATCCTTTTTGTGTGTGTTATGTGAGTCATTTACCCACACCCCTTCGCGGCGACCCCAGCCCCTGGGCTGCCCCAGCGCAACCCTCCCCCCCCCCCCCCCCTGCACAGGCTTCGTCGCCCCACCCAGCGCCATGCATATAAACACAAGCTTAGAGCCATTAGCCCACCCGCAAGATTGCACTTGGAAATTGCCCACCGCGCAGGGAGACCTGAACGAATGTATCGACGACGAACTCTTCCAACCGGGCTCGTCTTCACGCCTTCCTCCGGCCTGCTGCTTTAGCGCTTAGCAAAACCTTTTGAAACTCCAGTTTTGATTTACACACATCTGAGCGTTCTAGGTTCAACACACACAATTGGAATGGGCCCAATTTTTCTTAGACCAGTCACCTCCATGTTGAGTGGCTTGCATGAAGGCACATCCGCCCCAACTACATAAACTAACTATAAGAAGGGGCAGGTATTTTTCGCGAAAAAAAAATATCCGAAAACTCATTACACTGAAATAAGATATGCCCGCGCTAGTTTCCTTGCGATTGGCGGTTGTCAGCCATTGCCCTGTTTGGCCGGATCAATCAGGACGTGTTTGCTTCCGCACTGAATGGCTATGATTCGTGTGCCGTCAGTATACACGTACCTACCTGAAAGAAACTCGACCAATTACGAAACTCAGATGATGCTATAGTGCTTTAACACACACCTTGTCTCGAAATTTTGACGCTAAAAATACACTACCCTAATGATGTAATGATAGACCATGCGTGCAGGTTGCGAAGTAAACATTCCGTGTCCTCCACACTGAACGGTTTAGTTGCAAGTTGCTTTGGGGAGCGTAGTTTTTGAGGCTTTGAAATATCACGGTTCTTGACATGTCCTAGTTTCAGTGCAGTATGCGTTCGATGTTTGTGAAGCTATTTAGAGTTAGTGACACTTGTTGTGGTTGGACACTTACATCTACAATGGCATTAGTAAATGTATTTGCCAATACTATCACTAGCTCTTGCTTTGCATTTATGATAATATGCTTAGTCTTCTGCGAATCCGAGCAGATGGTTTAGTGGCACACAAATCTCAAACTGTCCAGCTGCAGTAACAGGAAGGCTGTAGTTGTCTTCGAGTTCAGTAACCACAACGAAAGCGAGTGTCTGTTGGAGTTCCAAAAAAATGAACGAAGTAACGTGTTGTTTACGTTGCCTGATTTGCGACAGTTGCGTGGGTGTATCTTAATGAAGGGGGGAGGGGGTTCACGTTCCAGGTCGCTATTTTAATTTTACGTTAAAAATTGTTATAGGCCTACGTGTAGACATTTTAATAGCCGAATTTCATCAAAATGAAAAAAATTAAAATGTAGTACACCCTTTTAGCATAATTAGGTGGCGAATTTTAACTTTTTAACATTTTTGTGCAGTGTGGATAAGGAGAACCTAATGTAATAAAAGACTGGAAATTTTTTTTTTTTAGTTTTAAAAGCAATGCTGGTGTCTACTGCGTGTTGTTCCAAGTTTCTTTACTTTAATTTATTTACTTTTATTTAAATTGTTAAAGCGGTGAGCTAAAATTAAATACTTATAATTTTTCAGAAAAAAATTAAACATACATAGTGGCCGGCAAAATTGACTTTTAAGTCTACAAAAGTACAGCTTTATATTCAGTGTCGTTCTCCGTATACAATTCGGCACAAAAACGTTAAAGAAATGCAACTTCGCCAGCTGATTGTGCCAAAAGTATGCGATGTACATAGTACGCGGGAGTTGAGGCAATCAGAAAGTGGACAGGTTTAACCCTCGCGGAACGTGGACGTGACGGCGCCGGGCCTCAGGGAGGGTGCTCGTGTCCGCAGGTGACGCGAGTAACGCCAGCATCGGCAGCGGCGAGGGCACGGGCGAGGAGGACGACGACGCGAGCGGCAAGAAGAACCAGAAGAAGCGGGGCATCTTCCCGAAGGTCGCCACCAACATCCTGAGGGCATGGCTGTTCCAGCACCTGACGGTGAGTGGCGCGGCTCTGCCTCTCCGGTCACCTGGCCCGGGCCCCATCCGTGGGGGGCAAGGAAGCATATCTGGTCCGTGCGGCCCGAGAGTTGTCCGACACGAGTCATCCATGGATAGGTTGCTTGTCTGTTGTGTGCCCATGCGTAAGGGGCATCTTTTTTTTTTTGTGATACAATCTGATGGTTAATTGAAATGCATTAAGTTATGCCCGCGCTAGCGATTGTTCCCGCGTAATTGGCGACCCTCCGCGAGAAAAAGCATTGTCCTGTTTGGCCGGGCCACTCGGGACTCGTCTACTTCCGCACTATGATTGGTGTGCTGATAGTAGATACCTATGTGCCTGAAATAAAACCCAGCCAATCACGAAGCACTGACAAAAGCTACTATGTTTTAACACTGGAAATATTTTTCGCGAATAGTACACGGCCCTTCCCGACTTCAATCCAAGTGACATTAACTTAACAGCGGACATGGTGCACTACAGATAAAACGAACATTTTTTTTTTACTAACAGTCATTTCTGTCAACAACCACACATACTTAAACTTCCGCTAAACCACGCCTGTTACAAATGGAAACAAATAATGCAAGAATTCATACTGCAACAATTTTTTGACAAGAAGAAAATCATCATGTACCACAAATTCAAAAATGTCTAGATAGCAGTAAAACAATATAGCCTATGTAGCTACAATAGGAATAAGGTTTATGTGCGGCTCTGTGCAACGTATATGGAACGTAACGAAACATAGAGTGCTGATATGGCAACTTCTTACAATGCTACACCTTAATACTGGGTGAAATCAGATTTGTAACCAAAGTGTAAAGTGTTATTTAGTATAATTTTTTTTTACCGACGATAAGCTGTATCGTTCTCACCGTTGAATTAATTATCATTGACTCTATTCGCAAAGTTTACTCAATTATATGCGGTTATAAATTTATGCGTAGCTTTTTTAGGTTAAATTTATAAAACACATTTTCTTTAGTAAATATTATTTTCAGCACAAGTAAATATATACGTTATAAATACATATAATTTACGTCCTTGTTAGAATTATTTTAATATCTAGGCAAGACATGATTTATTTTACTTTAACTGGTGCGACCTCCATCCTGCAGAGCCACCACATGCATATCATCTTGACAAGAAATAACGTTTAATTAACGACATATTACCATTTTAAAATCATTTTGTTACTTTATTTACACCATGTCAATTTCACACCAAAGCTCTTTCTTTAAGAGTCACAAAAAAGGAAAATTTTATTGTTATTATGTTTTATAAATCTTGAAAATGTTTGTTCGTTGTAAAATTTTTATTGACTGCAATATATTTTGTTTCAAATAAAGCTGGAAAAATCTTTTTTTCCCAACTAGGCGTTGAAAAAACAGTTTAAAGAAAATAAATTTTGATATATTCAATTTTCTGTTAACAATTTAAAAAATTTGAAATATAAATACTTGCTGGGAAATAGCTACTTAATCTTTACCTTAAAAGGAAATACTATTTCACCTCTCTTCACAACTTTTTTTTTTTGGCAGTGAAATGGCTTGCAAGTGGCTTGCAAGTTTGTAACTTTCTCGTATTATTTGTCTTTTAGAATTAAAACTGCCGAACTGTATCTCAGAAATAGTTCATCCAATTATCAAAATGCGTCATAAGCATTCAACTTGTACCAACTTTGACATATGACGTTTTAATATTCCGTGAAGTGAAAGTAAATGTATTTCGCCTGCTTCGTAATTTCAGGCGTGTCGTGTCTTGGGACTGAAATTTCAGGCAAGCCAGAATTTAGGAAAAGTGGTTTGTTCCTGCGGAACGAATTAAGGAGTTTTCGACGGTAAGGGGAGGGGTGTGGGTGGGAGATTGCCGTGGAAGGGTTGTAAGACGTCTGCGAGGAGCGAACTGGGGTGATAGCGGCGTGCGGGGCAAGGGGTGGGGTTTGCTGTCAAATTAATGACCGTGCACTGCTGAGAAAAGAGGGTAAATGGGGAAGGAGAAAGAGACAAAAATTACTAAATTATTTTTTTCCCTTCCTTCCACCTTGGCGACAGGGGTTGCTAGGTCGACATGTCCTCAGATTTAAAGAAGAAGTGTTACTCCGAGCGGCAGATACAGCTGTGGTAAAGGCATCTTAGCCACCTTTGAGAAACTAATACCTCACTAAAAGTAGCCAGTTAAGTGAGAGTTGTTTGGTGATTGGCAGTGAAAGATAAAATGCAATTACTAAGTTAAATGAAGATTGGGAAAACGTTTTGTGTTATCTCAGTTTATAAATTATTTTAGTTAGCTTGTGATTATTTTCTTCATTAAAATTTGTGTTTACGAGTTTCAAACACACGCTGAAGTTTCATGCGCGGTAGTCCATCATTTTCGAGTGTAAAATAGTTTGTGGCCATATTTCCCTGCATTTTAAAGGTGGATGAAGGAAAAATTAATTGAATTATCTAGACATATGACAATCATAGTTGATATGGCAAAGGTAAACCATTTAAGCCTAAGGTAATAGATCAGAAAGATTTTACTAGTTTCTTTCGAAAACGATTTAATTGGGGCGCAGATAAATCAAATATAGCAAAAAAAATATCCTTAAAATTTAATGCTTTTTTTTTCAACCGTAATAATGCGCGAGTGCCTTTTGGCCTAGCTTCTGATAGCATATGGTAAGGGTTCAATCATGATTCTGACACCACCTGTGTTTCCACTGGATGGAAAACGATAAGGTAGGAGTTGGGATTAGGTAAGGGTAAGGTATGAGGAGGTTCTAGATCGTATTGGGTGGCATTCGGATCACTAGAACTTCGTTCTTACCGTTTAATGGATTAGCATTAGCTGGGGAAGTCATGAACTATAATCAGTCCATGTTCGTTGTGTTTCATGCACGCGATATTTAATTTCGGTTCCCTCAAAAGTGCCCTGTACATCTTCGGTCGCTGAGTGCTCCCACGCTCCCTAGCATCGGACCGAAGAACTCCAGCTTGCGCTACCCGCTGGCAGTACCTGCTGACACTCTCGGGTAGGCACCCGCAATGACCGGTGATAACTATCACTCTCGCATTGACCAGTTACAAACAAACAATAACAATGCAAACATTTGAGAAAAAAAAAGTCTTTATGTATTATTTTGGATAAAACAGTACATGGAATACAGTTTTAGTAATTTTAAAAAAAATATACAGTGGTTAGTATATGTATGTCTCTTTTACTAAGACAAAAAATATATAAACCAAATATTCAATATTTCGGCGATCTTTACTAAACAAGTGACTTTTCGTCATCTTAAGTGTGTTTTTTAAAAAAAAATATTACATTTGCTGCACTTCAACTGACGAAATACTTTGTGATGCTTACCAATTTCATTAATTGCATGCATGTAATTTATTTATTTACGCCAACAATTGTATCACTGCAAGCCAAGGCAGATGATCTATATGTAGCTTAAAATTATGGGGGAAAAAATCAAAATTAATTCGGTCAATCTATAAGATACCATACTTCGATTGAAAAATAAGTTAATGTTTTGGAACCATGTCTTGCACTTTGAGTGGTTATAATTAGAGACAGGAAAAATTTGCGGAAACATTTCGCATTACGCTAGAATCCAAATGCGTTAGTCTTTTTTGCGGCTTCAGTGATTGGGCCACAGTTTATCTGAATGATTCTGGGCTATTAAACAATAAAAACCTTCAACAGAATATCACGAGCATCCCAGTTAACACGTGTCACGAGTCAGTAGCCAATGAGCAGATGTAATTTGCCTGAGTGCATAGAGAATCTTTGAGTCTATCCTATAAGGTAATTGCGATCGCGAACTTTTCCTGTCTCTTAGTTATAATGTGCTCAGAATGTGCATAGAATTATTTCTGTGTGCTGTTCTGAAAGAGTTGCCGCGAATACCTCCCGAGAATCTAATCTCATCTCATCTCAGGGATGCCATATGAAGAAACACTGGAAGCGTTTCACTTAAATTGGTTGTGCGGTTTTGTTATGACGAAGTGAGATTAACCGTCTTACTTTCCTCTCTCTTTAACTCCTACCCTCACTCGTGCGATCCTCGGCTGGCTTAGCCTCCTAGCACTCACAATGATTGGAAATGTGGTCCCAGGCTTCTACTTTTTCTTCTTCCATTATGCGCTTTCTAAAGTGAGCAGACAGCAATAAAAGAAGCGCCCTAACTTACATCTTACTAAGCTGTTTTTTAACTTTTTTGTTTTTTGTTTTCGCAGTTCAAAGTAATAAGTTACCCGAAGTACGAAGAGTTAGGGAAACACAACTTCTTTCAAAATATAATTTACACTCTTACTATAATGACGAAGAAATTTTCTTTTCACGCTTTTTGGTTGCACAAACCTGCAACCGCAAGTTTATAAAACAAGAATATATTAACATTTTATTTTCTAAGCAACTAAAATAATGATTAGAAAAGATTCATAGTAGGCAAGATACGTGTTGAATATTATTTTTAAAGTTAATTAGAAAGGATATGATAGTTGTAATATCACAGTATAACGGAGTGCTGAAACTGTGCTAATAAGATTTTTAATGTTTTGCATTACCGTCGCCTAGCGACAACGTCATAAGTGCTCTATTTACATTCTCAGGACGTTTGTTTTCAAACTGTGTTTTGTTTTTAAACCGTATTTAATATTTTTTGAGAAAGTTGACACTATAAATTTTATTTAAATTATTATTTTATGAACAATTTCAGTCGCTAAATTCAGTTTCTATTTGATTTCTTGGACGGTGCTTCGTGATTGGCTTGGTTCAGTGAGACTGCCGTCAGGGATAATTCAAGTGTAATTCGCGTGTGCGGCACGATCGTGGTATTGTGTAGAGTAGCGACACTCCCACGAACATGTTGTGTTAAATTCGTAGCGAAATCCTACCGCAACGCCTACAGTGAACTGATCTGTAACTGTTCCAGAGACAGCTCTAGGTAGGCCATGTTGGGAAGGTCCGTTGGCGCAAATCCCAGAGACGCCAACGCTTTTTAGGCCCTATTGCACTACAGTAACATTGTGATTTGCTGTTCATTACACGGTCAATAGTGCAAGTTATTAAGTGTAAACATTGTTTTATTCCCCGTGGCTTCATTATTTAGGATATTAACATATATGCATATGCAAACGAACCTGAACATCCAAGCCAGTAGTCCAGAGTGTACTGTTTTGTGTAATACCGATTTGGAACTAGTCTGAAACTTCTCAAAATACTCTGAGATATTTATTTATTTGAAAACTGTGAGATTTAAAGTAAAACATAAACGTTTGGTAGCTAGCTAACTGTGCCCATCGTATTCGGAGATTTTTATTTTGTTGCCTATTTTTTTTTTTACCATTTTATTTTATGAGAGAAATAAGATAAGTATTTGTCTTTGACATAACTTACTGTTAATATTTTTGAATTAACAATAATTAAAACCTGGCATTTATATTGCACAGTATATTGCATTTTGCTTATTACACATATTATAGTGTTTTCAGATTGATGAAAAACGTTCATGTTAAAGCCACTCAAACCACCTTTTTATAGTGACACTGCGGCGTAGATATATGAATATATATAATAAATACCACACCATATATAGCGTATGTATATATAGCTTTTTCATATTACATATTTGCCTTAGCAGTGCGTTTAACCGTAAGAATGTAATAATATTGCTAATGCGAAAGATGTATAGGATACTGGTTCAGTCAGTTTTCAACACCCTAACCTAATCTATATTTAAGATTATTTTACTGTAAAAATATGACTGAAATAATCACCCGTAATTAAATAAGTTTTCTGAAGCTGAGAGAGAAAACTATTTTTTATTATTATTTTGAAGCTGTAAATATAATCAGTGGGAATAAACATATTGTTTTCCCTTACATAGTTCTGTCTTAAAGAGAACACGCGATTGCGGGAAAATTTTAACATGCAAGTCAATACATTATCAGTTGAAACCAATAAACCTATCAGTTTGTGTGATAATTCCTCACTATATATTAAAAAAAAAAAACACAGGGCTGTAAAAGATTTACATTTGACAAGACCCAAATGGAAAAAAAAAAAGTTTTTTTTTGACGGAGATTATATGAGCCTTACAGGAAAAGGGATCCCTGTTTTTTGGGCGAAAAAGAGGGAGGAGGCACGCAACTTTATCTCTACGTTCATCGAAGGTCTGCGAATTGGCGACCGCACGTCCACTTTTTAGGGTTTGGCTCGCTGCAGGACCCCTCCCCTCCCCCCTTGTACTTCATGTACTAGCCTTCTGTTTACTGGGAGTCGGCCCCTGCTCTGCTGGCCCGTCGCGGCTAGGACAGAGGACAGCCTTCCCGCTCGTATATCTCGGCAATTACCGCAGTAAACCAACTGCGCAAAGGACATGGGGGAGTAATTAAAAATTACATTCCACTCTCTCGCGTCTGTTCTGTGTGCGACCTCATTGCGCGCCCCGCGTCGTCCGTCCGCTTTATCAACGCCAGGAGATTAAATGAAATTTCTTTTTGTTTTACCAATTTCAGTCGCGAAATTCTGTTTCAGCAGTTGCTTCGCAAATTTTGGTGTCTTGGGAAGCATTCATTACGGACATTGCGTTAGAAACGCATAGCATGAAGATCTAATGCCACCATCGGGTCTTCATATTCACTTTTGCTTCATTTTTTTCTATGTCACTTAAGACGTTTTTGCTTGGATGAGACATTTCAGTAATATTTGGAAGTGCAAAATAGAATCAACATGTGAAGGAGAATGCCACGTAGTAGGGAGTAGTACTTCCCATAATATATTTTGCCTGCCACTTACATTGTTCTCAAGATCAGCTACCTTAAAACAGTGGTTCGTGTTTATTTCCACAGTTACTCAACAGCAACTTGGAATGAAATTGATTTTTTTTTATTATTTGTGGGAGAGGCAGTCGCTTGGTGAACAAGTGGTGACGAGCGTAGCGAGCGAACTTCCCTGCGACACAGCTTTATGCCTAGCTTTACGACGGCGTAACGCATTCACTCTTCCCCGCCGCCAGTATATTTTATTTTATTCTCGAAAATACGTAACCGCCGTAGGGGGAATAAAGTTTTCAGTGACGAAACTAAAACTTTATTACTACTTCCCCTCCACCTTTCCCAACCTCATGCCCCCCAGCCCGTGAAAGAATGTTGCTCGGGAAACGCTACAAAATTTCTGGGAGTCGTACCCTTGGTTTAACGCACAGTGGTTTCCACCGGCCGTAGGGGGGAGGCGTGTGGTTTACAACCCGGGCGCGGGCGGGGGGTCGTCAGATTGCGAGCAGGTGGGCGCTTAACGTCTCCTCCAGCTGGGAGGCTGCAGAGAGGAGAGGTCTTTGTAGCAAAATGGATTTTAAGAACTTGGGGTCAGAAGAGCTTAAGTTATGGCCACGGAAATGTTATCTCCGCCCTCTTGAACACTTACCAACCATGACGGAGCGGACCAGCTTGCAGGTCAATTAATCTACTCAGTGTAAAGTATTTAAATAAGAATGTGCTTTAGGTTGGCATATTGAGTAATAGTGATGATCAACATTCCTGTGAATTTTGGCCACAATATATTTAATGTTTCGGAAATCAGTCTATAAATGTTTGATACTTGAAATTTCATAAAAACGTTTGCACCCTTGAAGCCACTTAAATAAATATAAACTGTCGAAAACTTTATTACATATTTATCTCGGGAGTCTTCAGTTTTATTTTGTATTTAGAATTGTACTAATATTCAAGATTAAAAAATTAATGATATAATTGCCTTTAATCTAAACTATTTCTATCACAAGCAATCTATTAGTGGAAGTATATATTTATGGTAGAAACGTATTTTATGCTACCATGCGGTGGTTAGTAAAATTTATTATAAAGAAATAACACCAGAAATTCTCTTGAAATCATATAAACAGAAAGCCTCGCAGACATACCACCCACGTTACAGTCTCTGAGATCGAAACTCGTGAATAAATTAAGACATGCGCCTTTTTTTTTTGGTTGGCAAAATGAACGTACTGCTGATCGTAAAATGATTCGCAATAATTATGTAAAACACGGCTTGAAAATACCGCAATCTAAAAATTACTTGGCATTTTTTTGGAAGAAAGATTTCTAGTACGGTAAATGTAAGAATGGATTATTTTATTTATTTTAAGTCTTTGCAGATGTGCGAAGTTTAGGGGATATACCTTATCTTACTTTAAACCCAATTTGCAAATAACAACCATTTCATTTCGTAGTCATAAGAAACAATTTAACATGACAAAAATAGAGCTGGCGACAAAAAAGAAAATATGCTGGAACACAAAACTACCTAAGTGCCAGTTATATGTTCGAAAACAATAATTAAAACATTACAAAATCAAGTCATTAAGAAATTTAGAAATTTTTTACCTACTCTAAATTAACTATAGGCTTACACCTATGATGATAAGACATCACAAGTTGCCAATCCAAAGAAAAAAGAGGAAATTGCATTGCATTAATACCAGACACACACATTCACTCTTTTTGTCATACAACAGTTAAGCTGCGTGGTGGTCATGCTAAGTAGGTGTTCCAAAGATTTTTTGCAATGTTTTGATTGCCTTGTCAACTGGTCCAATTTGTTCCAGACTCTGATTTCTACTAGTGGCTGCAAAAGATGTACAGGTACTGCTAGCACCTAGCTGCCTGTCAGTGTATTGTGTGTCGTGACTATTGTAGCTGCGTAGTTACAGTTATGTTGGCTGCGGTGCATTTCAAGTGAGAATACGCGGCGTGTCAGTCAGGTAACATGCTTTCTGTAGCACCGCAACGCGCGTGATAAATAACAGCAAATTTTCGAAAGTTGAGTATTCGTTGTTGTTCGAGAAGACGTTTCCAGACTTTATGGAGGTGTGCGCCAGGGTGCGGCTCAGAAACACTCCCTTCTCCCATTCAACCATTCTTTCCTCCCTCTCCCTGCGTCTTTCCTTAAGACCTGGAGCGACTGTTGTTATCCCGGGTTCCCGGCGACCAGCACGTCCCGTCTGGATTATAAGTCGAGGCCTCACAAATCCGCGGGGCTGTGCCCCCTCCACACACACTCTCTCTCTCTCATGAGGCCGCTCCATCTCCGAGAACGACGTTTAATAGCCGTCCTCGCTTTATCTGGGCGCTCCCTCCCACTCCCTCCCGCCCATTCGTAGTCATGCAAACAGGCGCGCCACGCACGGAGTCCCAGGGGATATTTGTGATGGACCCCCTCGGGCGCGCGCTCTCCCGCAGGACCACCCTCGCCGGCTGGGAGGGCCCCCACGCATGCACCGACGCTTCTGGCTGTGAAGTGGACTCCGGTGGCCACGGTTTGGCGCGCAAACCTGCCGCGTTACGTGGGGCTGGTGGTCCTCGCACCTTCCTTCGCGTCACGAATTTGTAACAGCTTTGTGGCGCGGTCTCACACAACATGTTCAATATATATTAATATATATAATAAATATAATTAATATAATACATATAATTAATAACATATATTAATGTAAAATTACAACAGATATGTGTAAATTTGCACATTTACATGAAAACATCAGTATCACTACAAAATTGTGTTCGCAGTAATGCTGGGTTCGTATTCTTACCCGGGCATTTATGCTTTGTGTTGTCACAGTACCTCCAATAGTTAAAGTTATTTTTAAACCGTTGCCTGAATAGCTATTTACTACGCACATTAATAAGCATAATAAAACGAAATAGTCCAAGTATTGAAAATTCGATTATCTTTTCCATGGTTTAAAAAAAATCTTTGCTGAAACACCAATCAATATATAAAATTATTGGCCAATTTTCGTAATAAATACTGAGTATTATCTCGAAAAAGGTAATCAATATATGAAAAAATAACAATAGCCATGTGTTGTACAAAGTTGTAGTATATTTCTTGTAGTTATACAAATTATTTGTTGGCAACTCGTTTCTAAAGAAATTTTTTGTAATAGTACAGAAAATATTTTTATGCTACTGGAAATTCATTACAATTGCTGTCTTGCATTTCATTTACATCTCTAACTGTGCAAAAATATATATCTTAACAATATTTAATAACGGTTTAGATGTAAAGTAAACGTAATTATGTCACTCGAGTGACCTTTTACACCTCGAGCATTTACACACACTTTCAGAATTTGATTAGGTATAAATTTTAATTCACCTGACGAACTTGTAAGGCTACGTCTGTGATTTTTTTGCATAGGCGGCGGGATTGTTAATTTTTGTTCCGTTAATGTATGAATGAACAAAATTTCGCATATTTTATAATTATATAATTTTTCCTGTTGGGGTCAAATGTTTTCGATATGTTAGTTACCTGTCATTTTACTCCTCGGTACGTAAGTAGTTAAGTACATGTCGAAGATGCAGCATCTTTGTGCGTGAAAATTGAAACATTTGTAACTGATTCAGATTGGCGGGAATGCATTTGTTTTTCGCTTGCAGCAAACTCTACAGGGATTATAAAAAACGATAATTTTTTTTTTCATTTTCGTTGCTCATAAAAAAACTAATCGTGTTTCATACCTACTTTAAAGAAATAATAATAACAGTTCTGGACATTGAACTAGCTATTTGCCATCGAGCTACACTATGGTAATGCAGTTTTCGGGCGGATGCTTGGTGGGATCTCCGACTTAAGTCGAGGGAGCGGGGATTCCCTCTGGCAGCGGCGGAACCGCAAGGAGGTCTCCGGAGATGCGGGACTGAGTGCCCGGCAGTCGCTCCGGAGATCAGGCGGACCAGCGGAGGGACGGTAGAGGAGGGAGGCTGGCGTCTGGACCCGAGGGAAGGAGAGCCCGGGATACGTCGAGAGCCTCCGGGCAGGACTCGGAGGGAAGGAAGAGAAGAGGAAAGCGAAACGCGCAGAGACGGCGCTGACCAATCCTGGCTGCCGCCATCATTTAATTCCGGGTGACAGGTGGGGCCTTCTCCAGGGGATTTTGCTCGCCCTCCCCGGAGGAGGGTGGGTTAGAAAAAGGGAATGGGGGAAGGGTGTGGGGGGTCGCAGGGCGGACACGGGAAAGGGAAAACTCATTTCCTTGGCGGGATGGAGACGCAGGGCGCCGCAATCTCTGCGCCGGCCGTAATTTACCGACTGGAATCATCGGGGGCCGGCGAGGCCTGCGCCCGGGTGACTGATGCCGGGATCCGGCGCGCCGGTAATGCGGCTGTCGCCCGCCGTCGATACAGCCTCCCCGGGCCACTCGCCGGGTGTCGCAGCTCACGGACATGCCGAGACGCCTCCGCGGGCTTGCCAACTTTCGAATTCCCCGGAAAATACTGTCGAACCTTTTATTATTATTATTATTATTTGCTGGGAATTCCTGAGAAAATGATTGATTTAAACAAGCGCTAAATACTGGAGAAACATTTTACGCCAGGAGTTCGAGACAAGCAGTTTTAGTGGAATTCTGAAAGGTTGGCTTATTGCGTAGTTATATTTAAAGAAAAATAAAATTTGAATTTATACGTATTTTTTTTTGTGGATTCAATTTGGTAAATGCGACTGTTCAACTCTCTTAATGATTTCATAAATAGTATTTATTTAGCCATCTTGTGTATGTAATTTGTTTATAAAACCATACATTACTCAACAAAAAACCTATGAGAATAGGTATGAGCGTTTCTTGGTGGGAGACACATGGGTAAAATTTGTGGTTTTGAACAATACAATTTACTAACCGTAAACCATTGGTGAATTAACGATAAAATCATGCGAACCTTAATTAAGTTCGTTTGGAAGAAGAGTTTTTCCATATTATATTAAAATATATTTTTTTAATCGTGCATGCTGCACTGAAATATTTTAAATTCGTTTTATTTGGTCGTGGTAATTTGTATTGTTTTAAAGTAACTGAGTTAACTTCTCAAAATAAAAGGTGATTATAAGCGACGTGTAATACCTAAGCTTTGTCGGTCACCCTCTGAAGCAACGGGGTCGTTCGAACGAGTGGTTATTGCACGGTCGCGCTCGGCCGCAGGTTTGTTCTGCAAGCAGTTAGGAGTCCCAGCGCAGCCTCACGGCCAGGACACGAGGTGTAGTTCCCGATGCATATTCAAAGGGGCTGAGGGAGAGAGTCTGGCCCCAGCGTGTCCAGCCCCCGATATGGCGATATTCCAGGCTGCCGGCGCCGAGGGAGGGGAGGGAGTGGAAATCTCCAGCCGAGCGATAAGAGCGAAGAGGAAAGGGGGTGGGTGGGAGATGCGTGGGTGAAGAGCACTGGGGAGAGCGGGAGGGGGGGGGGTTGTGGGAGTGGTTTCGCCTCCCGCTTGATCCCCTGGACTTGATCCCAGGGCTTAGGCACCACGACTCATTAACCCTCGTCTTGCTAATCCCCTCCCCCCTAGTCTTGGGGAGGCGCGCTGGCCCTTTTAGGTCGGTATGATAGCCCTTTCTGCCTCCCCCTCCCCTTGCTGAAAGTCTGAACCACCCCTCTTTTTCCGTCGTCGTCGCCCGCCGCAGGCTGTGGGCGAGAACTCCGCGACAGACGACTGTCGACGGAGCAGTGAGCTCGAATCGCTTCAAGCCAATAGCCTAGGCGTGGCACGCAACGCGAGCTGTTTATTTTTGTTTTACTCTAATAAGTAAGTCTTACTTTTTGGCTCAGTTGTTAGAACTACTGTCTGGCACGCCAATCGTCCCCGATTCGATTCCCGAACGGGTGGGGTATTTTTAACTTGCGGATAAATTCCCGCCTGTTGTTCGGGTCCCCGATGACAGTAAAGATCGCCGAGCGCCTGGCTGATGCGTGATCCGGGCTCCTGCAGACGGCGGTGGTGACTCAAGCCGTCGCAGCGCTGAGCTGGCGCCAGCGACCCTGTACGTCGTCGACCTCCCAGCGACCCGCTCGTGGCATTCCGAGGAGGCGGTTCATCTCGCGGGTCCCCCAGGACTCCTGCCCTCTGTCCTGGCCTCCTTTCGCTCCGCCGACGGTATTTATGATTTTTTTTTTCCCCCTCCCTCTCGCTCCGACGCTGTCCCGCTGTTTTACGCGCGCGCTGAAAACTGTTGTCGCGACTCCTTTTTGAACGCGCTCCCGCCGCCGCCGCCGCGCGTTCGATTTTTCAAAAGTCTGCCCGGCCGAGCCGTATTTCAGGCCTGTTTTGAAAACCGGCTGTCGCAGTTCCTCTCCGGCGCCCGGCTCGGGAGGTCGCCGTAATTGCCTCGAAACGCGTCAGAATGACGTACTGGCGCTCTCGCGATTTATTTCACGCGCCGCCTCGTGCCTTAGTGCCAGTGTCCGAGTCCGCAGAGGACTACTTTTATTTTTTTTCAGTCGGTCGTTGTTGGCGTTGGGGAGTTATTAAAACCCGAGGGTTCAAGCGCAGGTCAGAGCTCGCGCTAGAATGCTGCTGCGCGCCGGTTTGTGTTTATTTTCGTGTTGCCGGGGCTATTTGTGGCGCTGTGATGCATGTGTGTCCTGTTTCACAAGCCTTCTGCGGGATTATTTATCTAAACAGGGCAACCAGTGTGTGTAAACATTTTACATTCCTTAGTCATATCCAGCTCAGATTTTAAAGTGAATTCACATAATTTAAAGTGAGCCTTAGCCTCAGTAGTAAGTCTTCCTTAACATGGGATATTGTAAACGTGACAGCAAATCTTTGTCACTTCAAAGCAACTAATTTTAAAGTTGCTCTTACATTTTGTGGACTTGTTCGACTTCGCAGTAGTTTTGAATGATTTTCCAGTGAGCTCGCGCACTCGCAGGCTGTTTGCGACCGAGGCACAGCACTGTGGCTGACAAGTTATTTCCGGGCAAAAGCCCGGCCTGGCCTCTCCTCCACCTCCTGGAACTGAACCTGTGAGGGCGTACCAAGAGCACTATCTTTTCTTCTTTGCTACACCCAGGTTACCTCGATGAGGACCCCTGGGTGGCTTGGCCTCAGTTGTACTTGACTCCTCTGAATGGTATTGCCTACCATTCGCCTTTACCTGAAAATAACTTGCCCATTCTGTTTTTACCGCCGTGCTCACTGTGGCCTTTGAATATATATACTGTATAGAAGTCGCGAGTGGATAGGATTTACTCTACGTTTTTCAGAAGCGTATGATGAGCAGCTTGGGAACTTCACCGCTGCAGTGCACTGCCGTAACGCCCTGTATCGTCGTAGTTGTTATTTACACGTTAGAGCGCAGCGCTGTCGCCCGCTGTCATTCCCCGCACCCCCCATGCATCATTCACTGCAGCTCAACGTCGTTCAACTGGAGGGGGGAAGGGGTGTTTGAAGAGTTCGACACTTGTCAGCTAGGGACCACCACAAGTCGATGCCCTAGAGATGGTGGCGATTGCGGCGGTGAATTAACCAACTACCTCAAAACCGTATTAGAAATTTTAACCTGGGCTGGCGACTTCTATACAGTATATATATTCAAAGCTGTGGCTGACAGTGCGCACCCCGACAGGCGTTGCTGAGGTCCGGCGAGAGTGCCCCACGACGCGCGCAGTGCGAGGGAGTGTCGGAGTGTTGTTGCGCCGACCACAGAGGGCTCCACGGTCGCGGCGGGAGAGACTGGCGCTCGAACCCACCGAGGGCGCAAGTAGGAGATACACATGCATATAAAAAAAGGGAAGACGCGAGCATGGTGTAATGAATGGGTATTTATACCCGCGGCCCATTGTCGGGGCTGAAAGCTGGCAGGGGGCGCATTCACGCGGTTGGTGCGCGGCAAATGAAATTGTCTGCAGGAACCATTACTGCGGCGGCGCGGGCGGCCATTGTGTCGTATCGCAGTATCTCTTTTGTTGCGCGCGCGCGGGCCGGGCCCTCTCGTGGAGCACGTCAAGAGCCGCGGGGGCCGCGTTCCCCCGGGGGGAGGGGGGGGGGGGGTAGTTCTGGCCGAGAGATTGTTTACTTTTCAGCCCGCTCACAATAGCGCCGGCCGGGGAGACACGGGCCCCGGAGATAAATGGATCGCATTATTCGGGCGCCCGGTTCGAACGGGTCCGCCCCCTCCCCTCGCCCAGCGCTGCGAGCGGTACGCTGTGTGTATCGCGCGGGTCGATCGCGAAATGGGTTTTCGAAAAGCGGGCGCCATGGGAGGGGGTGAGGGACAAGGAAAAGTGGGGGGGGGGGGAGTTAGGGAGTCGGAGGTGTGTCCGCTCTCCGGGTAGGTTGCCAGAGGCACCTGTTGTACCGAGTGTGAGTTGGTGCGTGGGCATGTAGAGCCTCGCCCCTCTGGAGACTCCAGGAGTCGAAAGAAATGGCCTGCATTTATCTGCTGTGAGTTTTCAGATGCCTTTAAATAATTACCTCATATATCTTTTAACTAAAATTATTTTTCCAAGGAGATTGATTTCAAATAATAGTTTAAAATAATTCTATAAAAAAAAATTTTCCCTAGTTGCCTGCGCTTGCATTATTATTAGTCCAAGTCACGATGTTAAGTTTTTGTGGAGTTCAAAAATATATTATAAGAGAATGGAAAATTTAATTTATTGACATGTACATTACTAACCACAAGCGTCAGACTCTTTTCGTGGGCAGACGGCACACCTCATTAGGTGCAGGTATGTGCTGATCACACACTAAGACGTATGGATAGAGACTGCATGCGCAAGCTTGCCATAATACAATTCTAAAAGGTGTGTCGTGGTGGACGACACTGGAAAGTTGTTGAGGTTGTTTTTGTAGTATCATTTTGCATGTCGGATTTAAAATGCAATAAGTGTTGGATTCATCATTAATATGTTCAGCATAAAATTACTACTTAGAATTAAATAATTTTAACAAAACCGCGTGTTTGTTGTAGTATTATGTACAAACAAATGCACACGTCAATATTCACCACAGTGACAGTTGTAATGGCATATCGTAAGCCAACTATGGCCTCGTGCGCAGAATACAGGTATTAATCATGATAGTAGTTTTGTGTCTAGGCTATTACCTCTCTTAGTTCCATTGCACGAGCCACATGCTAACCAGTTAATTTTGGCTATCGGCCCTGTAGCTCAGATCCCTGAAAGACGTGTTGTTTCACCTACTGTCTAACGCAGAAGCATAACAAACTTTTGCGTTCACACTGTTATCAAATCAAAACGCGTAATTTTTGAAGTTACTACAGCTTATTACTAGAGACCTGCAAAATTCGCGGATTCATTCGGCGATAGGCTAGAATTCAAACACATATACCTCTAAGATAATTTTGCTATTGGCTTACTGTTCATCTGGACGAATCTCAACCAGTTATAAACCCTCAACCAAAGAAGGATCGAATCACAGACAAACCAGCTGAGATGACTTACAAGTCGGCAGCCAATGAACTTGCGTTATTTGCCCGAGTGTACAGGGGTATGTGCAGTCTATCCTGAAGGCCATCGAAACCGCGAATTTTGCAGGTCTCTAGCTATTACTGAGGACAGGTACTTTTTGGTGAGAAAATTTTAACGCTCATTAGACTGCAACAGGGTATACCTAGCAGTTTCATCGTTGTAATTGGCGGCCGCATGTCAGATAAGCCATGGCTAGAGCCAGTGATTTTCCGCGAGTAGATTTTGAGACAAGCTGTGTGTTAAAACACTGTAGCATCGCCTGTGTTTCGTGATTGAGTTTCTGTGCCTGCCCACTATCGGCACAAGGATCACAGGAAATTGTTTGCGAAAACAAACTGCCACCAATCACAAAGCAGAAATTACTGACGTAGAAATACCGTATTGCAGTCTAGTAAGTGAACAGATTGTTTTTCGATGACCTATCCAGAACGCGTTTGCTTTCGCACAAAGTTGATGTGATTGATGTGCCAACACTGGGCATGTACCTACCAGACAGAAACACAACTAATAACGAAACACAGACAATGATACAGTATTTTTATACACAGCTACTACAAAAATTTATTTTGTGGATAATGCATGCTCCTAGCAGTTACTATAGGGATTGGTACGATACAAGGATCCAATTATCTAGAGCAGACTCCATAGACGTCAATATTCCATGGCAAACGGCAGCAGTTAATTTAAAGGTTATTTTTAAATACGTTTTTACTGGGTTGTCTGTGATTTGATAGTTCTGTGGTCTAACCTGAAGCACACACTAGATGCCGAAAAGCTCTGTACTAACAACATAGGCGAGAGCGTTTAAAATAAATTAGTGGCAATAAGTGTGGCTATAGAACTATTTTATGGATAAATTTTTTAATTAAGTATCACGTGATTAAGTAATTTTTAAGAAATTTATAGCACTTGTTTATGTTTTCTTGTTAATCTGAATAATTAAAAAAACCAAATGCTTATTCCAAAAGACAAAAAAAAATTTGTTATATTGTTGATACCACATGTATTAAACAGATAGATCGTTCATAATAGCCATAGAGTCTGCTATATATCGGACTGACGTGATAACAACGCTAGGATTTCACACAGCAATCTTGGACATATCCGATATTAGTCTCCAGTGTAGTGTTACTCATCGGCTCGCAGTCCTTGCTTGAACGTTAGCCTATCGCGGAGTGAAAAAAAAAAAACGAACTAACCCTGGTCCCGAGCTACGACGGGACGCGGCCCCTCACAGGGGCTGCACTGTGGCAGCCAGGGAGACAGCCAGCGGTCTTTGGAAAGCCTCGCGATCAGGGGCGCAAATGTGTAGAATTTGCAAGGGATCATCGGAAATATCCCGTCGCAACCGAAGGCAGCCCGCTGTTTGCTCTCGACGGCCGACGGGTAGGGGGGGCCGGGATACCCCCCCCCCCCGGGCCCACCAGCTGTCCAAACAGACGCCCCCGCACCCGGCATCGACGGCAACTCCGGGAGGAAGGTGCGTGGCGGTCGCTGTAGCGGTGTCGCGCGACCTAACGGCGGGCGGATGTTAACTTCAATGCGACGCTCCCTGACGGCGCGGTACCGTATGCCCTAATCCCTCCACTGCTCCCGCGGCCTTTTCAACACCTCTTCTTGGCGAGAGGTCTAAAAGCTACCCCCACTCACCCCTGGCTGCACGGCAGCTGCGGGAGTTATTTAAGAGTTCCTGCCCTCTTCCCCCCCTCCCCCCCCCCCCCAACACAACCCAGAGTCCATCAGCGGCCGACGAGTGACTTGCATTTCGCCGCCCGGAGCCACTTCCAGCAGTACGCCGGGCCATGGATGGGGGGGGGGGGGGTATGGGGCCCCTTCAAGCCGTCCTCAGATACCGGCTCCAGATACTGCGACAATGGGCCCGTCGTTTGACCCGCCGCTTATCGCCAGAGGCGTGCACTTGACTTCTTCATTAGTCCAGTGTAATGGGAGAGGAAATTAAAGCGGGGAGTGGTTTGGAATTGCTTCATCGCATATTAATTGCTAGCACGGATGAATAAAAAAAAATATAGATATTTAAAAACCAAACGAGAAAAAAAAAATACGTACCTTTCACAAAGACTATTCTTATTGTGCTGTGTTTAAGACATGCTATGATGCAATGCGGAAGTTGGTTGCTCGTGTCATAATAGTTCTCAAGGAAAATTTGCAAATAACGACGAATTTGATAGTTACTTCACCTTATACCAGACAGTCGTGAAATGGGCTATGAGGGTAAAATACTTCCTTATCAATGGTTAGACATTAGGGCCGGACAGGCTTCTTTCCCCTCCCCTCATATTATGCACTCGTGAATTCCTGCGACCATAGCTTTGTTTGTAGTGAAACATTGGCTAATAATTAAACGAAGGGCGGAAGTCAACATTCTTTATTAGAAATCAACAGAAAGAGGAATCGTGGAAAATAAATTACATTATAAATAACAAAAATCGCATCCATAGCAACATTATAAATAACTAGAGACCTGCAAAATTCGCGGATTCAATGACCTCCAGGATAGACTCTACTACTCTCTACACACTCGGGCAAATGCCACCTGTTCATTGGCTGCTGACTTGTGAGTCGTCTCGACCGAGTGTCTGTGATTGGACACTTCTTTGAGCGAGGGTCTCTAATTGGCCCTCATTACTCCAGATTAACAGTGACCCAATTGCAGAAGCAGCGCTAAGGTATAATTATTTGAATTTTAGCATATCACGAAATTAATCCGCGAATTTTGCAGGTCTCTATAAATAACAAAACCACATTCTTAGCAACATCTTAAAATTTGACGAGAGAGATGTTAGTGAAAACAATACGTGTCAAAAATTCGCGGATTCATCTCGTGATATGCAAAAAATTCAAATAATTATAACTTTATGCTTCTTCTTCTATTGGTTAACTGTTAATCTGAAGAAATCTTGGCCAACTAGAGACCCTTAATCAAATAAGTATAGAATCACAAGTCACCGAGTTGAGACGCCACACATGTCAGCAGCCAATGAACAGGTGAAGTTTGCCCGATCATGCAGAGAGTCGTGGAGTCTATCCTGGAGGTCATTGAACACGCGAATGTTTTCAGTCCCTACTTATGACTGACGGTCATCTAAAACAATGTCCATTGTACTGAACTATCAGTTGTATTCTAACATTGGTATACCTATACAGTATAGAAGTAAAATAAGTTTTGTCAAATGTACCCATTTGCAGAAAGGCCTAGACAGAATTCAGATGAAGGTCCATTTGTGTTAAATAAGAAAAAAAAAATCTAAATTTTTGTGAAGCCTTTGAGCTGTAAGTTACTTAACGGAAATTCTAGACAGACACACACATTTATTTTCCAAAACTATATGTGTATGCTTAGTTTTCGTTAGGTGAGTCAAGTATGTAGACATAGATATACAATTACAATTATCTCTGTCAGTGAAGGGTATAGATACCGCGGACTATTCAAAACCTTTGATAATATGCTAAATTGTTGTGCATGCGAAATCCTTCAGAAAGATAATGGTTTTTAAACTATGAATGCAGAGTTAACTTAACGCTTTTGCAATGTATCATTCAGTACTTCTCGGTGTGAGAAGAACAAACAATATAAATTATGTAGTGAAAGTTTTTATTGCTACATCATTTATATGGAATTGGCTAAAGTTTCGTAAAAAAAAAACTGGTATCATTTTCATCTAGGATTTCAACATCAACATGTATGTTCATTAAAATACTCTGCTTACTCTGGTTTTAAGTGTACGTAAGGTATCATTTTGACTAATGGTCATTCATAGTTTTCTTTCAAGTTTTGTTACTTCTTCCACCCGCCTTGAGACCAACGAGTGGAAACAACACCAGAGGGGCGATTCAGGTGTTGGCGTGTTTTTTCACCATTCCTCCACGGTGAACTTGGGGGGGGGGGGGGGGTTGTGTTCCTTTAGTCCCTCGTGAGCACTCGGGTGTAGACCCGAAGATGGACTAAGGCTCGGCACTACCTTCCGTGCCCCCCTCCACCCCCACACTCTCACACCCCTGCCCCTCCCACAAACACCCTTCCCGCCGTCATCATGGCCCCTCCGCCTTTTTCGGATTTATGCCGGACTGTTCCCGCGCCGCGGCCGATTCGTTTTCGCCCGTCAGGCCGTCGTGCGAGCGTTTTCGTTCGTAGCCCAGCCACACCCTTCCCCTTGCGCTCCCCACCAGCCACTCCGCCGTTTCCCGATCACCGAAACGCATTTTCCGACGAGCTTGATTTGTGGGGCACTGCCTTGACGCTTTCGCGCCCCTCCGCTCCTACACTTTCTGCCATTTTGCTTTTTCCCCCAGCCGAAAACAGAAGGGATGGTTTGTTGGAACAGCGCATCATTTTAGGAAAATCGCCCTCTTTTTGAACATAAAAATTTTTTTTCTCCCCTTAAGTGTTTCGTCTCTACCTAATACCAGAACTTTTATATATTTTAAAAAATTAAATTGACTTTAGTGTCTTGCATTCATTAATTCGGATGTATTTTTAATAAACGTATAAATTTCCAGTGACTGGATATTGCTTAAGTTTTCTTTGGTTTCACAGATTCGGCTGATTTTAAGCAAGTGCATAATCGTTAATGTTTGCTAATGATTTGGCAATTAAGATTTTAGAAATGTCCGGAAGTAATTCTAAGCAGTAGAATTAATTACTAAATTAAGATTTAGTAAATTCACTAAAAATGTCACGTGGTATTTTTTAAATAAAGTAAATTGATAAAAGAGGCAATCGAAATAAAATACAACTGATATTTTTTGGCTTGGGATGGAGGAAACATTTACACAAAAATTATGAAAAATTCGCTTATAAATCCTTTTAAATGAATAGCAAAACAAAGCTAAGCAAAACTGAAAGACGTGTAACTAGATAGTCTGTAAAGTGATGAACCTGTATGTTACAAAAATAAGACTACTGTGGGCATAATTCATCTAACCCGAGTATAATAATATTGGATATTGAATTTTACTTACCTTAATTATGCAAAGATGGGTGGGTTGTATATTTTGTCAGAGTATTTAATTTTAACAGTTAATTTGTGGTGATACCTACTCTTTTTCATTGGAATTCATCCATTCTCAATTTCCTATAATTGGGTAGCCTACTCTGCCTTCTGCTAATCACACTGCAGTTTACAATTCCAGTGCTTAGAGCAGTGTCCTGTTGTAGTTACCTGTATGGAACAAACATCTATGTATCCCCGCAATTTGCTTCAGCTTCAGAATCCCGATGATTTCTCAGCGATTTCCATTGATTTTTCTCCTTTATATTGGATCCCCAAAAGAGCCCAATTTTTTTTTTTTTTACTGTAATTCGACTGAAATAAATTACTCGGGTCCAGAGCGAGGCTCGAGGCGCTCCTGAATACTCGGAAGAGTCAGCGGGGGAAGAGAGTGTTCTCAGCTGCCCCGCCAGTGTTATTCAGGGACAGGGAGTTCAAAAAAAATATATATATATATACATGTCGGTGGCCGCCGGAATGAATGGCTTGTCGTCGGTGTCGGCGTGGGCCGCGAAGGAACACGGCAGTTGGCAGCACTGCGGCGCGGGTGACTTAGCGCTGGCCCCCGCGGGAGGGCCTCCTGGGTATCTGGAGATGCGAGGGAGGGGGGGTAGGGGTGGACGCGCGTCACCGCCGTTTATTTGTCAACGCACGCGGCCGCGGACTAATTAAACATAATGTGTATCCCGGCTGAAACATGGGGCCGCTACACCCTCGCGTCTGGAGCACGATATCTCTCCACTCCCGTCAACCCCCCCCCCCCCCCCCCCGCCACCCCCCCCCCCACACACACACACACCATTACTTAACGTATTTCGCTCCACACCTCTCGTATCTTCCATACTCATCACCTTCCGCAGATCACGCCCCCACGCTCTTTCAGAAACAGTGTTGGTATTCCTTGTTGGAGCTTTCATGGGTAAAAAAAAAACATGGAATGCTAATCAAATGACTGTATTTCTGTCTCCTTATTTTTCTATAGAGTTTTTTATTAACGTCCTAGATATCATCCCCACGCGTGTAATTTATATCCCAGTAAACGTTTGTGGTTTTTGGCAGAGTGTTTGAATTTTCCTTGGCTTGGTTTCTGCGGATTTTTTTTTCTTTAGAGATTTTTTCCTGAGCAGGTTTAATGTTCACTTTCTAAAAATAATATGTTCCTTCAGCCTACTTCAAATCGTAACGAATATATATATATATATATATATATATATATATATATATATGTGTGTGTGTGTGTGTGTGTGTGTGTGTATATATTACAGGATATTTTATGAGTTTAATGAACTTAATACTATTATGAATAGCTAACTGGCGTGTTTCAAAATCTAGAATGGTTACTTTATCTTTGAAAATCCATATTTATGCATGACACTTTATATATCTACTTAATTAAAAAAATCCAGAATAGGTATCCCGTAGAAGTCAAATAAACATCACTGACCATACAGGTATTGCTGTATTTTTTAAGTTATGTGAGTGCTCTAGTTAGTTAACTTAACTCAAAAACTGAGTGAAAGTTTTTCTGTTCGCCGTGGAGTCTTTTTGCTAGACGTAATAGGAAAACTCGACAGGTGTCGCTACCGGACACATTTATATTAATAATTAGGCAAGAGTGTGAAAAATAACTTGGTAACAAGATGTGTTACAAATGATTTATTTTGTGCACAAAATATTAATTTGTATATTTTAAACTTATTTCTTATATAAATCACTTAGAAAAGGGTTTACTTGGAGAAGTAAGCGAGTCTTTATTGCTTTAATTTTGGTTAAAACATCATCAAACAAAGTGCGTTGTTTGAGCTGGACGAGTTTTCTCGTGAAGTCGTAATTGAGCGCGTGTGCGCTGTCGGTGCCCCGGCGCGTGCAACGGAACACAGCCTCGGAGCGAGCGACGGGCGCGGCCAGGGGTTGCCAGCCCTGGCGGACACGTGGGACGTTTCCCGGGTCCTTCCGGCGCCGTGGAAGCTGCGCCAGTCGTCGCGCGTCTCCGCGGCGAAAGGGTTGGTCGTGTCTGTGGTCGCGACAAACAAAGCCTCCCCCCCGCGCAAGGGGATGGATTTCAATTTGCACTCCACTCGCCCCCTCCTCCCTTTCTTCCCCTCGCCCTGGCCCTGTGGACACAGCGGCTCGAGTGTGCTGTTTCCTCTCCCCCTTTCACCCTAAACCTCGTCCGCCCCCCCCCCCTCCCCCCACGGCGTCATACGATCCGGCGTCGACGACAACCCCTTGAGTGCTCGTGCGCGCAGGCCCTCAGATCTCTGTCGGCAAATAACGTTATTTGTTTTATAAATAAGCCCCTCCTTGGAAATGTGTTGTTGTCTTGGCTGCAGATGACAGCGGGCCGAGGTCCGCGGGTCTCTTGACTTCTTGCCGGGACACGCCTCTCGTGTGTAACTGACAAGCTTTGTTTTTGTTGTCATTTCAGCCGTAGCTTCCGGCCGATCTCCCGTGACGCTCGCTCGCCGAGCAAACACCGCGCTAATGACCAGCCAGCGTGTTTACCGTGTTCACTCCGCCCGAGCCCGCAGTGCATAAACTATTCTTCAGGCTAATATAACGGTATTTAAAAATATATATGCAGCTATTTTGTTCATCCTGTGTTTTAAAATTTCCATGAGAAGAAGCAGGAAATAAGTATCAACGCTAGTGTTTTCTAGCCTCTTTTATGTTGGATTAATTTTTTAGGAGTGTCAATTATTTGATACTAGCTGTACCAGTCACGCGTTGCTGCAGCTCAATCTGGTTGAACAGCAAAGAAATAAAAGAGAAAACACACGTGTCTAATATATATAATATCACAATTACGTGAAACTTCTTTGGGCGCGATGAGTCGAGGTTCGCATTGCCAAAGAAGTTTCACTTCTATCATGTGCAGTGAGTTACACGCTCTCTTTTTTGTAAATTTTTAATAACATATTTTAATTTTTTATTACATAAAAACTAAATCAAAATAGGTTCGTTCGTTTGGGAGCTACGATGCCACAGATAGCTACACAGATACACACGTTAAACTTAACACCCCTCTGTTTAAAAACACGTGCGTATAGAATGCCACATTGTGACAAAATTTCAAAGCAATCAGTGAAGAACTTTTGGATATTAGCTATTTTGTACGAACGAACATTAAAATTTTTATTTATATAGATTGAATGTACCTATAAGGATTTCTTCGAATAGTATTAACATTTTTGTAACCTTCTTTCTTTAGGAAGCTCAACGAATGAGTGAAAACCTATTTAGGGGTTAGAACCAGGAGTATAGTTGAGACCATTTTTTCGTGTGCTCAAATTAGGATTGATTCCTAAAGCTAAAAAATAAAGGTTAATGAATATTTTCAGTTTTGGCCATACGTGGTAATGTTTGTTGCAATAATTTCTCGACAACTTGAAGAGAATATGGAAACTTACACACTCGTGAACTCTGATTGTTTATATCCCTTTTGTCAACAACTTTGACCGTTGTACTCATATTTGTACTTTCATTAATTCCTGTACTATTAAATGAACAAATAATACACATTTTGTTTCACTTTGTTTAGAAGTAGTAATTTATGGAGGAATTTTCCTCATGAAGAAACAAAAAAAAAAAAATTAACCGTGTTTGTTTTTTAATGTGTAACATCTTAGCTCTCGGCATAAGGCATTTGGTAAGAGTAATTTCTTGAATGGAACGGAAATGTGTAACCACGTTGCTGCCATCTGTGACGGATGGCTCAAACAAACGTTCACAACGCCAAACATAAAATTTATCGTATATACTTTTGAGTGAATTTTAACAAGATGGGCAGTCTTTTTTTTATAAAATTCCATGTTGAAAATCAAGTCTATGTCGCTTTTTATCCGAGCAGCTTTATTATATAGTTTAATCTTTCGCTTTGCAAATCGAATAATTTAATAGTAAACGTAGTTGCTCCAGCAACGAATTCTAGTGGCGGGTACGGCAACCACATGCGATTCGCGTAAAGAAATGTAGAGGAAAATATAATTTTCCGATCCCATATCATGCTCAGCATTATTTTAAAGAATTCAATGTTAAATTTCGTGCTTGAGTTTCGTATAATAAGTATGTTTGCAACATGAGAACACATCATGAACTACTAGCTCGTTACGGAGGGTAGATGTTACACATCTCTGGTGAGTCCTGGAAGACTCCCTCACTTTTTATTTTTTTGTTGAAGCTCGCCGCACTAATGCCGTGCACGGCAAAAAAAAAAATACAATCAATAAAGCCTACACGAGAAGTATAAAATGTTTGTTTTGGATAAATGTGACTAAGCGCGTGTTTCAAGGCAAAAGCTGGAGTGGGTCGTCCACCTCGCGCCGGACAGCTCCCCCCTCCCCCCCTCACACACACACACGCACACGTGAGTGCGGCGGCGTCGTTGGGCGGTTCCTCGGCCGCATGGCCGCGGGGGTCAGCCGTGCGTCTCGCGATTATGATAATGAGCCGGCGTGGCCCCTCCTTTTCCCGAGTTCCGTCCCTCCTCCTCCTCCTCCTCCCCCCCCCCCCCTCAACCACGCTACCACCGCATACCATACGTCATTTTCCATACTGGTTTTTTCCTCTCCCCCTCTCACAGCAAACCACCCTGGCCGCATTCTAGCATTCCTCCAGCCGTGTGCGCAAGGGGGGGAAGGAGAGAAAAGTTTACACGCGCACAAGGGGATACGTGTAACAGGTTCTCGGTATCAACTGCAGCATCGCTCGGACCTGTGCGCGCGCAACGCCGAAACACTTCTGTGGTACAAAAATAAATGTATTTCTGAGGGTCTTAAGGTTGCCGGAAATTCTAAGGGCCTCCTCCCCTTGTTGTGTAGGGTCGCAATCAATACCTACTGTGAACGCTTATCAGGCACGATGTGGTTGGTCTTTCAGAGTGTCCGAACTTTCCCGTCTTGAGTGAAGAAAACACTGTCCATTTTTATATTGTAATCTCTTCGACACTATTTTAGGTATGGTTGACAAAATTTTATTTCGTGCAAGTTTAAACCCGTTGTTTTATTTGTTTGGTTACGAAATTGCCCAACTTCACGAACGACTTTCATTTATCGGGTGGGGGGGGGGGGGGGGGAGGATACTTAAAAACAAGACCATAGCAGATAGAGTCATAGTTTCATTAACAAAAGCATTTAAAAACGAGCTTGGTCACAACATTCAATTGTTTTACATTTGCAGGAAACTATTGATTAGTTTCACAATGAGTTCTCCCAGCTCAGGCGCTTTTTGTAATTTTCGTGCTCAAACTATTGACCTCAGACCCCATAGAACACTCTTAACGCCGGAGTTATTGAGCCGACGAGTAGGCTTTCATTTAAATTTGGCTTCTGTGGGAATTCAGATGTCAGCTTTATGGCGCAGCTGTAACAAATGTGTAATTTTTGAGATAATGTACAGGAATTTTCGTTCTCAAACATGATCGTGGCATATCGACTTTTGTACTAACTAAATTAGCGCTACAGATTTGGTGTACCTATCTGGCAGAAGAAAGACGATCTACTAAAAATTTATTACATTTAAAAGAGACTTCTTTCCATTTAGCATTTTCGTCGCTATGGCATAAAAAAAAGAAGTATTTAAAAGTTTCACGGGTAGATGTTTTAGTTTATTTGTATGCATGTACTATAAGGAGAGACTCAGTTTTATATAATAAGAAGTTTCCCAGCTTATCTGATGAAATTTTTCCTTGTCTCGTTGACAGGAACGTGGTCTTTCCTTAACTTTAATTTTAATTTTATGTTCTATATATCGGCGGCGGTCGGGGGACGGTGGAGGAAGGTGACTTGCTTAATATTTCTCCGCGAGCAGCCCTCCTCTTCGCCGTTATTCATCAACCCGTCTCTCGAGTCGTATAATTTTTACATCACGGATTCGCCCCCCACTCTCTACAACCCTCTGGAGCCTCGCATTTCGCGCGGGCTTTTCTTCGCGGGCCGCTCGCCACCCCACGATTCTTAATTAAAATTCGTTACCGCCGGGATCAGGTTTTAACGACGCCCATTTTCATTTCTCCGCCCCCTCTTTTTTTCCTTCCCTCTTTTGTTTTCTTACCTCCCCTCCTTCCCCTCCTTCTTAAAAACCCAACAATCCTTCTTCCACACCGGCCTGTGTTCCTTTTAGCAGCAAGCAATTACCAGCGCAGTCTTTGAGGTTCTGGGGAAACTTCCACTCCCCCCTGCTTCTGGCGGGAGTAACCGTAGCAATGCGATTAGTGCGTTAAGGAGGCCGCAGTCTGCCGTCGCTCGTCTCGACCGGGTGGTCTGCACACGCAGGGCGTGGCCGGGAACCTAGGTTCGTTTCTCAACTTCATTTGTTTCATTTTAATGGTAATCAGCGCTTTTATTTACATCATTGCAATACTTCCGATCGCTTTGAAAAACCACTCTTATTGGTGAAATTTAACACAACACCATTACGTAATCCCACCGGGAATCACTGCTTTAAAGTGACATCTAACTGATTTGTGGACTATTTAACTTTGGTTTACATACTGATGAATTCATAGGAACGGTCACTAATTTCCAGGGAATTTCTTTTAATGTGCCAGTTTTGAAATAAAAAAAAAAAATTATATTTGGCAGAGTAGGTATACGGTACAAATATCATGATCACGAAGAGTGTTGTAGCAGTATGAAAATATCACCTAAAAAAGTAGTTCAATGTTTATGTTTGATGAAGATAGATCTCACTACCGATATGATTTCACGTCTTCCCGGACGTGATCGCCATGGGATTATCTTCATGGATAAATTTTCGTTCATCCCTATTTCCAATCGCTCGATTAATCAAATGCGTTTAGCATAGTGAACAGTAATATTTTTAATGTAAATAATGCATTAAAAGTTACTAATACTGAAAATCTAACGTAATTACTTAATGTTTAAATTAGCCATTATTAATTAGTTTCTAAATCATAGCCACGGACACAGTGGTCGTATTACCCTCACTTCTCAAAAGCGCGATGTATTTACATTCCCAAAAGGTTGAAATGAGAATGGTTTTACATTTAAACTTTTCTTCAATTAAGTCTTATTTCGCGTCACGCCCTGAGACGACGGATTAAGGCGGGTCGTACCTCAAATACGTCGTCACTTGCTGGACGTGGAGTTCAAGAATAACTGATGTCAAAATAATATTTCTTAACGCGAGGGCAAAGTAAATTCATCTACTTAGGATTATGTTTTGCGAATTTTCTGTGTTTTCATTCTATATTATGCTGACATGTGTATTGTGATTTTTTTTTAACACGCTCAAGTTGAAAATAAGTGCTTCCCGTCACATAGTTTTATTTTCAAAGTGCGATACATGTCGACTGCAGTATTCTAAAAATAAATCTTTAAAATGGTTATGTCAAATACTTGCAAAACCAATAATGGTGAATATTTTTTTAGTTCTCTATTACGAAAAGTAGTCTTAGATTCAGACGTTTAGATGACAGTTGTGGGAATAGAATGTTAATAGACATAACTGATTTAGAGACATGGTGTCCTTTACGAAGGATATTGCTAAATGTTATAAACTCAAAATTATTTTTAGTAAAATTAATATAACACAGTATTTATGAGAAAAAAAATGTTTCTGTGAAAAGGACACGCATATTAAGAGTTTTTTGAGATACCAACCCACAGCCCTTCAACTTATAGCTATCACTGCATCGGTAGAATACATTACTACGACCTTACAAACTTCAACAACTTGACTATACGTAGTTTTATTCCCACGTCTGGTTATAGTGATGAACAAAAATATTTCATGTGACTGAGGATATTTTACTTTTTCATTATTGTACGTATGACTGAGCTATAATTCTAGTTTCAAGGACGTTAAAATTTAGCGCTTTTAAAATTGTAAGCGAGTTGTATTTTAAAAAAATCGTGTCGTGGCACAATAGAGGTTGACACCGGAGGCTCACAATTGTGACCCAAAAATGGCGATAAAAGACCTGAAGAGAGTCTTATGAGTAAATTAAATTAATTTCATGGGCAGACGAAATTATTTAGTTCTATGAATAGTTCCTTCAATGGAGAAGGTTGATTAAAATTGTTATTTTGGTCATACGTCATTCATTGCCTGTGACACAATATGTCATACTGACATACGTAGGTAATTGTTGTCGGTTTACAAATTTTCTATTTTCCAAACCGAATGATGCATTGCCGGTCATTTATACTATCTTTGGATAATTCTTGCAGTGGTGAAGATTGATACAACTCTAGCGACATATCCCCACCATCGTGAGCCACACTTCTGAGCGTTGCACTATTCGTTACGCTTCGATGAATAATCGCGTAGACTCACCCTACCGCCTGTAAAGAAGTTTCACTAAAAAAAAAAAAAACAACACATATTGCAGGTGATGTTGAGCTAGGGTGGATGAACATTGTTAACTCGGCGTCTTCAGGGGCATTTCCAATTTCCCTTCGCTTTGGTGTTCTCCCGCCAGAAGCGTCCCCGCTGTATATTTGTGCCCCGGGAGAGATTCCCCGCGCCCTGCGCAGGGCCGAGGGCTGAGGGCTGGAGTCGAGGAGGGTTGGCGGAGGGGGGCGCAGTAATATCCGCAGCGGCTTTGCCAGCAAATCCCGGCGCCACCTGGGGACACGTTCCGCTGCGACACCTTCCGTCCTTCGAGCCATCACGGCGGGCCGCCTCCTCCCGGGGCGAGGGGCGTCATCCAGGGCCCCGCCCGCCGAGTTGCGACTTTGGGTTCTCATGCACTCCGTATTATCATTGGTCGCGAAATTTATCGCTAAAATTTTATTCATAATTTGTATGAAGTTAGAAAAATATTTACAATCAAAATTATTCTATATAAAATTACTCTATATAAATTATTATTTTTTGTGCTAAAGGCGAGAAATGCTTACAACATATATTCCACAGCCTAATGCTCGAAATGTAGGTTTAGCATTAAGGTTTTATTTCACATGCCATTTTCATTTTTCATCATTTATTTTATTTTAAGAGACAGATCTAAAAATATTTCTCGATTTTTTTTCTACCAAAAATAGAAATTTACATAGGATGTAAAAAAGGCGTGTAAGTGATGATAATTACGGATACTTGCACGCCTTTTTACGCCCACTATATTACACAAAGCGAATATATGTTGAATATATTTGTGGCGGAACAACAAATGCAAGGCAGGTGTCGAGTTAGAAGCTTAGAAATTGCTCTTAAATAAAAGTTATGACAAGCAAATAAATCAAAACATCCAACTTGGCACTCGAGACCGAGCCTTAAAGTGGGTGTGATGTCAAAGACAGGCTTCCAGACGCTGGCATCAGCGGGATGTCGTAAACCGAGCTCCACGAGGAGGAAGTGATAGGGTTGTTTGCTCGTGGCAGTTGTGCACGGAGCTGTTCTCGTTAATTGTGTTGGACCCCGAACCACGTGGTTACCGACTCGCTGCCGGTAGAGTTGGGATCGAACCCGCGACCCTCGACACACGAGCGCGACGCCTAAGCGAAAATGGTTAGGTTTTTTTGATGTGTAACATCTTAGCTCTCCACATGTGGCATTTGGTGGGAGTAATTTCATGAATGGAACGAAAGTCACATGAAACTGGAAAAAAAAAAAAAGGTCGAAAATCAGGCCTAAAGCCAGGGTTTAGTATTTTTAAAAGTCGTTTGGGCTTTTATCGGAGCCCTTTCATTATCAAATTAAAAATTTTGGTCTGCTAATCAAATGATTCAATAGTCGACGTAGCTGCTCCGGCAACGAATTCTAGCGGCGGGTGCGGAAACTACGAGTGATTCGCGTCAAGAAATGTAGTTGAAAACACAATTTTCATATATATTTATCTCTTTCGGCATTATTTTAAAGAATTCTATGTAAAATTCAATGTCCACGTTTTGCATTATAAATGTACTCACAATATAAGAATACATTAATTTGCCTGTCACCGATGTTTGATATCACACATCTCTAGCTAGTATGCTAAAAGACTTGCTCACGATTTTTTTCTTTTATTTTGATGTTTTTTATCAGAAAATTTTTCGTTGACTTTCACATAGTCTATTCGTGATCTCACTTATTCATGCTAATGCGTTACCCGTGACTCGAACCCAGAACCCTAGCACCGACAGATGGCGGGAAGACAACTGCGCCACGAAGACTGGATACACTGGACGAACCTCAAAGGAAAATTTTTCCTTTCTGGAAATATTCCTTGTTATTTGAACTGCTCCTCTCTCCCGACCGTTAGCTGTGACGGAAAATTTGTTTAGTGTGGTGGGAAAATTCAAGACAGAATTATAACTAAGTTCGTGTTCTATAACAGGTTACATCTTTGTAATACAAATACATATATTTATTTATACATATTAATATTTTTACATATTATTAATACATTTTATTAATACATATTTTAATTTTACTTAAATATTACATGCATTTATAAACAAATTAAGTTTTGTTTTTAAGGATGGATATCGTCAAATGTTTTTATTCGGAAAAATCTGCTATTAGGTTTTTTCTTTAACTCGTCACCTCCATACATTTAAAGACAAATTACTCCTGGTAACGAGTGATCATGATTATTGGGCATTTTTCATTACATAAAATAAATTATATTCAAAGTTGTGATTGGTTTTCAGATACTAAAAGTTGGGATTTCAGAGCTTGAAAAAACGTTGAACTATTAAGTAAATAGGTAAGCCTACATGAATAACACAATTATTTTTAATGTTTTACTAGTTGGTCCTTAACTAAATATTTTGTTTTATTTATTTTTCCGCGTTAATCTATAATTACGGATGTTTCATTAACTTCGGTTAGAAATGCTCGTTTTAACCACTGTACGTTCGCTGGGAGCCTTAGATTATTGCAAGAAATATAAAAAAAACTTATTCATTTGAGAGAATTGTTCGGTGAGATTGCTTTTGATGATGGTAAAGGATTGTTGGTTCCCTGCCAGCTCTGGTTTGGAGCCTGCAGTGTCAGATTGCCATCTTCGCCTCGAACATCTCCCCAGCGGGTTTCTCTCGGAGGGGCTCGGTCCCGCATTCCTGTCCGCGTAACAGCTTCGTATATCTGCGGCTCATCTCCCGCCTTCGTTCGGCGGCGTCATCTTCCCTTCCCCCCAATAAGGGAAAAAAAAGACGACGTTTCCAGTCCCGAGCCTAGTTCTGAATTTAAAGAAGCCACGTGGTCCACACGGCCGCGATACATCAGGATCATTGTAAGACTTTAATTTTTATCGCGACGTGTTTGGTGCCTGAAAACATTCTCTATTTTGCAAGTGAATGGTCAGTACGCATATGAAAACATGCTCGTATTGTCGAAGAATTTTGTATAGCCAGGTGTCTCTCAGATAAGAAAAAATAGAGGAGTGTTCTAAACATCGGAAACGCAGGGGTAAAAAAAATAGTTACCAAACTGGATTAATAAGTTTTAATACCAGTGCTTTACTTTAATGTTTTAAAACGAGACTTTATTTTTATTATAAATTTACGTATAGTTGAAAACCCGTAACTTATTATAATTAATTAAACGTAAAAGAAACAAAGTATTTTTAATTTATTATTTTCAGGCCTACGTCATCTTGCAAGTTTTTTTTATAGTTGAGACAGGCAAATAATGTTTGGTTGGACAGACAAAGCTAAGGTAAACTGTATGGAGTAAGTGTGGGGAATCCCGATGACGTATGCTACTAAATATTTGTTGAGAGAATTTGAGACAGAAGGAAAAAAAACGTGTGAACGCTAACGTGCTACATTTACAGGCAGAGCTATTAAATTATAGAAATGTGAAGAAACTGGAATAGCCAACATGGCGTGTAAGACGGGGTCTCATCCACCATGTTGATGTTTTTTTTTTTTTTATCTCATTACTGTTTTCAAGAGCTATTTATGAAAATTTTAACATGATACCTCCTTTGCATTTGTGGTTATTTTTAACAGATATTCACGAACCACGAATGTAAGGACGAAATTTCATAAACGGTCCTTAAATAATTGTAGTAACGAGAAAACGAAAAAATGTATATCAAGGTGGCGTTTGAAACGGAGCGTGTGGATGGCAGGTGCGCGCGCGCGCATGCACCGGGCGACGGGGGGAGGGGAGGCTGTCGATGCGGCGTCGCCGATGACAGCGCCGTCGCCGATGACAGCGCCGTCGAGCGGGGACGTGGCTGACGGCCGGCTGTCACCGCCGCCGGGGCTCCCGCTCACCTGGCGGGCGGGCCGCGCGCCTAACGACCTCGCTGAGGGGGCAATCCCCGGGGCGGCGTCTTGCGCGCAACAAGGGGGCATGTCCCGCCCCGCGCGGCGCCATGGAGCACGCTTACTGACAGACACGTCTCACGTCCACTGCTGGTTAGCACTGAATCCAGTTGGTCACGAGAAGAGCGAATGCATTGGTCGGCCTCTTTCCCACTTAACTCTGGTCAGGTCGGGACAGTTTACACACTTGTTTACAAAAGCATACGTGAAGAATTTTTTACAGGAACACTTCTCCACCAATGTGTCTATGAGAAAGTAGAAAGTCTCTAAGTTTTTTGATTCACCTGATAGCTTTCTTAGGTAGGACCAATTTACTTGTTTTAATTCATGTGTCAGTAATTGTGTCTATAACCAAATACTATAACGTATTAAAATGAGCTGTGTATTGAATTATAAAGGCGACAAACAATTAACTGTATACTGAAAAGGTCGACGAAATATAAAATATCTCTAACAAATTAAATGTGGCCATCATGTACTTTGTAAACAAAAATATATCCGTGATCAGCAGAAATACGTTCCCTATCCTCATTATACTTAAAGTGGCTTCCGGTACAGAAAGAAGAAATTTTCGATGCATAATTCAAAGCCCCATTAATAACATTTATTTAGAATATCATAACAGTTGGAACTATATATCTGATTTTAATTGTCGTGTATCCTAAACATGTATAGTTTTTTTTTTTTTTTTTTTAGATATTGTAAGTTTTCTCTGTAAAAAGTACGAAATTCCTCCACTTTTCCTCGACCAATAAATTTTCAATACCTCATTTAGTGATTAAATAAAACTTTGGAAATTTCTGATAGCAATTATATGCAATAACCAGACTATTAAAAATATTCCAGCTCATACTTCATTTATGGAACTTTCAAGAAAGTCGAGAGAACTGGGAAATATTAAAAGTGTAAATACATCTATATGAAGAAAAATGGCAAGGCGAGCGCTAAGATAATAGTTTCCAAGTCTCCGTTGTTTATCTTCTGCCTTCCACCGTATAAAGTGGAAAGTACTGGAGGACGGACCAAAGAGCAAAGTTTGCAACGAGCAAGGGCGGGGGAGAAACGCGGAAGAGAAGGGTGATCTATGGCATTTCTCTCCGTATCATTAATCTCCTCTCAACAGCTGATGTAACATGGGGCTATAAATTTCACTCCTCTCCCTGCCCTCCTGTCCTGCAGGGACTGCCCTGCCTCACTATCCAGCTCTCCGCGCCTTGTTATTAAAAAAAAGGGGGGGGAAAGGAAGATGAACAAGCGACACAAAAGGGGGTTTTTGAAACGTGGTTTTCGTACAGAAATATGACTCGGCTCTCTCCAGCTTCTTTCATGCTCCGTGCTCTGTTTCCCTCTCGCGCGGTAGTGGTTTCCCGATTCCAGCGGATATGACGAATGGTCAAGGCGGGCCCCTGGGGACTTATGCCGCCCGCGCGGCGCTCCTGTGGCTAAGTGCTGCCGGGCGGCAGGGGCTTCGTCTGCCCCTTCATCGCACACGGTCCAGAAACAAGCCTGCGCGTTTAACGCGTGGCTTCATGATCGTTTCGTGTGTCAGCTGGGAGGAAAACTGTTTCTCAACAAAATATTAATGTTTCTGGACAACTTCTGAACCTTCCCGCACTTTTTGATTCTGTTAAGAAAGTCCATAGGTCCGATCACGAAATAATAACAAGTAACATTTCCATATAATACTTACCTACATTCTAATGTTTTTGTAAAAATATATATTAGGACGAGTTAAAAACATAAAAATTAATTCATAAAAACATATATACGATTAAAGTTTATTGATTTTTAAAGGGTGAAATGTATTCAGTTTTATAGGTTTTTCTAAAAATAAATATCTCAGGTTTGATAAATGATATGATTTTAAAATCGTTATTGTAAGGAAAACGTCTGCTTTCCCGTACGGAATTTTTCCTTTAGTAAGTATAATTTTTATTGGTTTAAAAACTGTTTTCATATGTTTCGTTGCTGTTCCGTTAATAACTTGAACTGAGCATTCTTTATTTCAAATATTTAGGTACTTATCTTCGTTCTTATTTTTGTCATTTTTATGCAGCCAACTTTCTGGTAGCCAGTGATGTAAAACTTTGGTTGAATTATGTTCTCCAATTTGCACACAAATTTGAACTCGGTACATGCTGATCATTATTATTTTCCACCCAGTTCGCAGAAGCGATCTCTTAATACTATTGCGAAAAAATCTTAAGTTCACATTTGTCACGGTAATTTTGAGAAATACTAATTTTTTAATTGTAAGATGATATTTAGTGTTGCAAAACTCTTGTCTACATGTGCGATTGAAGTGGCAGTAGGTGATGGCTTAACTTCGGTTTGAATACCTATCATACCCAGAAATGCAGCGTCGATTATGTTATTTGCACTACGTGCGTGTTGGAGGTATTTTACTTTTTTTTTTTCACTGCGTCCAGTCCCATTTCAGCTGTTCGGTTGTTTAACTTCTCCCGATCTCAAGATGAAAACTAATCACTTAAGTTTAACAGATATGTATTCCTTTTATGAACGACAGATAAACACGACGATTTTACCACAAAAAATAGTTGACCCCAGAAACCTATTACTATTTATTTATTTAGGTTATTTTAAGTCGTACCGACAGCAAACAAATTTGCCGTCTCTCTGCGGTGGAGACTAATGTTTTATTCCACGCGGCACCCTCCGCCGAACTAGCATCGTCTCGACGTCTGCTCGAGATTCCTCTCCCCCGACCACATCCCCGCTTCCACGAACACCACAACGCACCCTCCGGCAGTTCGACAAGGAGTAAAATGCGCGGCCATTTCTGTTCCGTTCAACCCTTTTCTTGTGTATAGCGGTTCGGGGGCCGGGCGACGGAAGATGTATATTCGGTTCTCCGCTGCCTGGAATGTCTACCGGGGGTGGCTAGCAAGGGTGAATTTGGGGTGGCGGGGAGAGGGGAGTGTTTTCCTCCCTCCCCGAGTCAGCCACGAGGGTGGTGGGTGGCTGGTGGGGTGTGGGGGGGGGGGGGGCAAAGAGGGTAAAAATTCAAATTGGCGTGGAGAGAGTTTTTCGGAGGGGTGGTCGACTGGTTAACGACGGCGTTGACTGCAGTCATTATGCATGCAGGAGGGAAATCTGTGAGTGCGGCACGGTCGACTCGGGGTGGATCGAAGGACTAGGAGGGGGGGAGGGTTGGTATTCATGCGACCCGCCGGCATCAATCAAGCCGTGGCCGCTATCTGCTGTCGGTCTCTCGCAGCCACCCCAGCTCTCCTCGCTCGCCCGTCGCCGTCGCAGACGCTACACCCCCTCCCCACCTCCACCTCCTGGCCCCTCGGCGCCCCGACGCCACCCTGCCGCCTGTAATGCCGGCCATTTAGCTCTCCCTCCGCAGAGCCGAGCCGCGCGTAGCTGCGCCAGCCACGCTGTAGGACTCGGTGGTGGCTGACGCACAGCAGTGTTCCTGCGGTGAACGGCCTGAGGCAGCTCGTGGCGCGCAGTCATTACACCTCCTTCCTTTCCCCACCCTTCTGTTGCTGGACCATATCTGTATGACAACACAAGGTTTCTCGCCGACGACGGACAAACTACTCTATATAGCCACACGTTTAAATTTCAGAGTTCATTCGAATATCAAACTTTGACTAACATTGCTGGTGTTTGATGTCTGATCAGATCTAATCCAGTCGCATAATTTAGAGACATACTCATAAGAAAGGATCCCACAAGAGTTACGCAGATTAAAAAAAGAAATCCTTCCCTTGAACATTTAACTTGTTTTGTAAAGTGAACTTTTTTCACAGGGAAAATGCCGATTTAGGGCATTTACTTAAATATCAGTGTTTATAAGGAAATTAAGGAAGAAACACCAATGTTACACAATTTTTTTATTTTTTCAAATATCACACAACCGCCCGATGAAGAATATGCTTCAGCTGTTTATAAAGTATTTTGTTATTAAATGCATCGCACTTATCTCGTGAGGGTCGTGGGTTCGTATCCGCATCCCATAACGTCTCCACTTTCGAGCATCGAGTCCGTGTAACCAAGTGGTTTGTAATCAGACTCTGAGACTTGCAGGCTCATGTCACCTCGGGAGTTCCCGGGGGGTCCACGATTCTCACTCGCTGCGCGCGTGGACGAACACGGCGATGAAACGAAGCAGACAGTATGGACGACACGACGTCGACAGCTCAGACGAACAGTTGGTGTCCATTCCGGAGGTTTTTTTTTTTTTTTTACCACCAGTGCAAACTCTGTAGTGGTGTAAGTTTTAACATATTATTTAAAGGGCACCGCCTGTACTGTGTACAGCTTCAGAAAAACCCACGCAATTTAAGAACTGATTAGGATCTCCGAGTTAAATCTGTTTACGAAAAAGCATTTACCAACACGACGAGGGCGGATCGGTAGTTTATGTTTTTCGAATTTCGTTTTTTTTTACCGTTATTCAGAATCGTGAAAATGGCAAAAAAAAAAAAAAAAGCGCGTGTTTTCAGAATAATTTTCAGTCATGTAACTAACTCCCGGTTCAGATTCTTGGAAGCACTCAAGGGACTTGCATTACTTCTTCGTCGTGTAATGTTACGGTTACCGGAGGACAGGAGGTACTGCGCTGACATCGCGACTCACCGGCGCAAGTACACATTTCAATCACTCCCTGGCCCGGCTCAGTGACTACTTGCCGACGAGACGACCCTGCGCAGCCAGCGAGCCGACGAGGCGCTACGAGGCGCTACGAGGCGCTACGAGGCGCTACGAGGCGCGCGGCATGCGCCCGCACGCGCCCGCAGTTTACTCGGGGGCTCCGCGCCGCGTGTTGACTCTGCGGGTCGGCGAGGGACGACTACCAGCACGAGGAGGAGGAAAGGTTTGTTCTGCCGGAGGCGGAGCGGCGCGCCGTGATAACGTCACCGCTGACAGAGTGCTCGGCTTATCGGCGTCCCCACACGACGCTCGGCGTCATGGCCGCCCCCTCCTCCTCCTCCTCCTCACCCCCACTCCCTCCTGCTTCCCTCCCCTCTCGGGCCTACACCGCCGTCGACAACGTTTCACCCTTCCGCGGACTGCTCCCTGCTGCGCCCGGCTGCACGGCGACAAACAGTGTTTCCAAACAAACACAAAGGCGTACTGCTGGTTTTAAAACAATACAAAAATACAAAAATATTGCCATTTGCAAAATAAACTCTCCTACTTTTAAAAAAATTATAATATCGTTGCAATTTTTTAAAAAATATTTATAGAGCCTCCAGATGTACAAACTAATTTTCGTACGCCTTTTTTTTTTTTTTAACGTGAAGCTGTTATTTTCTAGTTTGACTCTGAACCTTATACATTAGATGTAACTGAGTCAGTAGATTGCGTTGCCATATCTGTATACGCCCTGAAAAATTTAACTACCTCATGTACACTTTGACACGATAGAGACTTAATCTTAATGGAGATTTGCCACGCACGCTAGGATCTACCGGACAACATCTAACTCCGTAATTTGATTGTCCGATAGAAAATAGGGCCGGGAGCAATAGGCTAGTTATTTTTGAAGCAATAATCAGGTATCAAAAAAAACTAATTAACAATTGTTATGTATATATTATATTTGAAAGATTTGTGCAATGGGAGTGCATGACTTGATGTAAGCTTTTGGACATACGCCATTGCTAAGCACATGTATGAGTCGCACCTGTGTTTTAGTACCATGTGCGTCTCTGCCTGAGGACGGGAGCAGATATCAGTTTCCGAAACGTCGCGCTTGTTTCTGTTTTGGAAAACTATTGTGTTTGTTTTGTCTTTTCGTTTTGTTGTGTTTTTGTCTCTTTTCATATGTTGTGCTGAATTTTTTTGGGGTTCAATTCATCATTTGTGGTTTTTTTTCGTTATCTTAGTCCATTTTTCTTTGTTTTTCTTTGTTTGTTGACCATATACCTGTTATGGAATATTATGTGGTGTATATATCCTGTTGACAACAGAAATTTTTGCTTAATTTGTGTTTTTTGTAGTTTTCTTCTACGCAATGGCGTATGTCCAATAGCTCACATCATTTCATGTAAATGTTGCTGATGATGATGATGATGCTATTGATGATGATTGGGGGGTAGGTTGATCGGCCCGGATGCTGGTTTTAATCCCAGTGTACCATGAGGAAGTGGCCATGGTGTGGCTGGAGCCGACCAGGTGAGATGATACTGCAGTGGTTGACCACTGTCTTCCGCAGCATGGAGGTGAAAGCGTCGAAACAACAACCAGACACGAACCCAGGAAAGGAGATTTTAAACTTGTGAAAAATCTCCAACATAACTGGAAATTGAAACCAGGACCGTTTTTTCGTCACTAGGAGCCGCGGCCACTTTAATTGTAATGCTTAACTTGTCAGAATTGTTTTTATCAAATCTTTTTCTCTTTAATCGGAGCCGTTTCATTATATCGTTTACAATTTCTGTCTGCTAATCAAATGATTCAATAGTGGACGTAGCTGTTACGCTACGACCAATAGCGGAGGTTGCGGAATCTATGTGTGATTCGCATCAAGAAATTAAGGTGAAAACATAATTTGTGTATATTTTTTATTACGCTCGGCATTATTTTAAAGGATTCTACGTTAAATTTCGTGTCCGAGTTTCGTATTATAAGTGTATTAGCAACATGGGAAGACATGAATTTTCTCGTTACCGAGGTTATATGTTACATTAACATCTCTAGCGTGTACTAAAAAACTTGCTCACATTTTTTTTACATATTTGCGTTTATTGAGACGATTGAATTTCCGCCCATTCCCTACCTGTGACTCGAACCCAGAACCCCTGGCAGCGAGAGCAACGGAGATCGACCCCACGGAGCCAACAAGTCTGGTTGTACGTCATGCAAGAAACAGTAATTTAGCGAAATATAAAGGCGCCCCGTCCAGACGGGGATAGTTGTTCCGTCGTGATTTTTATCGCGCGGAGATGCTCTGGAAATTGTCCACGCATCTCCGGGAGAATCAGGGCGTGTCCCCGGGGCGCGACGAGGCTCCAGATCCGAGGCGCAGATTCGAGCAGGAGTGCCGGAGCTCGCTCATTGGTCCGCCGGCGGCCCGTCACGGATATATATATATTTTTTAAGAAAAAAAAGGAGGGGTGAGGCATCGACGGATGGTCGCCCGCGGGAGACGGGACGGGCGAACCCGCAATTTGGCCGGTGATTTAGAGGCGTTGCCCGCGCTTTCGTTGGTGATTATACTCTCCCGTGGTGATGGCGCGAGGGGGGGGGGGGGGAGGTGGAACCTTATGGCTTTGTGGGAACTCGCGGCCGAGAGAGGCCGTCCCGCTGCGGGCGGTGCACGCGAGATGGAGTCGCGGCCCTGGCGGTGAAGAGGGGAAACATCATCACTGTCCTTCGTCTTCTTTCACTTAGAAAAATAAAAGTTCCATCGGTTAATCTTTATAATATTTCGTTATATATATATATATTGCATTTGTTGGTTTCAAATTATATAAATTACCAGATGCAAATCCTGGCGTGGGGAAGATAATATTATAATTTGATCTTAGATTTATAGTGAGCGAATGATGGTTTGTTGATCTTTGGGATTCCCAGGGAGGGCTCGCGGAAATACGTTTATCATTCTCATTTCACAGTTACGATTTCGCAAGCGCACGTGAACTTCCTAAACAGGAGTTTTTTCTTTTTCTTTTAGAGATGGTCCCTGATCTCACCGGGATCTACTCCCATGTTTCGGAGCATGATACGCCGTTGAGTTTGTTGCTCTTTGAGTGACAAAGCAAACAGAATGAATTACTACGGTTCCCAAACAAAAAAAAAACTCTAATCAACATTGCTGAACCAAGTAACTGCACTCTTTTAGTGAGGATACCTTCAACGGGTCCGGAATGAACTCAGGGTCCGCCTAGACAGGGGTGCATTCGTGTTGGTGAGGTGGGATGATAAGTGAAATTTTCACTGGGCTTCTAGCGCAGTATCGCCACTAAGCCAAGGATGTGCACTAGTGTGCAGGGTAACTATGAGATTTGAGCGGTAACTGTAACATAATATGAGCGGGGAAATGAAGACACTGGTGTAATGCAAGTCCCTCTTGTGCTTCCGAGGATTTCTACCGGGTGTGTGATCGCGTTAACATTACTTTGAAAACACGCGTTTTAGCCATATTCATGGATATGTCGTTTCTTGTGAAGCGATATCGCCGCTGGCCTCTAAGGTCGCCAGCGCGGTCTCCGTGCCCTCCCCAGTCCTGTGATCTTCGTAGACTCCCCTCCTATCCACCAGTGGTCGGCCGCTATCGCCCGCACGTTTGGCGGCCGTCACGCCGCGCGGAGCGGTCACTCACGACTGCTCGGAGACCAACCACTCACTCTCTCACTCACTCGCTCGTTCGCCGTTCACTCCATCTCCCGCCGCGTTTCATCGCCGCCGACGCATTGGGCTCGAGTTTCCTCCGGCCTCTCCCGCGACCATGTCTATTTCCCCGCTCCGGCTGCCCCCCTCTCCATCCTCCCCCTGGACAGGTCCTCGTGAGTCAGTCGCGCGCGCGGGTCGATAAAACCCGCGGTCATTCCGGAAGTTAACGACCCCGAGTTGTTCAGTCATCAAATTGGTTTTTCGTACACTCGACCGTAAAAAAGTGCAGTCTTGGACCGTGTCGCCAAGTAATTTTTTTCTTTTATTACATTCCCCCCACTTTTTTTTTGTTTTCGTTTAAGATTTTTTTTTTAATGTGCAGACTAGTCGCTCCGCAGCGAAATGAAATCTTCACGTAAAATCAGTGTACGTTTATTATTTTTAACTTTTCCTACAACCGAACACAAGTTTTCAGCACCCTTTTTTCCTTTAAACACAGTTATATTAGGGGAAAATGTATTTTTACGCATTAAAAAATTATTATAAAAGGCTAGTATTTTCAGGTAATTCTAAGAGCATTAAAGATTTAAAGAATTCTGAACATGAAAAACACTGAAATCTGCAACACCATTAGTTTCAGATGTTTAGTAGCTGCTGCTTCTATATATTTATAAAAAAACATTACTTTAATATCTGTAACATTCCAGTTTCGTTTAATGTTGTTCTGTTGTATGGAATGAAATGTTCGTACAAAATTTCATCAACAAATTAATCGTAACTACTGTTCACAGGCATATACCGTAGCCAGTATTACTTAGCACATATTATCAGCTTACTATCAAAAGCTCCTAAGTCTAGTACTCAAATTTTTACAAGAGGGACAAAAACATATTGTTTGAGATATAATGAAAAATACAGATATACTGTAAAAATAAAATTGTCAAAATAAAGTGACATTTAATTATAAAGAAAGACAATACATCGTGTAAATGATTTATTTGTTTATAAAGACATACACGTTATTGAACAATAAAATGAAGAAAACGGGAGTTTCAATCAAGTCCGATATATGTTCTTGCATTCATAATTCTACTTTGGATGTGTTACAGGCCTGTGTGTCAGTAATTTTTGAACTAAAGTCATCTAAAAGACTAAAATATCCTAAATTCTAACTTAGGAGGTTTTGATAGTAATTCAACGATATGTCCTACAGCCTAATGATCGCCCTTTGTACTTTAATCATATACGAGGCGAGGTAATAAACTCACCCAAGGCACGAACTAGTAAAAAATGTTTTTATACTGTTGCAAAAGATTCCTTTGGATACCAGTTCCCAATATCTATATAGTTTTTAATATTGCAAGAAAAGTATTGTAACCTTGTATTTTGGGATACATGAAGTATGTTTTTCTAGATAATAATGATTATTTCTTACGAAAATTAGCACATAATTTTATATTTCAATTGATATTTCATTTAATCATTACATTTTAAACCGTGGAAAATATAATCAAATATTATTTTTTTAGATATTTCATTTTGCTTATTAATTTGCGTATTTAATACCGATAAATTATTCAGGGAACAGTTTACAAATGACTTTAACTATTGTAGCTACTGGGACAGCAAAAAGTTTAAATGTCCGGGCAAGAATCCAAACCCAATACAACTGCAAACACAATTTTGTAGTGATCCAGTGGTTGTCATGTAAATGAACAAATTTATAAATATCTTTAATTTTACATTAATATTTTTGTTCCACTTACAAAAAGTTTTACAGGGTAGAATTCACACAGGATCTTTATTTTAATTTGTATTTATTTTGAGTGCACTCCTACGAGCGAAAACGTTGTCCAACAATGTTTGCAGCCGTCAGGGGCGAACAAAAAGGGGGGAAGGGGTGTTTAATGGTGGACATTCGTCTATTTTGTCCCTCCCCCTCTTCAAACGAAATTCTAAGTGCGCTCCTGCCAGCCGAGACACAGTCGGCATCTGTATGTTTAAACTCAACATGATGTTTGTTGGTCCAAGGTTATACTTGAAAGTGGTTGAGCGCGCAGAAGCAGACAGTTCCTAGCGTGGCATGGGTGATGCTTGTTTCTCGTAGCAGTCGCCGGTCGTTCGAGGCGGAGCGGTAAACCCCGTTGAAGCGGCTGAAATTAGCGAGGGCGTTGTTTACCCCCGTGTCGATGATTTGCATGCAAATAGGCGAGGGTCGAGCGTAGGAAGGAGTCTGGTCGTGGTGGCGGTGTTGCGCGGTGCATTATGGTCCGGTAACGTTCTCTCCCCCACCGCTCCTTCCTCTTCTCGCTGCCTGTCGTAAAACTGAGCCAGCGGAGAGGCATCTACGGGCTGTGACGTCACAGCTTATTTTCTCGTGCTATCTTGCCGTTGCTTAAGTAACGCCAAATGATATCGATGTTTTTGTTGGGACAAAAGCACAGTGAAATGGAATATCGTTTTGTAACGAACGTGATTAAACCGGCGTAATACTTAACTTTAGTGTTTAGTACAACTTCATAGCTGTAATAACTATGTCCGGTTGTCCTACGCTAAGTATGTTTACCTAACGGCCTGAAAGTAATCTGTAGTATCAATGTTGTCGGGGACACCCGCTTACCACGAGAGACAAGCCGTGGACTGTAGGTTCACGGAGTTTTGAGCTTGAACCTCCATTAATATTTCTTACTTTAATTCATGAATGCAAAATATTATATGTGGTTTTAGTTTTCAAGCCTTAAATTCCAACCGTATCATATGGCGGTTTTCCAAATGTTTTTTAGTTAGGTACTCTATTTAACAAATTAATTCTTGTTTTTTTTATTGCAAAAGAAAAACACTGATAAGATACATGTTCTCATTTCATGAAGGAGGTCTGCTATTGTCAACATACAGGTTGTAGAGTCGAACTAGTCAGGGATAAGTCAGTTTTTTTTAATAAAATTATTTATTTGGCGTAACATTCACCTACATACATTAAGTTCATTAGAGAAGTCAACAGCATGACAGCACATTTTGTATTGTTCTTACAAACAAATATTCATTGTTTAGTACAACTCGGTTTGATTCGATGATGCGTGAATGTTGACAGGGTTTTAAAATCATTTATGTTATATTTTATGTGGTCACGCCACTGTGAAATGTGCAGCATTTTTGCAAATCTTTCATGAACCATCATTATGCATTGGATTCGTGATCAACGTGATTATATTAAATATCAGTGAAATAATTTTAAAAACATCTAAACCAGCTATTTCATTGCGAAAATAACAGATTTTGTATAAAAAAAACGTAATCTCTATGTCGTCCGAACGTATAACATTTGTTTGAATGTGCTGAATTTTGTTACACTTTACAGACTTGACACATTACAACAGTATCGTTGAAATTTCTTGAGGTCTAGTCTTTAATGCAATAAAATAAAAGGGTGAGCATGATACATGTTTTATACAAATACTCGTATGTGAACCAATGATTCAAATAAATTAAATAAATTATTAATGACGGTGCATTTAGTATTTCCGCACGCCTTCAGTAGATTCACAGTAACATTCAGCCGCAGGCATAATTTGCAAGATTTTTCTGACCTATGGGAACCATTTTGTTTTCCTATTTTCCATTCAGTGACATCGATTCACTTAATATTTACACAGTTTAAAATGAAAAGTTTCTAATCATTTGGTGGCTGATGAAATTTCAAACTTGTTATCCGATGTGTTTAATCAGCGCATTCAGTTACGTCTTCTTGTAGCTTGCTAACAGGCGATAATATCCGTAACATCGGAGCGACGCCTGTTCCCGCTACCCAGATGCTCGGCTAGAACAACAAAAATAATCCCAGTATTTTTATTTTTTAAGTGCATTAATTGCGGCTCTAAATTTTTTTCTTTCCTCCGTGCTTGTGAGACCATGCGTGGGAGTTTGCTGGAGGGTGGTTAACAAAAATATAAATAAAAGAAAGAGGAAAGGACAAGCCCTCAACAAAGCTGGTGTCCCCCCCCACCCTTCCCATTCTCTTTCCCCGCCGCGGTAATCATAGTCTTCAGGCGTTCAATTACAGAGCCTTTGAAAGCGGGCGTGGATGGCGAGGCAGGATTAGAAATGCCGGGGAAAAGTGGCGTTGGAAAAACAAAGCAAGCGTGAACTGGGAGAGGGGAGGGGAGCTGGTCGGGAAATACACGCGCCCGAGATAACCACGGGGTCTGCGAGCCAGCTCGCCCTGCTACCCTCTCCCCCCTTCACACCGGGCCGGGGGGCAGCACATGCGAGCCGGGTGCCTCAGGGGGGGAGGGGGCGGGTCGCTTGATTGCAGGTTACGTGCACAAAGGGGTTAGTGTGACCTGTGATTTGCCACGACCCCGCCGAGGGGCGGCCAGCCGACCAATCAGCGCGCGCTGCGAGGGCGTACCACAAACGGGGGTTTGAGTTTTCCTGCCTGCCGACTTACTTTTATTTTTACCCCCCCCCCCTCCTCCTTTCACTTGGGCAATATTCTTTTTTTTTTCGCTGTGGACACTGGGCAAATGTACGCTAAGTGATCTTTCTTGCGATGCAAGGTATACCACTGCAATGCTTTCAGCCTTAATATTGGTCGCGTTCGTTGCAAAATCATAGAAAAACGCGTAGAGGCTCTAACTCCAGTATGTTTACTTGGAATTGTGCTGTATCATATTCGTTTACACAATGTGGCCAGGGAATATCTCGCTTGATGTGACACTTTTTAAACCTTTCTGAAAAAAAGAATGATTTATCACCGAGAGATGAAGCTGCCGTTTGTTTTAATAACACCAAACAATTGTTAATTTTGTCCTACCAAATAACAATATTTTAATATTAGGAAAGTCTAGTCGGCACTCAAATTTATTTGATATTGTTAACGTGTATGTTGGAATAACAGTATAAAACTCCTTTGGCACTCTTGATTTAAATTAAGCCATAATACTAGTAATTTTCGTTACATTGAATATTAAACGACAGCACGTGTAACAAGTAAAGTATATTAAGTGTATTTTCATTAATATATCTTAGTAATTGGTTTACGTATTGGGTTTAGTGGAATACGAATATTATGAAATTAACGATTTCTATTTTATTTTTATCCGTACTTTTTTTTCATTCGAGAACTTTTATTTGTATTATAACCTGAAAGGAATTTTGATATTTTTATCTATACCTACAGAAAACGTTTCAAAGGTTACATTCATTAAAATGTGGAAAATGGTGGTAAGTGTGTCTAAAAACATTATTTAAAACCTTTTTTTTCTCAGACAAAAATAAAATTAATAATGGCACCACAAAAATTACATTATTTTGGATTGGATACATATATAACTTTTCAGATAGGAATTTATCATTGGTTACTTAAGCTTTATATGTTATGAAAACTATTGAATCTAGGTCTTGAATTTAACATTTTCTGTGAAGAAAAAAAAATTCATCACTTGTTAGAAGTGCAAAAGCAACTAAATTATACACATGTTTCCAATTTATATATACAAAAATAGAAACAACATTTATGACTGGTTTTTTTTCACAAGGCATATATATATATATATAATTATATTAATAAGTTAGACGCCTATTGAATGCTCCACCACCCATGAATACGTATCCTGTTTTCCACGGTGTTCACTAAACATTCCATCGCTTTCCTTGCGCGTCGTGTTATTCCAAGTAATGCCAGTCGGAGGGATTTGTTTTCTTTCGGAGAGAAATCTTCCGTGCTCCTCTCTTGCTTTCCGTTCGCAATTTGTTTCCGGGGGTTCTTGTTCAAAGAACTGTTTTAATTCTGTCCCCTCCCCCCCCCCCCCCCCTTCGTCAATGTTAGTGTCTTGTCTTTAGCGTCCCCGCCCACCCCTTCTTCAGTTCTTGCTCAGGACCATTTGAAAATGCTTCATTCTGCCGGTGGTGGGAAGGGTGTTGGGGGGGGGGGGGGGGGGGGGAAATTCTGCAGGCTGTTTCTCGGAGTAGTCGCCGCGCGTGGCGTGTTGCGGGGAACCCAGGCGGTGCGGGCTCTTGTTTCATTTCGGCCGGGAAATGAGGAAGGGGGCCACGGAGGGGGGAGAGGGTGGCTGCTGCGGGCCATGGCATGGGCGGGGGTGGAGTAACTTATTGTGTGCATGTCTGCGCCGCTTCGGGAGAGAGACCTCCTTCCGGATGCTGCCTCTGTACACGGGGCTTCCCTCGTCCGATCTCAGTCGGGGCTGTCATGTCTGGCTGCTAGTTCCTCCCCCTTATATCCCCGCCGTCCTTCCCGCCTATCTGCTTCCTTCCTTGCGGCAGTGGAATGGCTGCCGTCTCTCTCTCTCCCCCCCCGCCCATCCTCCTCCCCGAAGCTTCGTCTCTGTAAACTCCTGAGTGTTGCGAGACGTAAGCCGCGGATTTGCATGTCGCTTGTTCCGTCCCCCGGAACTCCGCCCGCAGAATGCGAGACGTCACGAAAATCATCAGCGCAGAACTCCGGGCTCGGAAGGGGTGGAGGGAGTTGCTCTACTCCTTCCCCCCCCCTTCCCCCATCCTCTTTTCCTTGTCGCCTTGTCTTGCTCCCATGTCAGTTTCGTTCATCCATTCGAGTTACGTCGTGCATGAAAAGTTCCTCGCGAAAATATGCGTTCCCCCACTGTGTCACGAATGTTGGGCCTTATTTATCATGTTGCAAATTCACAATTTGCCATAATAAAATTGAATCTTTACAAAACAAAATATTAAATTTTATTAATTTCAAACGTTTTCCTCAACCTAACTTAGCCTCTCTTTCTGATAGCAGAACATATCTTGGTTTACTTCCCGTTAAAAATTGTCTCGTTTCGAAAAAGATTGTAGTAAACATTATCTAGACATTACTGCACTTAAAGAGTTTCACAATTTTACAGTAGTTTGACTTCCACATCATAATATCATTCCACTACAATATAAATTATATTTTTAGATTTATTTCCAATTTCAATAAACTTGCTAATTTTAGTAAATAAACTTGATTTGTTAACTGTACACAGTTTCAATTACTTCTATTTAGTCACAACTAATACTTATTTAGTCTAACAAACATCTAAACAACTTACTTATATTTTTATTAACTGTACATTTAAACTATATATCATGTTAACTTTGTAAATTCTGTCAACATTTAATTAAGTACTAAACACCATATTTTTGTTATTCCTGAATTTTTTGTTTAAGGGTAGTGTTGGCACTGTTTGACCATTGCCCTTTGTTATTTTTTCTCTGATTGTGTATTTCCCATTGTCTTTCTAAATATTTTGTTACTTTAGTGTTTGTCCGTATGTGCTCCAGCTCGTCTTCGTGTGTAAGTCAACTGTGGATGCATTGACCCGCTGTGGTGTTTCCCTTCAGGTTACGATTGCTTGCTATTTATGCCGGCTAGGGGAGTGGGGGGTTGGGGAAGCAGATGGTGTCCACGTATTTGCATTGAATACATGTGTCTCTTTTCTGTATGTGTCGTGCCCACAGCAGAAGTCCTTCGACTGTTGGTAGGCATGTGACAAATTATAAATAAGAGTAGTAATTTCAAATTAACACTGTTGTGCATACGTATATTTAGGGCTATCTTACGTACGTTTCTAAATATCTCCAGGAAAATATTTCGATGCTACATCAGATGTGTTTGTCCCTGGAATCGGAGCCAAATAAAATAAACTAAATGGTGACCACTTGGGGGCGGGGCTTCGCAGTGGTCGTCGGGCGCAGAAAACTTCTCGTGATGAAAAAAGAGGGTGAGGAGGGGGGGGGGTGAGCTACTCGGCGTAGCACTGTCCCCTACAGACGCTGCGGTAGGAAACATTTCTCGTGCTTTAACTAATGTATGTCGGAGAGTCCCCGGGGGCGCGCAGTGTTTTCGGAGCTATCAGCCCCCTTTTTCCCCCTTCTATTCCCACACCAACACACACACTTCTATTTCCTCCCCCCCCCCCCCCAAGTCTCCCAGAGGGGACCGGCGTGTGTGTATGTATGTGAGTGTGTGTGGTCGCGGGTGGGGCTGGCGCACTGTTTATTCCCAGCGCGCGGGTCCTCCCGCCCCCTCCTCCCCTAAGAGCGGCCCGCCACTTCTTGTATTGGCTTTACTCTACTTTATTCGTCCCCAACGGGCCGCGGGGGTCAAGCGAGCCGGCGATATTGAACACTCCTCCCTCGGCCGAGACCTCTGGCATGTCGCCGTCGTATCTCGTGCTCTCGTCCACGGAGGTGCTCCCACGCGCTCTCAGGAGAGTGGCTGGCCTCTGCCGTCGCAGTATTTCCCCTCTTGCTGTCGCCAAGTAAACACAAAACTCTCATGCTTTCAAAGTCAGACGTTGTTTAAGTTTATACTGCTGATTTAATTTACTTCACACGACCATATTGGCAACACACTCAAAAATATTCGTCATGTAAACCTTTTTAAATACCTTTTCAGAAATATCGCATCTCAAATGCGTGTTTTAATTTTATTTTCCCCTGAAGAAAAGCAGTAGTGCTAAAAATAATGATTGGTAATATTGTGAATAAAAACAAGACAAACTAATACCCGGTTCGGCCCATGGATAAATAAACATCAAGCCGGGCATCCAAATAGTTCTGAGAACATCATAATCATTCTGGTTTCATCACATTAAACCTTTATGTGCATTACTGTGTGACGTAAGTCACTAACTTAAAAAATGTATTTGGGAACTTTATTAATACACCCATGTTTGGAATACCGGTTTCTTAGTAACCTATGTTTTATTTTCAATGTATACTTGAAAAAAGTGCCCGTGTGACGGTATTCCGTACACGTGGTCGGACGTGGGTTCAGTTTAAAACTGAGTAAGGAACGTGAAAATGAAAAAAAAAAAAAAAAAAAACAAGACTCAAACAAATAACGAAACAGCGTAACGGGGAAAAAAAGGCATATCGCTCGGAGCGAACTAAGTAGAGAATGAGACAGCTGTTAGGATCTTTGCAGGTTTATCGTTGTCATGTTTGTTAAAATTGTGACGTTTCAGTGTGTATAAGCTATAACATTATTTGCCGAAAACACAGATGGCAGCATCATCGCACGATGGCTTTTTTTTTACGCATTATAGCGCACTGACATACTTACGCATTTTTGTACTTGCACGATCACATACTTACTTCCCATTCGTATATTTGCACGCAGTTCTATACACTTGCATATATGTACACGCCTATACGCTTGTATACATGTTTGAAATGTTATATATTTGCTGTAGGTAACTTTTCGGTGATTTTTCACTTGTAACACACGTGACGACCACGCACCCATTTCGTATACGCTCGTTGCGTGGAACAGATAGTACGGAAGCACCGATCAAATAGCGAGGCGTCTGAAGAGCGTGGCGTAGGAACACTTCTATCCTTCTACTATCGCGAGACGCGAAGGAAAGGGAGTGGCGCCCGCAGGAAGTCAGTGCTAATAGAAAACATTTGGCAGTTTATGCGGCACCTCGGCTGGTGCGGCGCCCGTCAGCGCAAAGGGCCTCGGCGTCCCTCGCAGGAGGGTTACGGCGGCAAGAATCACTCTGGAAGGCCTCCCCGAGGACTCACTCCCCAACTCCCCTTCCCGGGGAAGGGACGGAGGGAAATTCAGAAACAAATTCCCCAACCGAGGAAGGAACAAAAAAAAATAAATAAAAAACCCGAGAGAACCTCTTCCCCAAGTCCCCGAAGATCTGCGGGAGGTCTGGCTGCGTTATTGCCGACGGGGTGGTTAAGTAGATCGCGCGGTGTTGCCAAATGTAGGTGGCGTTGTGCCCGAATAACATCTATGCAGTTCAAATTCGTTCACTGCGACTCCGGGAGTCGAAAAGAGTAGAGGGCCTCCTGTATACTTTCTTATACAGGCTACGTCGTGCTTACTCACGTCGCCTTTAAGACGTGCAAGCAAAAACCCACAAATTCCATTCTCAAAATGCGTGTATTTATTATTAATTTAGTTGTATACCAAGCTATTGATTGGATTGAAATTGGTTTGCAACTGACTTGGGACATTTTTACTGTTTGTATGAAGACTGCACACTCTGCCTATAAGATAATAGAAAAAGCAATTTAAAAATGCAATGAATGGTTACTTGGGATACAATTTAAGTCCATATATCTGCTAGTCTAGTGCTCTTACTATATTTTCAACTTAATAAGATAAAAAATTCTTGAGTATCATAAAAATATTACCAACTATTTCATGCGAAAGAGTTTGGTTTACGTGACTAGTTGCAATGACCATAATATACATATCACGCTTTAAAACATGAAGATTGAGAGTCGAGAGCCTTACACACAATGCAAAACACATTTGATATTGAATCAGATTTCAAAACAACTAACTGAAAAGTTCATTCACGTAATTCATAAAGGCAGTTAGTTGTAGCAAATAAAATCCTTAATGGAAGCACAGTTTGCCACAATAATTTTTTTGATTCCACGAATCCAAAGGTGAAAGGCAACGTTGCAACATTTACTCCTTTGCACGAAAACTTATTTTAGTTTAAAACGTTATTTTGGTTGTTGTAACGCCTATGCAACAGCTTGGATGAATAACTATCATAACAACGTTCCTGGGTGTTCATACTATCCAGCTTGTTTGCTTATTGTGAGTCTGGTTTTTCGGGGTTTGTAGTTTGCACCCTCGCGGAACACTCCAGGTGTGATTTTTCCTATAATACCTCTTTCCGCCCATTTTTTAAAAAAAAAAATGAACTTGGAAAATTCTTTTTACATGCAAGTAACATTCAAACGGGATCAACGCAAGCCTATCTTTGTCTGTCGCCGAAAGCGATCCACAACCAATTCACTCAATTCTTCATCTGAGCGGACGTGTTATCTCACTCCACCGACGCGGCGTTTCGTGGGACGTCGAGAGGTCGAGGTCACGGCATCCGCGCGTCCCTGGAGATCACGTGTTCCGCGTGCGACGTCCCGGCGGCCCGTCATTTCGGATATTTAAAAAAAATGGCTGTCTGTAAAGTCGGTTTACGGACGATAGTTTAACGTGGCGACGTCATAACAAAACATTGATGAAATTATTGCATACTTTTATGAATAAAATTGAATCATTTTTATTGAATTATCACTATTTTGTATGGATACAAAGAAGGAGTGAAATGAAATCTACAATTTAATTGATAAATTTACTTTTATTTGCACTCATTAATTCAAATATGTTTATTTCTTTAACGAACAGATTATTATAACTATAAATTTTATACATGTTTGCTATTTTACTTGTGGTTCTGTTAAGGATAGGACGATGACAGGAAAAGTAGGAAACGAATGGGAGTGTCTCAAAGATGATGTGAAGGAAAATGGCTTACCCAACACCAAGATGCAGTCAAAAATAATGTATTTGCGCCACGGACTCTGCAGCAATGCTAGGAGGAACGGGTTAGCAAAGAGCAATGAAAATGTTACATTGAAATGCATGAAAACAGAATTACGCCACGGACTCGGTCGCAATGCTAGGAGGTTCAGGTTAGCAAAGAGCAATATAAAATGCGCGTAACGGGACAATATGCGTAACGGGACACTTTTTCGTGCGTGCAGCCGGCGTTCGTCGATTTATTAGACGTTGTCACGTCAAAAATGTAACTGACCACAGCTTGCTATGCTGATGTATTATTAATTTTATAGCTCGACTAACTAGACTATGGACTTAATTTGAAGTCAGTATTCGTGGCGTGGGGTAACTACTGTGTCTACTGCAGTTGCTCGCAGTTAAAATACTCCGTGATTTTCTACCGATAGCACAAGCTGCAGTGCACAGCTTCTAAAGCATGGAAGAAATCGGAGGTATCCATCCCCTCCCGAAATTCTGTCCAAGAGATACGGTTTGCATTTTTTTTAATTGCATTCAAGTATTTTATTTTTGTGGGTTATATACCTACTCAAAGTAACACTCTTTAGGCTAACATTTTAAGGATGATGTAGGCCTACCTTAAAAGTTGTTTAAAACTAGGAATCGTAGCAAAAAAAAAATATTCTAAGATGGAAGGGTATGATCCCCTTCACGAGCCGGATTGGAGGCTTCCAGTTGTGTCCCCGCGCTTTGGGAGTGACGTCATGGAACATAATGTAATGCAAGGGCTTGTGGGTTGGGGAGGGGAAGGCCGTTCCGAGAAATGGGAAACACCACAGACAACCCCCTTCCTCCTCCTCTTACCGCTTCCAGCTCCACAAGCGACTCCGCAGGGACGCTGTCCCTCAGGAGACGTTCTTGCCTCGCACGCCGCTGCGCATCGATTTGACAGCCGGTCTTAACGGCGCAGGGGTCGGCGCCTACACTGCGTCCAAGGCGACGCGAGACTGCCTGGCGGCGGCGCGCACGCTGCGTGATCTCAGTATTCCGCAGTATTCCGCTTGGTTAACCTTCGAAGTTTGGACTCGGCGAGCGGTCTCTACTACGCACTGTTTATAGCTGCTTCTAACTCACGGAATAACACAAACTATTTGGCTCATTTTGCAGTCATTAAAAAATTTTAATTTGGGTTATACATTGATGTGCTAGATGTCTTGCTACTAAATGACGGCCAAAATGGTTTCTTTGTTAATACACCAAATTAATTCCAATATCCTTCCCACCTACAACACACTCACTTGATGCAGCATTGAAAATAAAGTTTTTTTTTTTTTTTTTAAGATTGCGCATGTGTCAGGGACACATCACGAACGAATCTGCACGTTAAATAATAATTTATCTTGAGTTAGTTGCAAGTAGTTTGGCAGTTCACACAGCTTAGGGACAAATTTTTAACGTTACAGGGTTTTTTTTTTTTTGCTCTATAAATCTTGGGGAACTATACTGCTGTATGGTCAAAACATGTAAATATGTACTTAGATTTAAAAAAAAAAACTATTTTTGAATCACGCTAAGGTGAATTGATACTTGCTTTTATAAAAATTTTCGATTTTTACTCTTTTTTCATTTGGAATTTTTTTTCAAATGTTTTGAATTCACGTTATAATCAAATACTTAGTTACGTCATTATTTAATAAACCCGTGTATTCAATTGATAGTGTAAATCAGTATAAACCACCTTGGCAATCAGTAAAATATCGCCAGTAAGAACTCAATAAAAACAGTGTTTTCTTTGATTGGCTATGCACAGAGGCTTAAGGCGAGGCGTTCTCAGATTTAAGTGAACACATGACCTTCGCCACACAAGCGCGACGCCTATCACGGTCACCGTTGGCCTCGGTGGTGATAGTGGAGCAATTCCTGTGGTTCTCATGCACGGGATTCTTACAGATGTCTTGGCACTATCCTGAGTCTTACTGACCCGTCCGCGTGCTGATGTTTTGTTTCATCATTACCACCGCATCTGTTGTGTTAGTTGTTCAGCTGGTTGGTTTCTCACGGACCAACAATGACACTCTGCTAACTGCCATTAGGTGGCTCCCGTGTGCCGACCACGAACTGCCTGTAATGGGCGCTGCTTTGTCCAGCTTGTTTCCTGACCCCGTGTTATCGACCTCTCGAAATGAAAATCTCAAAATGCGGGATCGCAACGCGTTAACGTTGCTCCCCACCTAATGCTTGTTCGCAGTGTTTGTTTAACATTCCCCCTTCCCTCACTCCCCCCCCCTTCTACCCTGGAATACCCTGGAATACCCTGGAGCCCCCAAATGACTGTGGGGTGGGATGAGGTCAGCTTTGGCTGATACGCCACGAGTGCCCCGTCGCTGGCTCCACCAATTAGGCCTGGCCTAAACGGGTAGTCGGTGGCTTGTAACAATTGTGCCTCGAAGTGGGATTCCGCAAGTGAACGCCCTACGAGCTGCAGTGCAACCTCGACACGTTACTGCAAAAACGTATCAACAATTTTCATCACCATTATTGTCACGTTATCGTCGCCTAATTAACTTTTCAGTAACTTTACAAGAGGGTAAATAAAAACTGCTTGTTTTCAACTACGTGAAGTGTGTATTTAATATAACACCATTTTTATTTAAAAAAATATTGAATACTATTACCTTACCATGGAGACTACTGCAGTGGCTGCTTCCATTTCTTTGCGATGGTGCTGCTGTCGCTAGGATCTTTGCAGAAAAAAAAGTATCGGTGGATGCGAAACGTCCGCTAGAATGCGCTGGAACCAAAGAGTCAATTTCGTTAAAAATATCAGGCGGTATTCTGTGCCAAACGACGAGTTCCAAATGACTGGACCTTGTTTATCCGTGCTGGACTCGGGTGGTGCTTCTTCACTGAGTTACATTGATAACTCAAGTGCCGGGTTGGTTCATGTCATCAAATCGCAACATTGAAAAACATTGAGTAATTTTACACTACATGTTTGTGGCAGCAGTGTTTTCACCTACGTTATGTATCTTTACACCTTCAAAGGTTAGAAATGTTTTAAGCTTTTCTTAAGTAAAAATACTATTTAAAGTTAAAATATTCTACAGCAAAAAATAATTAGTTAGGTTTGTCGTATTGTGTGTTAATTTTAATTTCCTAGAATGCAAATTTACCATTGCAATGCATGTACTAATTAAATTTTTATTTTACAATATGCATATAATGTAAAGAAACTATGTAGTATGTTAATGCAAGCTATGTTGTTACTTTGATGCTATTTTTAATATAATCAATATTTAATGAATAGACAAAACATATTTATGTAATACACACCGTTTATTTGATAAATATAACTATGAAAGGATTTTCAAACAATTTTTCAAAGAATATATGTAGATTTTACATACATGATTCCGTTATTCATGGATAAGTTAGATGTAAAGCATATTTTGTTATACGCTATAGTCTGAAATGTGGTAAATTTGATTTTAAAACGTCAAAAAGCCATAAATGTTTAAATTAAATTCGTCATTTATTGGTTAAAAATTTTTAATATATTTTATGGTTATATTTATCAGGAGTAAATGTAATGTCGTAACTATATGGTACAAATATAATTTCTTCGCACGAATTAGAGTTTTTTTATTTTTAAAAATAAATTGCTTATTTTTACAAATAATTATAATTTAACTTAATAACGCGCGGGTTAACTTACTAATTTACTATCTCAACAGGTTTAGTCATAAAAATTAATACTTTTTTTAAAAAATTATTTTAGGATTTCGATCATACGTTAAATAATTGTGTGACAATTTTTATTTTTACTCTTGTTAAAATATTTCTGCAAGTGTTTACTATATTTTTTTTTGTCAGCGTGCAGCGTATGTATTTAGTATCCTTGCGTTAGTGTAAAGAAAATGACGCGGCACAGCATTTCTTTTCGTATCAATTAAGGAAATTGCTTGCCCGCCCACTCCCTCGAACACGTGTCCTTGGCGGTATCGAATTTCAATTGCCGAGTTTTCCCTTAGGTTCACGGACTGGGATCTGCGTGAGAATGGAGAGTTGGGGGTGGTATGGGGGTAGTTTAGGTCGCCTTCAATAATCGATGTCTCTTTCGACTCGCCTGGGAACTTGCCCACTTGTACTTTATCTAGTTAAACCTTAATGTCTTTATAATGTGGGCGTTGGTCTCCCGCGCGCCCCTGGGAGGGGCGGTGGAAGGGGAAAATGGGAAAGAAAGGTCTGCATCGAGCCGAGTTCTTATCTTCTTTTGTGTCTTTATCCGCTAATTACTAGAGCGCTAGGCAGAAGGGAACGACGAGAACAGCTGTGGAGAAGGACAGAGTTAACCACGCCGAACGCTCGGGAATGAAGTGCTGCGTTTTGTTTCCACACACATAGTGCGTACACGCTTACTGGAACTAGCTGTTTTCCGTCGTAATTTGTGTGCGAGAATAAAATAAAAACAATACTTCTCTTGCTAGACCGAAGTACGTTGATTTAGATATTATTCAAACATAAGTTCCACATTTAATATATATATTTTTTAATTGTAATTATGAGCAGAGGAAAGATATCGCAACATTATGACAATCCCCCCCCCCTCCTTCGGACTAATAGGAGTAAATAAATCGCTCTTATTAGAAAAGAAGTGCGTAAGTGGTATGTTTGTAACCTATAAATGGCATAATGTTAGTGTAAAAGACCTGTAATAGTGTAATATTATTGTACAAGGAAACTAAACAACGATTCATCAGGATCGTTAACTACTTCCAAAGCTGTTTCATTAACTCCCTTTCTTTCGAATGTCTCCCATTAAGAATTACTGCCAGTCCAGATTAGGAAAAGTACATAAATATTTTTTACATGCACTCAGAGCTCTTTTAGAAACCGTTGTAAATTAGACAGACGCTTTCCGAACAGGTCGTGGCGTCTGTTAAATGGAGGTTATCTGGCATAATGGATTCTGCATCTGTAGGGAGTCCACGTGAATTCTAAAGCTCATATATATATATATATATATATATATATAACATACTTTACGTCCTTTCTCGACTCTTGTTGGAGGTTCACCCAAGTGCTAGCCGTGATTGAAATAAGGGCGAGTAGAATGATTCCGGGAACTGTCTACACATTTGCCACTATTTTCTCATCGAGTAACCTTCATATCATTAATTTTATAGCGCGTCTGCGTTAAAAATATTTACAGATGAAGCTTTTTACAATAAGACACAAACATAAAATTAACTCTTAAGAGTTTTTTCTTGTTATGAAAGGAAGCCCATTGGCAATTTTTCGTAGCTGAGGCCTGACTGACACTTTCACCCGAGAGGTTAATGTTAACTACGTTGTGTTAGCAAGGCTAAACCTTTCCCTGAGGGCTCTGAAGCCATCCATTAATTTATAGTAAGGCAGAGGCAGAAACTTTTTAATGTTTTAACTTAAATGTGGCTTACATACCATATCTAGCAACAGTCACAATATTTTGTATCGATGATAAACCTGGAGTTAGAATTTCCCACATTATTAATAAGGTTAGTATTGTAGTGATTGCTCCCAGTGAGTGTAATATTACTTAAATCCCGGAAAAAAAGCATTCCTAGATTAAATTAGATAAAAAATAGTTTTTAAAATATTACGACGAATTGATTTGCGCCTGGTGGGTATTCTTTGTTTAGCCATTAATTCGTTGGTCTGGAAACCTGAAATTGAAATGAAATTAATTATATACCACCAGTGTATCCCGTAATTTAACCTCAGATAAAATAACGCATGCGGATGCTATATTTTTTCATATAAAGTGACCTTTATTATATAAGTTTTCAATAAACATTTGTTTTCATTTTCTACCATCTTGGTCAGATTTTGCCTACTGAAAAATTCGACCGAGATTTTCTATGTGTATTTTATGTATCAATTTGTAATTTGTACAAAATTACGGCAGGTATTGGGTACACGAAAAAAATATATATTTATTGGCTATATTTATGTCAAATTTTTAGTTTACGATGGTGTTGGGGCCTAGGGACCATGAAACGAAAAAAGTATTTAGAAAGTTTTCCGGAAGCCGATTCATGGTAAAGACTGCAATGGGTTGTCTTTCTTCGAAATCCACCTCAAATGTTTTATTGAAATGTATTTTGTAAACGCCATTTCAGTTTTACATGAGATCCTGGTACATCGTTCGTAGCGTACGTTTCTGCGAAACTGGTTCTAAAAAATCTTATGAATTTCTCAAAGTAAATAAATTTAGCTGTCATTAGGATAATATTAGGTTCTAAAAAAAGGCTGCAGTTTGGTTAGTAGCTTGTTCCACGACCCGCAGAAGAAGCTATGCCCAGCTCTACAGCGCTGGCTGGGGGGAGAGGAAGTAAACGTAATGGCAAGTTGCACTAATGATGATCCCTATTGCCGAGCGCTTGCAATTAGTCCGCGAGATATTAATTGGCGGCGTTTATCTTCGTTAGCGGGTCCGCCTTATCACCCGGCGGAGTCACTGGAGAGGGAAAAAATAACCAGCGAAGGGTGGGAGCAGGAAAGTGGTGGAGGGGGGGAGGATAGGAAACACACATGAGGTGGAGTTCCGAGTGTGTGGAACCGCCTTAAAAATGAGAACGAAACCCCGTCGAAAGCGCGCCTGGCAGAATACGAAGGGTATCTAATTGCACGGATTCGACTACAAAAACGTTTAACTAGTGCTTTTTTGGCTTCGCATTTTGTGTTGGCCAACTCGATGCCAATTGCTAACCAGTGGTTTGAAGGTAAGAAACTTGCGACATAACAGTATTCACTTGTGGGTATGATCATGGGCGTGGATCCTTGATTGGGGGGGGGGGGGGGGGAAGGGGGGAAAATGTTATTAAGAAGCCCCTCATTGAGGCCTGCTTACACGTGCAAAATCGTGACTGTAAAACGGGGTTAATAAAATTAAACGTCAAAACTATGATTTAAAAAAACCGTTCTGTATATTTTAAAGTTTTCTGCTTAATGCATGCATCAAGGCTAAAATATGGGTAGTAAACAACATACAAGCAATCTAACCAGCAATGACACGTGTCGGTTAAAACCCACCCGCAAAACTGTCTTCCTGCTCCTGACCTGCGAACCCTGCAGTTTTGCGCCCCTAGGTGTGATGATAAACTACTGTAAGAAAGAACACCCCTATAAAGTGACTTAAGGTGATCGAATGTTGCTTACGCATGCCATCACATGACCCAAAACGTTCGATAAGGTACGGATGTAGAGGATTTAAACAACAAGACGTCCGAGGTGGATAGCAAATCACTTCTAAGCTCTGGGTTAAACCCAAGTGTGTGGAAACGATGGTGTGCCCAATTTTTAGTCATGCCTTGTTGCAGCTATCTTCAAATGCGATTAACAACAGAAGGTCTGGTGTTCTGGATCTGTATTTACGTAGGGCCATTTTGCAGTTGAGATCTGTGATTGGTCCATGTGGGCGTTCATAATTGGAGCATATATACCATATTTTTTCCACAGAAAACCAGAAAGGCAAGAAGTAGTTAGTGACTTTGGCCACGAAAGCCCACAATTTACACTGTAAGAATATTTGTGTACTTTTACAACGATAGTCCTTGGAAACTCAGTTGTCACGTGTACAATTTCAAGACAGAGCTTTGTACTATTTGCAATTCCCAATGCTCTGCCTTGCAGTTTATCAAGTGACCTCGTTGGCAACTGAGCTTTTTCGTGTTATTTGGCATGTTTCTAGTCGTGGAAACGTGAAAAGGGGGGGGGGGGGGGAAGCAGTTCGGGAGTTGCTGAACGTAAATTACAGCCTAAATTATGTCGCGACGTGCCACGGAAGAACCAAACCAGCGAGCCTTTTGTGACGTAAGACCCAGGAGCGCTTCCGAGACTCTCCCGAAATCCTGCAGCCTCTCCGCGTCTTCCTTCCCTTTTGTTCCGGGACGGCACGCCCCGGCGCCGTATTTTTCCGAACCCCTTTCGCCCGTCGCGGGTTGCGCGGGTGTTTCAGGGGCCGCAGGGGGAGGGGGCTGCACCCCTCTCCCTCCCGGGTGTCGGTGCTGATGCTGCGGTCCATTGTCATGGAGATAACGCGCTCCGGGCCTTGTCAGCACGCTGGGTCCTGGCGCGCTTTTTGCGGCCCGCCGCTGCCGAATACATGAATAACAACAACGGAGCTCGCCCTCCCTCCTCCCCCCCCCCCCTTAAAACGAGCCCTGGTCCCACCCTTCTGCGGCTGCGCCACCTCCGCGATAATGATATGGAGCGAGTAGTCTGGCGCAGGGGACGTCGGGGGAGCGAAATTCATGAGGAGGCGGGAACGCAAAGCGCTAAAATTGCAGCCCTTCCTTCCCTCCCGATTTCACGTTAATTCTCGACGGGCCGTTACGGAGCGTCCGTGAAGAACCTTAGATGAAATTTTTGAGCGCTCGCGTATAATCGAGTCCTCGAACATCCAAGAAGACTCTTGTGAAGAAGCCGACGTTGCCACTGACTTCTGAAGCCTCGGAAAACTGCCTGAATCCCTTGCCTTACATTCAAACATGAAAATGGCTGTGATGTGAAATTCCCGTAGTAATTCACATGGACGCGTTTCCAATAGCCAAACATAAGTCTTAAATTGACAGCTGCATTATGCGGAATAGTACCTTCGCTGCTTGCTAAATTACTGTTATTTTTTTGTCATTTGGTTTTTAATTATATTGTGCAGTCATTAATTTTTTATACCAGTGTTTAGCAAACGAAACCTTCAATTAGGTTATCGAGGCTATCTCGTGTACCAGTCAGCGATTGGGGGCAAAAACCCCAAATGCCAGAAGAAACAAGAATGTTTCACCGAGAATAAAGCAACGCCTGTCCCCGAGAGTGAACCAGTAAGCCAATCAACAATTTAGCATGCAATTATGAAATGTAACTTCACACAGGTACAGCTCCTGCCTCTCCGCTCATAACGCGCGAGTTATTTTGGCTCTAAACTCCGCAGTTAAGTGTGTTATAGTCAGGCGCTAGCGGAGCCCAAAGTTTTGCCAAATGTGAGTAGGTTTCATCACAATAACTTGTTTCTCAGCATAAATAAAAATAGGTGCTTGGTGGTCACGCGCTTAGGAGTGAAACTTCACACTTCAATAACCAACCTGAACGATGAAACCAAAATTTTAATGTTTTAATTGAACGATACAACTAAACAATGAAGTACACAAGGAGATTAGTAAATGTAACAAATATGTTGACGTGACAACCTGCAGTCTTACCTGCATCCAGGCTCTCTACTTAATTCACTATCCCCCCTTCACCCTCCCCGCCATCGAGCGCCCCATTCTTTACGCTCTAAAGAGTCACCACCTCGACTTATCCTACCGGCTGTAAAAAAAGTTTCACTTCAAAACCTCATTTCGAAAAAAAAAATAATTGAAAGAGCAGAATATAGGCCAAGGACAACGATAACAGGCGATATCGGGCAATAAGAAGCAAGCACCTGATAGCATCGTGCGTGCAGTAATCCCTCCTAGGTAGTAAAAGGTTTGCGGAGGGGGGGGGGGGGGGGATACGGGCTGACCGCACGGCTCCTGGGAGAGGGAACGAGGGAATCTCTCCGTTGTTTGCGGAGTTACTAACGGATGTTTCGGCGACTGCGGATATTCCGCCGAGCACCGCGCGGTATCGGCGAGCTTAGCGCCGTGCGCGGGGATGAACGAGGCTTTCCCGTCGAGCGCGGATCAGGCGAGCTGGTCTTATCTGGCGCCACGCCTTAACGCCGCGGCCGCGACCAATCGCAGGCAGCGAAGTGCGCGGGTCTGTACCTGGGCGCGCGCGAACATCGCCGCTCTGGCGTTCTGCCGGGAACCATTGCTGACGTCTATCGCGCGGAGGCGACTGGCCGGATACGCTACCACTCATTGCAGACCAAGAAAATGAGACTGCTGTAATATATACGTATATTGTTACTATAGTGTGCCGCTGGATTGTAAACGTTTCTGGGTTCGGTGACCAGACGATCCGTTAACTCCTGGTATTGCCACGAATTCACATCTGTATGCAAGCGCTGTAATCTATGCAAAGGCAATGTAAATATCACGAGACATTCAAGTCAACGCTTTACGAATCATCTTAGATTAACAAAGTCCAAAGACGAAAAAAACATCCATGTGCGGGCGAGGGTAACAACTCCATGGCTTGATTCAGGTTTGTTTTCACTGACTCGTCACACTATTGTTTCCGCGCCCCCCTCGGAGGTCCGGCGCATAACCATGTGACGTCAAACACTGCATACCCTTCGCTTTGTTTTTACACTATTGCCTGGGGGGTAGGCAGCCGGTGGATGTGCGCGTGCAACGCACATTTCTCACCTGTCAGGCGTGATGGATTGTCAAGTTGCCCTAGTCCGAGACGTCTTTCGAAATAGTTCCATATAACAAAGTTGCTCCTCGTAACACGGCATGTATTTAACATACGTTCTTTGCCAATCCATACGGAGGGAAAATAACTCCTGCTTCGGGATTTTTTCTTATAATTAACACATTGTTCGCGATAAAAGTTCGTCCACGAATATTACATTTTTACTTTTATATGATGAAACATATACATAATGATCAAACTCTTTTTAATTAATTTTTTACAAAATTCACATTTCTCACGCCCCCACAAAATATTTCCTGTTTTAAATTTTTTTCTAAATTTGTATCGAGTGTGTGTGTAAGTATAGGTGCTTAAAAAAATGTTGATTTGTGAGGGTTGTGGGAGGGGGGGAGGATTTGTCAGTATACGTTAAGTCACCTCAACATGACAATTGCCCATCATGCAACTTTTGGATAACATATATATTTACTTATGCACGAAAATATAACGATAAACCCATCCTATACACGATGTTTTTCAAGTGTTTTAACCACGTTATTACCTGCAAGCTTAAATAATTTTTTTTTTGATTATGCGAAGTTACAAAATACATATTGTAAACATAAATCAAGCTTCAGGATGCTCTGTTCGTCATGATACTTTTCCTCTTTTCTTTACGCTTCCTTCCTTTAGCATATGGTTAGTTTTGTAGGCTCTAGGTAAATTTTGCAGCGGCTTGGAAAGGGTGTCGGGCGTCGCACGGCGCGACGAAAGCGACGCGATGCGGCCAGCCTCCGGTAGTGGCGTATCTTAATCCCTGGCGGATGAGCGGCGCTAATACCGAGGCGCGGCTGCAATATCCCGATATCGTTGCCGCTAAGCCACCGGACAGGTACCTCCTCCCCTCCCCCCCCCCTTCCTTCATCAACTATTCCTCGGTCCCCATTATCACGCCGCTTCTTATCGCACCCTTTTTACTGCTTGCTTATCGCGCCGGTTCTTCAATAATTCGAGAGATTTACGGCCCGCGGTATACGTACTATACAAACACTCAACCCCCTCCCCTCCTCCACACACAGGCTGCATCACCCATGAGGGCTTTAGCTCCTTTTCTCTTCGCGGCGTCGCGTATGTGATTCGGCGCCTGAAAAACCTCTTGTGGAAACAACGGCCATTATCTGATACGGCGCTGACACTATCTTCCACTCCTTCCCCCCTCCACGATATCCCTTTCCCACAAACTGCAGCGCCGCCAGAAATTAATTTGCGCGGAGTCCCCAGATAGAGCGCGCGTAAGCCCTCGCGATTCGCAATGTAAATCGACAGTCGCCTCTAGTGCAATGTGTGCGCGGCTATCGCGTGATTAAATCTAGAGGTTTCGCCGGCCATTAGAGTGATGTACGACATACGGCGGGGAAACTCCCGCCGCAAATTGACGGGGCTGTTTGACGGGCGGGGAAACGTTTTGAAACTGGTGATTCACAGGTCGCGACGCGCTCTCTCGGGCGCACGGAGGCCTCAGACATGCGCGGGATGACTAGCCAGACTGCGTGGCAACTTATGAGCATTCATTTATTTTTGGCGATATATTTGTGGGGGGAAGAGGACCTTACCTCGTGGTGAAGAAAGGATACATAAGAAAAAGAGGTCAATTTTCATGACTGACAAAGCATCTCGAAGCTTGAATTTTGTTTAAAATGTCTTTTTGACTTAGTAAAGTGCAATGTTTTAGTAACTCTGCAGATTTTAGGTAGTAAATAACGTGGTAAAAAAACTGTAAATCATTTAATTATTGCGCAGAAGTAAAAAAAATGGAATTCAAACGTTGCATGAAGGTCACTTGTCATGTTGATGTGATTTAACGTACACCGAACATCCCCACTTTTTTTTTTTTTTTTAGAAAATAGGTGTGTAATGACTATACAAATAAAAGCTATGGTTTAAGCATTATCGTTTGCAAGATTTTAAGTATTTCAACACCTGATTTCAGGTGTTTTATATTTCGCTTTAATATTTAAACGACATTTCAGCTACAGGGCTACCAAGTACTGCAGGTTTTCCGTAATTGATACCGAATACATGTCCAGTTAACGAACTGCCTGGTGTTATTTGTTTATCCCAAAAACAGAGAACATTAACGGGCCGTCTGAAATATCGCGTGTATCAGTGTTTCGTACTTAAATAATGTTTTTGGAGCTTATGTAATAAGAGAGCCGGTATTTTTATAAAGTACGTAACACAGTAATACTGAAAATATTTTACCTTTATTTTAAGAATTAGGTAGTTTGCAAACCTGAGTACGTATTGCATTATTTAATATATTGATTAGAATGTTAATGTATATGAGTGAGTTTTAATTATATATTTTGTAGGACTTCGTCTTTGGTTTATATTTTATCGCGTTTGGTTCATGCTTTTTGTATTTTATCCATAAATATAATTAATGACGATTGCCTGGAAGTTGGCAGCACTGCAACTATCTTACTGACTAATCTGAAAGAGCATATCCATGTAAAGTTACTGCTAGTAATCGCGGGCGTCTGACCCACGGAAATCTCAGCGTGATTCCTAAGTATACTTACCTATAACCATACTTGCTTTTAAGTGACCTTACCTGATTAAGCTTTTTTTCGTTAATATGATCCTCGATCGTTGTGCTTGCTGAAGTGACACGCTTTTATGACGAGGATCAGTAACCGGTACTAACCCCCGGCATGACTAGATTAGTGAGAACCAAGTAGTCGTCGCAGCTTGTATCTTAATTTTATTTCCATTTTGATTTACATAATTAACACTCAAGAAAAATTTTTTTATACGGGAAATCACACTTATTTAAGCAGTCGTGTGTGAGTGCTACCAGTCTATTGAAAATCTACGTGGTAAGAAATGAGGGGAAAAAAATAAGCAAGAAAATCTTTTTATTAAATTAAGCACCTTGATTCCCATGTTTTGAAAGAGGAGTTAAAAGTTACTATTTTTTTTTTTCGTAACTGTGAGCTGTGACATCGCTAACGACGGCGCGTACCGGGAATGTGAGTGCGTGCATTTCACGCGCTGCCAACTGTCGCGCGTGACACTTCCCCTTGCCACGACCGCTCATCCCGCGCGCGCGACTGTCTCCCAGCTCCCTGCTTCCTCCTTGTCTTCCCCTTCGCCGGAGCACTCGGAGCATGCCGTAATGTAATGTATGCCGGCTGTGCGGGAGAGGGGGGTGGGGGGAACAAGCGGAGAGGGGCGACTCGTGCGTGCTGTGCGTCCAAGTATATTTATTCCTCTGTAAGTATCCGGGTCCTCCCCTTGTTTCCCAGCTTACTCATACACCGCCCCTCCCGCATTGACTGCTGTCAATTTATTCGGGATTGGAGGCCGAGTTCGGGTCGTAAGCAGTTTGCATAATAGTTCGCCGATCGCTCGCTCTTCCACTGCTGTTCTTCCGCGAGAAGCCCCGTCTGCAGCCACTGGCGTTTCTTCCGGTAACAGTTTGTGTCCAGTGTGAATCGTCAACTGAACTAGATTAAAAAAACTTGTCACAAATTTTGATGTATTTAATCACGAGTATATGAATAAATCGATTGCTTTTAATATGCTTAGCTAGTTCGTGGGTTGGTTCGAATATTGTGTGCTAGAAGAAGAACCATTTCATAAGGACAAAAAACATAATCATAACATTACTTAACAATTACGCTTATGTAGCTACAATAGTTATTCATTTATTTGGAACTAATTTTGCCTTGACATTTATCATTTAGCATATTTTATTGCATACCACTATAACCTAAGAATATAAGTTTCTAGGAATGAACAGAATATTAAGGCCGGGATTTCAAGACACAAAAATAAGGGTTGGATGTTGGATATACTACACTTGTACCCTAACCATGTTCCTAGTGCACGATAGGACACGGTCAGTCCCTTGTTTTTAGGGAATAGATTTGGGTGTCCTATCCGTTGCCGTTCTGTTACCCTAATTCCACGACTGTGCAGAGCTCACTTTTTCGATGATTTCGTTCAGATATGAATTTACGTTTTTGTGATCATCTGAGGACATACCAAGCGTGTTGGTGTGCCAGAAGAAACTTCATTTTACCGAAACTATCCTAGAATATGTTTTGTACACTTTAATGGTTACAACAAGAACTAATAGCAACTTAAAAAGTACTTGGGATAATTTAAAATGCGGTTGTATTTTTGTAAAATGGTGCTGCTACTTCTAGTTTTTTTGCCGTGACAATTGTTTCGATGGTTGCGAAACGTCCGCGAGAATGCGTTGAAACTAGTTTATAGGCTCGCGCAGAGCTATTACCTATCTGTTCCCTTACTGAGATTCGGTTTTGAACACCCAAGACACGGATTATTTAAACTATAATATCAATAATATGTCAATAGGTTTATTTTTATGGTCAATGATACAATAGAGCCGTATTTTTACTTTTTCATATATTATTTATTATTGCAATTTAACACTTTAGTTTAGACATATACAGTATTGCTTGTAACTTGTTGATCATATTGATATAGTAAATTTTAATAAATAGCTCAGTTCATTGTTTTGGTTATTGTACCTCAACAAGGCAGTGCTTATTTGCTACCTTTCCCGAACGTCTTGCATTGTTTTGGTTATTGTACCTCAACAAGGCAGTGCTTATTTGCTACCTTTCCCGAACGTCTTGCATTGTTTTGGTTATTGTACCTCAACAAGGCAGTGCTTATTTGCTACCTTTCCCGAACGTCTTGGAATGCCGCCCTAAAAAATATTAAAGATTTGTTTCTGTGCATTGGTATATTGTAGAGTTGTCGTTTGCCAGCAGTCGCCGCGTGGAGGACGGAGGGGGCGGCGCGCGGGGGCACCGCACTGCGCCCCGCTCGCCGGGAGCCTATCGCCCTAATAGACGTCGTGTAGCCTCGCAAATCCCGGATCACGTGGTCGCGACGGCACCGACTGCCGCCTGCAGATAAATTGGACACGCGCGCTCGGACCGCGCCGCCGAATTCCCGATACCGGGATTTGGAAATTTACACGTTTCAAATTCAGCTGGAATTACCGGCACCTTTTCGTATCGGCAGGCGGAACACATACCCGCATGGGAAAGTTAGTTGTCTGCGGAGAAGGGGGGGGGGGGGGAATGGGGAGGAGGGGAAATTGACTTTTCGTGCCGGGTGATTGTGGCGATTATGTGACCTGCCACGGCCGCGGTGGAGTTCCGTTTCCAACCCGCCTCGCGAGACGCACTCCTCGAAGCCACGTCGATCCGAGATCTCGATTGTGGAATCTCGATCGAAGGTAATGACTAAACGACCACGTGTCACGAAAAGTTTTATCGCTCTCGTGGCGTCCGCTCGCCGCGGGTCGTGGCTTCGCCGGCGTAATAGTCCTCTGGCGCGCTTTTTGGACTTGCTTTATCGCTCGGTGCCTTTTTTTTTCGCGCAGGAAAATTGCCCCCATTTTCCGGTTGTTAGCATGCTTACACTCTGAAACAGCAATAATTACCTGGCCACTATTACGTACGATTGCTAACTCGTTCGATTTTGTAAGAAAATTTCGAAACACATCCATCTCTATATTGAGACAGCATTGGACACGATTCTATCAAGAACTTCCTTTTTTTTTTTATCAAGCACCCAGTTGTTGTCAGATGGTAAGAAACCTAATTATAACTAACTCATTTCTGATCAATGCTTTTACTAACACACTTTACAGAAAATTATTTAGTTTTATACTTTAAAGGTGTCTGTAGAGAATATTTTTAAAGCAGGAAAAAATTCATCCTAAAGAAATATACGTTGCCGATTTGGTGCAATATGTTTGGATGTTTTTTTTTACCTTACGTTATTAGTTTAGGTATAATAATATGACAATTTTTTTTGATCAGCTCAAAAATTTTTAAAACCATAATAGTCATAAAATGTCGAATCTTGTGTACAATACATACACGTTGAAATAATAGACCAAGCTCAATAGAGGATTACATTCATTTATATTCAGGCTTATAGTTTAAATTTTATTTATTGTAGAACATAAATATAAAATTTTCTCCTTTATACTTGTACAAAACAATTGTCTAATAGGAAATTTGAACGTTTATTTAGTTAATTTCTGACTAAGCAATTTATACGTGGTCATAATTTCAATGCCTCTAGGATCATAGTTTCTTTGCTATAAAATAGTATCTTGGAATCAGATACACAGACTTCGAGGGTCACCTATCATCTATGAAACTAATCTAAAGGCCAAACACATATACCTTTATATTAAACAATTTACAAAAAAATGGTTTAATGTATTTCTTATTCAGTGGAGTAACCAATTAATTCAAAATATGGAATGTGATGAATAAAATAAAAGATATTCTCTTAAAATCTAAGAAGTGGTATAACTAAACAATATAAAGTTAACAAACGTCTAAATTTTTTTTTTTAAATATATGTGTGACCAGGGGCACAAACCTTTAGCATTCGCCAAGGAGATAAAAAAAGGGGGGGGGGGCGAAGGTTTTGCGCGTGGGTTTAAACCGACACAAGTCTTGTCTAGAGAGAGTGCTTGTATGTTGTATACTGTCCTGCCCATATTATTGCCTATATGCATATTCAATAAACAGAAAACTTTTAAACATGTATACAGAAAGTTTTTCAGAAAACACATTTTTGACGTTTACCTTTATCACAACCCATTCCACAGTCACGCTTTTGCAAGAGCAAGTGGCCCCCCTATAGTGAGGCAGTTTATTGTGGCTTCATAACAGTGTGTGCTTACAACACGTTCTGCACGTGAGTAGGGGCACCTGTATTTCGCGAACACATTTCGTGTCAAGGAATTTCACAAAATACTGTAGCTTTTCTCCTGTGTTTATTGGGCTGAGGTCGGTGAGAGATGTCGTCCCGCTCTTGACGGGGCCAATGAGAATGTGGTCACCGTACTGCTGCACCCTCACAATTTGCCATGACTCTTAGAAAAAGCTACAGTGTTCTGTGGAATACCTTGACATGAAATGAAATCGCGAAATACAGGTGTCCCCTACACATGGGTAATCGAGGACGGCAGTTGAGGCGGGCCGGGCCGCAGGGAACGACGAGGCGGAGCACCCAGGCACGCGGGCAGACGGCGGAGCACTCGGAGGAATGAGTCACGGGAGGGTTTGCGACGGCGACAAGCGCCGGGCGTGTCGGCGACTGCCCCTTCTCCCCCCCCCCCCCCTGGGCGGGCAGCGTGGACCCCCCCAGGTCGTGATCCCAGGGCGGGCGCGTGTGCGACAGCCTGCCCGCCCAGGCGTCGCGACGCCCACCGCTCGGGGAGAGGATAACGATGGGCGGGACGCCTGTCCGGACCCTCCGCCCCGCCCGCTTGACGCGAGGTCTGCCCGCGCTCTCACGGTCCGTTCCTGTCAAGTTATTATTTGCTTTAGACGGTTTTTGTGCCGGGTTGGTACCACGGAACAATGCCGAAGCAACCCTCATCGTCAATGGAGTCATCATGGCAGGTTCGCTATTAAGTCCATTAGGCTAGTCTAGGAATCTATACACTACTTAAGTATTAGTTGAACGGCAAAATCCACGAAAGATAGCCTATAATGCGTTCTAGCTAAACTAGAGTTTTTTTCTTAATTAACTTATATTATAATATTATTGTCCGCAGTTGCACAATTATCAAATCAAACAACATTCTTCGCGTAACACATTCCAACTGACAAGTATTCACACAAGGAGTTTTATTTTGTAACGTCACGCTGACATCAATATACTCACATTGGCTGGAATTAACTATTGTCGACTTCGGCGTGTCTCCAGAGTATTTATAAAACATGCCTACGCCCAGCTATTATGCACATGCACAGCTGTCGTACTCCGTCCTTTTGATTGCTCATTTCATTTCGTTCTGTATTTTACTTGTGGTCACTGACGGTCCACGTCACGTTCAGACGCCTGGCGGGCACCTACGGTAAACATGTCTGGAAAGTTGAATTCTAAGATTAAATTTAGAGGGCTTTTTTTTTTTTTTCTGGATCAGTGAAAGAAGTAACTAAATAGTTAAGCAGTTGCTTCCGAACGAATCCGACTCAAGCAGCTAACCTTACACGTATTATTTATGTTATACCAGAAACAAATAATATTAAAATATGAACTGTAAAATTTTATTCGTTGATGGTGTCAATTGGTGCAGCATTAATAGTAAAAAATAATATCTGCTAAATAATTAAGCACTCAGTTAAGTAGGACAACTGCCATTTTCAGTTGGGCTGCAAAAATTATTCACTATTTTATTTTAGGTCTTAACGATTTAAAATTATTTCTAATCGTCTTGATTGGTTGTTTCAAGAGAGAGAAAAAAATGCTTGTTGAGGCCAGTTCAATCACTAATAATTACGAAAGTCCAGCGAAGTTGAATGTTAAAATAATTCCAAACGCGTGCCCTGTCTCAGTGATACAGGAAGAGTTCGTCAAACCCAATGGGTCATGGTGTACATTCGAGTGTTTATAATTTATGGCCAGGAAAAAATTATAGATTATTATAATTTTATATATAAGATAATAATCATACATCACTATTATAATTATAGCTTAAGACAAATATTTCATAAATTATTCCAAAATTAGTTTTATATATATATATTTAGGTATGTGTGTCTGAAAGGATTAAGGTGTATTAGAAAACTCGCACGGCGAGCTGGGTTTGAATATTTAAAAATAATTGCGAAGTTGACGTGGGTTCATCCCATTGAAATGAGTGTTTGTTCGCGGGTAGGGGGTGGCAGGCTGACTCCAGGGGGGCGCTACCAGCGCAGCCCCGATATCACCCGGCCCCAGACGTGTCAGCGTTCTGGGCGGAGAATCCCGCCCCACTTCGGACGACTCCCTCCCGCCCTCCTCCCACACTCTCGGTTATTATTCCTGTAGTTTACCGAAGTGCCTGGAGCACTATCCTGTCACGTCGAGTTGACACGCCCGGTTCCCCCGCCCCCCAACCCTCTTTCCCACCCAGAGACTCCCCTCCCCCCCCACTCCTCGTCACGTCTAATTCAATACCGGCGCTGTCATTGGCGCCGACTGGTTTCGGGCACGAACTACCCCGTCAGCAAGCCCCCTCGTCAGCTCCCCGGCCGACGTGACGGTTGTCGCTTTTGGCGGAGGAGGAGGAGGAGGAGGGGGGGGGGGGAGAGGACGTGCCCGATTCACTGCAACCCCTCCTCACTCCCCCCTCGCCGTCCTCACCGAAAATGAAACGGATTAATAAAACTCTTTTGTGACGCGTCTTCCCCTGCGCCCTCCCTCGACATCCGCGAGTTTTAGCAGCGCTGGCGGCTTGCCGAGGACCGCGCCTAGTTGGGTAGTCGTGAGTCCGCGTCCTTGGGGCTTGTGACATGGTCGTGACGCCTGCACGTCTGCAGTTACAGCGTACTATACCAGGTTTACCAGTCGCGTGTCTTTCACACCGATGTGGCAATGACGTTGTGCTAATATGTACGCGCTCGCATAATACAAAAATTAAAAATCTGCTGATGAAATGATATATAATTATCTTGTGCATGTGCACGTAGAGCTATCAACAAATTATTATTAATTATGAAAGAAATTTATTAGTTAAAATGTTGGCATTTTTGCTAGCAGGCATGACCACAAGATGTTTTAGAAGATTGTAATGTTAAGAAAATGCAATTTGTATTTACTTCGCGCTCTAATATTTATGTATACTTACAACTGCAACGGGCGATGTTCTCATGGCTTAATATAAAACTTACTGCTAGAAATTTTTTTAATTTCTAGAATCATTAATTATTACATGTCAGTATTTATAGATTTTTCATTGGTTTAAGTAATTTGTGAGTGACTTAATTATGTTCTGACAGTAGACTTTCCGTATGTTGCATAAGCTCACCAATACTTGCGCACGTAGTGTGCTAGTGTGCATCAATTACCGACACAGAATATTTTGACAAAATATTGTTGTTTTTTTTTTTTAATTATTTTGTTTTGACTTTTTTTTTTACGTAGAATAATTTTCACGTGTTTTTTTTTTTTTTTTAAGTTGTATTTGGGCTCCGAAAATCTAACGTTAAATTAATTGTTATATTTTCTATGGAACATATTTTCATTTCAAAGTTATAAAAAATAAGGTAAACTGTTAGTTAGGAAGCCCTAGTTGTATTTTATGTAAAGAGTTATATATCTTCTCTCAGAATGATTTTTGCTTCTGCTCGAAATCGTCTACAATGTGTTTATAGAATCATTATTAACTATAAAAATTACTTTCAGTAAAAATATCAAAATTGAATTTCTCGATTGTATCCGTGAAACTTAAAAATTATTTTGCCTCTCACGATTAGGTAAATTTCACTTATTGTTTGGTAAGATGTGAGCGGGAAAGAAAAAAATAGGTAAATTAGTACAGAGTTTTAAAAGTAAGTACTATGTATATCGTCCTATAATATTTAGTGAGAGTCACGTCAGAGTTGGGTCTGGAACTCACGACTCTGTTTACAAGTGCAACTCGCTACTCCGAAGTCTCCGTTTAAGCGTTAGCTCCTGTCCCTGACCTTGTGACAGCATACACACGATGAATTTGTGTTGATGGTGATGTGGGAGAGGGTTTGGTAGACATTCCCTTTGACATATCGTCACGCCACTGAAACATCACGTGTCATATGGTGTTGGGTTCTTTGGAGGATAGGGAGTGACGCAAATGTGTTGCCTCACTGGTTTTTTTTAATTCATTGCGCGTAAGCTTTCCACTCATGAATCACGAGCATACTAATACATTTTAATCAACAGCTCGTCATTTTACTGGAGGATTGACAAGGATTTCAAAACTCTTTTGTTGTATTTAATTGGTATAGGGCATAAAAACTAAATGAAATGTTTATGCCATTCTGTTGTGTTACGGAGTAGAGCCACGGTTGTCTACATATAGCCCAGGAAACAAAGGTTTCAACCTGTGAAAAATTTGTCCAAAGCTGAATTTTTGCACAGTGGTAGAGTCGACTATGATTAATAACATACCGAAAGTTTACCGCTGTAGACCTTGTGCGTATCACTGAAAATTTGCAGTTAAGTCCTAGATGACAGCGACTTGCAGCAGTTCATTAAAATGCCTCCCATTTTCGCACTTTTTACCGTAGACTCTCGATAGCTATATGAAAATAATCTTAAAGCACTACTACTCACATTTATAATGAATACAGTTCTAAAAGTAAATATTAAAGGTAAGAAAAAAAATGTTAAATTAATGAAATAAGTTTTTTTTACATCAGTCAAGGCAATAAAAAGACAATTCACTTAAAAATAAATGGTCTTACGCAAATATTTCTTTAACAAATGTTGTTGTATAGTTCTTAAGCTTTACAGAGACATATCTCTCAAAAGTCTAGCTTAATTTATAGGATCACTAGAGACTCCCGAGCTTATCAATGTTGTCTACGCACTGCGACAGAGCCACAGCCGCAAGCGCTGTGGCCACTCTCACTCCCACGAAATCGAAGATTTTTAATCTTTGTAAACTTTGCTCCTAACTGAAATTTAAAACAGTGGTAACATTCAAGTTTTCTAGCAACATTTGAAATGTTTACCTCCGCAAACCTTGCGCGGAACACCGAAAACGAGAAGTTAAGTCCTAAATAATACTTTATTGACCTCTCAACAATATGGCACTATAACGTAATTACTATAGTATACTTTCAGAATAGCAAACGAAAACTTCTCAAAACATTATTCTCAATGATTAAATTTAAAAATCTTTCAATACGTTTGACTAAATATGATATTTATTCAATAATATTAGAAGAAAGGTATTCTGAAAAAAAGGGCACAAATGAAAATACGTATTACAAAAACACGTAGAGCCCGATGTGAAAACATTAAATAAAAGTAGTTGCAATATTCTCAAACTTTAAATTAGTTTATTTGTTGAGAGCTTGGTACAATGTGTCTGACCGCTAAAGCGATCCGAGCCGCGTAGTGTATACTACTGCGAGGTTGTCGAAGTAGGCTCGGGTCGGGACGAATTTCGCCGTAAAGAAACAAAGGTTTTTAATACATGGAAAATTATCCCAAAGAAGAAACTTTGTACAATTGTAGAAAGAACGTTTCTTAGTAACATATCAAAAGTTTACCGATGCAAACCTTGTGCGTCACGCAAAAACGAGCAGTTAAGCCCAAAATGTCAATTTTTTGCAACGATCCACAATAATGGATATTGCAAATGCAGTTTATGGAGTAGACTGACAGTATGGAATTCAAAATAATCTAGAAACATTGCACTATCTGAGGATAGTGATAAAAAGTACAAAGTTTAAACATCTTTCTATAAAATAGACAATTTAAATCATTAAAGTTAACGAATTCACTTTCATTCAATTTTTAGGAAATATAAATACATTTTACATAAACTTAAAGAGCCCAACATGGAAATCGCTTAGAGTAAACGTTGTTGCATATTTATTCATCTTTAAATTGGTATATTTTTTAAGTGTCTCATACAATTAGTCTGACCACTGAAGCGATCCGAGCCGCGTAGTGTATAGGCTACTACTGCGATGTTGTCGAAGTAGGCTCGGGTCGGGACGAATTTCGCTGTAAAGAAACAAAGGCTTTTAATACCTACATGGAAAATTATCCCAAAGAAGAAACTTTGTACAGTTGTAGAAAGAATGTTTCTTAGTAACATATCAAAAGTTTACCGTTGTAAACCTTGTGCGTCACGCCAAAAACGAGCAGTTAAGCCCAAAATGTCAATTATTTGCAACGATCCACAATAATGGATATTGCAAATGCATTTTATGGAGTAGACAGACAGTATGGAACTCAAAATAATCTAGAAACATTGCCCTATCTGAGGATAGTAATAAAAAGTACAAAGTTTAAACATCTTTCTATAAAATAGACAATTTAAATCATTAAAGTTAACGAATTCACTTTCATTCAATTTTTAGGAAATATAAATACATTTTACATAAACTTAAAGAGCCCAACATGGAAATCGCTCAGAGTAAACGTTGTTGCATATTTATTCATCTTTAAATTGGTATATTTTTTAAGTGTCTCATACAATTAGTCTGACTGCTGAAGCGATCCGAGCCGCGTAGTGTATAGGCTACTACTGCGATGTTGTCGAAGTAGGCTCGGGTCGGGCGAATTTCGCTGTAAAGAAACAAAGGTTTTTAATACATGGAAAATTATCCCAAAGAAGAAACTTTGTGCAGTTGTAGAAAGAACGTTTCTTAGTAACATATCAAAAGTTTACCGTTGCAAACCTTGTGCGTCACGCAAAAAACGAGCAGTTAAGCCCAAAATGTCAATTTTTTGCAACGATCCACAATAATGGATATTGCAAATGCAGTTTATGGAGTAGACTGACAGTATGGAACCCAAAATAATCTAGAAACATTGTCCTATCTGAGGATAGTAATAAAAAGTACACAGTTTTAACATCTTTATATAAAATAGACAATTAAAATCATTAAAGTTGAGAAATTCATTTTCATTCAATTTTACGGAAAAGTTAATACATCTTACATAAATATAAAAAGCTCTACGTGAAAATCGCTTTCAATAAACGTTGTTGCATATTTATTCTTCTTTAAATGGGTATATTTGTTAAGGGTCTCATACAATTTGTTTGACCCCTGAAGCTATCCGAGCCGTGTAGTGTGTACTACTGTGAGGTTGCCGAAGTCGGCTTGGGGTCGGGACGAATTTCACTGTTAAGAAACTTGGAAAATTATCCCAAAGCAGAAACTTTGTACTGTTGTAGAATAAACGTTTCTTAGTAACATGTCAAAAGTTTACCGATATAACCCTTGTGATCACACCAATAACAAGCAGTTAAGTCCTAAATGATAATTTCCCAAACGATCCACAAAATTGTGTTTCGTAAATAATTTAATAACTCTATAAATACTTTTTTTTAAGTAGGCTCCCAGTATACAGAAAACTTGGTTTGTCCTCAAACGCCATACTACTACGGTAATAGGAATATGAAATCACTACAGACAAGATTTTGTTCCGTTTACTATGGTGAAACCAGAGCTAACCGAGAAATGACCGAACGTCCCGGAAAGTTGTGATATTTGACGATATTGCGCGAGTAGCACACCCGTACGTGACTACAGAGAATGGATAGTTTCCTTAACCGTTAGGATTTCTGGTACGAACACCCTCTCACAGGTAGGGTCATAAAATACGGTCAAACTCTTGCAAAAACATCCACCACCGCTCTTTGCCACTAGCAATCCAACGACGTCAGCTAGGCGCAGCACTCAAATACATTATGTAATGCTACCTATACGTTTTACAACACAACTCGTGTTTTATTTATTTTCTGGAAAAAAACCCTATTATTATAGGAATTATGTTGTAAAAGTGAAAAAAAAACTCAGAGTACATTTACGATGTACCGTTTTATTCAATTTTTATGTAGTAAACTGATTTTAAAGAAGTCAATATATAATTTTTCATTTTGTAGAATACAGGCTACATTAAAATTTTGCATTGATCTGATCGAAAATAAAACGATGTATCAGAAATAAAAAAAAATTGTTGCTAAAAAAATAATTTTTAATAATAACATTTTTGAAACAGAATAAATCCATGCAGATATAAAACCAGAGGTCCTCTAGAGTTTTTCATTTACAAGCTACAATTAGAAATCGTTTATTGTTAATTTTATTGTATCAAAAAACATTCTTATAAGAAAAAAATGCATATCTCATTACATGTAACATACACCCTCTCATATGAACTAGCTATGTTTTAAGTAATCCCTAAATAAGACCCAGTTGAATGAATGTCGCAGTACGCAGTGTGTCGCAATGCCGCGCTGGAACGGCGGTGGCCGTGAGAGATCAGTACGGCCGCAGTACACTGCAACGCTCGGGCCGCTTTAATGAGCCAACTAATTACGTTACACTCTTTATAAATATACCGTCTTAAAGCTAAAGGTATAACCAAGAACATTTATTTGAACATTTTTCGCATTGGACTCTTCAAATTGGTGTAAATAGTATTTTTATCTGAGTGGCAAAGATAAAAAATAATATGTCATGAATTAATCGCTTAATATCAAATATTTAATATTAACAATTTATGCTTTTTACAACATTAATGGCTGTATTAGCGTCTCAAGATTATTTTGGTAGTTTTATGGACAGTCTAAATTAAAAACTGTACAAATGGGTAGCATTTTAATGGACTGATGTAAGTCGCTGTCATCTAGGACTTAAATGCAAATTTTCGGTGATACGCACAAGGTCTACAGCGGTAAACTTTCGGTATGTTATTAAACATAGTCAAATCTACAACTGTGCAAAAATTCAGCTTTGGACAAATTTTTCACAGGTTTGTGCCTTTTTAAGTCTTGGTTTCCTGGACTAATAGCCCTCACGAGGCAATCTTGTTGTTCCAGCTCCGTAGATATCGCTGATTGTGGAAGTCATTAGACCTAAAGAAGTTCTGATTTTACTAAGGGTATTTTTACATAAAATTGTCACGAGCAAACCGTATATCACTTTCTTAAGCGAAATATAATTGCATGTAGCTTTTACTGCATGCCAGATGATTTGAAAATAATTTCAAGAAATATCTTTAAAAATCTGTTTGTATATGAAATTTTAATTAACTTAAGTGATTTATAAAAATCAATTAAAACTGAAGAGTAAACTCAACCATGTGTGGTGTAATTTTGATTTATTGTATTTTTCTATTCCAAAGATAAATTATAGGTATAGTTTATCAATGAATTTCATTAAGTTTTAAGCTTAATACACGTAGCATATCAGAATGCCTGGTGACAGTGGAACTTGTTCTTGGACAAGGGCAGTAAATAGAAGTTAAAACTGGTTTATTGTGTACATTAAAGCTACGAACCCCCCCCCCCCCCCCCCCTCCTTCCCAGGAATTATAAAAATTAATAAAAGTTAAATTTAAAAAAAAAACTTTGTACTTTCAGCAACCTTGTTTTTATGTAACATTGTCTTATTGATTGTAATTCCCTTCAGTAATCTTGTTGTTGACTGGTGGCTTGTTGTGTTGCAGCACCCGTACCCTTCTGAAGACCAGAAGAAACAACTAGCACAGGACACGGGCCTGACGATACTCCAAGTAAACAACTGGTAAGCTATCCTTCTGTTAGTCAAACATTATTGCCAGCAATAACTGGCTTGCAGAGTGGTTGCATTCCGTTGATTGCATTTTGGATCATTTCATTCAAAATCGGTTTGCTAAAAATTAACGAATTATGGACGTGAATTAGCGGCAACTGGGTATGAGGAATTGTTTCGCATCTGTCAATAAGTATGACTGATTTCAATTTCACTCGTGTAGCGAATAAAACCCGCATCACTTGGTTTGGTCCTGCGAGCCAAGTTTTAAAAAGGTACACTTTTACCGCTGCTCGCTCTCGATTGCTGCGTTTCAATTGCACTCTTGTCTCGACAGTAATTTGAATCATGGAATAGCTTAAATATGTATTTATTATTTTATTAATTTTAAAAATAATAAATTCAGGAAATAATATACCGATACAAGTAAGAAAAAAAAATAACCTCATCCGGACCAATCTTGTGAGCGCGTAGGCTAGTTTCAAATCGCCGTGCGTAATCGACACTACTCGCTGTGCTGGTGGCGACACGCAGCGACCGGTCAGTCAGCTCGCTCCAAGCGAAGAACTGCAGTGTCGTCGGTGCGGCGGTGTCCGACCCCCCCCCCCCCCCCCCCCCCCTTCATGGTCAGAGCAGGCTGGTGCGCGCGAGGACGGTAAATCTAGCGCGGAAGTACCCGCGCCGCGCGCATCAATCTCGCGCGCCCCGACGCAGCGCGACGCCTCGCCTCGTTACTTGGAATAACGGCCGCCGCCGGATTTACGACCGGTCGCGCGCCGCGCTTGCCAACACACGGGACGTCTCTGTTTCCGAAAATCACCCCCCCCCCCCCTCCCTTTCCTTCCTTTAATAAAACCCGCCGCCCTTTTATTTTTGTGTGTGTGTGTTTTTTTTTAACACTCCCTGAGAATTTTTCTGAGTTTTCTGTGAGCGGAGCGTGCAATCAGCCGGCAGCCGTGTTAATTGGTCACAAATCACGGCTGCTTTGCGCGGGCAGGGGTGTCCGGGGGAAGCTTCGCTGTGAGACGTGCGTGGACCCGCAGGGAATCGAGTGCTCTCTCTCTCTCTCTCTCTCCCTCTCTCTCTCTCTCTCTCCCTCTCTCTCTCTCTCTCTGCCACCGTGATACACTGCGCGCGGCGTTATCTGTAAGCTTAGCGAACGATGAACCTGCCCTTAAGTTGGTGGTCTCTCAACGCCAGTTGATTTTTTTTCCTCGTCATGAGGTGGATTAGGCAACGCCAACTTCTTTTTCCATCGTTTCGCTATAATTCTAACTTTGAACTATTTATCCTGAATTTCGTCATGTCAAGGCACAAATCATATCTCCCAGACCTTCTATACAGTGTTGCAACCACGTGTTTACCAACAGGCTCTATTCTCTGTAAGCGCTGCGAAGAGAATTACTAGTTATTTCACGCCAAAACAATCGCGACAATCACATCAGAGCGCAAATGTTGACTTCAACCAGTAGCCAAAGCTAAGTCCTATGCTATGTCAAACCAAGATATTTAGCATGGAAGTTTTATTGTAAGTGGTATCAGCATATTTGGAATTGCAAGATGGCAAAGCCTAGCTCCTTTTAAAGTCTATTTCTGTAGATTCTAATACGGCACCTTCTTGCATTTATTGTTCCGTCACAAATAGCTTACTAAGTGTGACATATTCCGATTCCTGTAAAATTTCGTGGAAGTGTCAACAAATACAAACACTTGCGCGACTTTTTAAACTTAAAAATTTAAGTATATTATATATTATATAATATTATTATAAGTTTAAAATATTTGTGAAAGAACAACAAAAGCCATAGCCATAGCCATAGCGTATTTTGGAACTATTTGCGTAAACAGACCCCACTCTGAAATATAGAGCAGTTTTTGAATCACGTTGTGTTTACTGAAGTGCGGTATTTTAGCCTATGCCTAGTTGTTTTTTTTTTCCACAAATTTTCAATATGTGCACCTCTAGTTATACGGCACACATCCAATCCAATTCGTTCCACACTTTGGTTAACACGTCCGGAGTAATGGAAGCAGTAGCCTTTCCAATTCTTAGTTTCAACTCTTTCAAATCATTAGATAGCGGCGGAACATAGCCACGATCTATTTATTATAAAGCCCTGAAATGGAAAAAAAAAATCGCATGGCGTTATGTTGGGTGAATATGGAGTCCATGATAAAGATCTCTGTCGTCTTGACCACTACGACTAATCCAACTGTCAAGGACTTCGAAGTTAAACCACTCTCGTATAAAGTTATTCCAATTGAGAAGGACTCTATCCTGTTGCGAAATAAAGTCTACACTTTCACTTGCTACGAATTGGTTAAATAGCCATTATTTTGCGCTGCAAGCGAGAGAAAAAAAGCAAAGCAGTATTCGCGGTACTCTTTAATTTGACCTTGAACCAACACTCTACAACGCTTACAGCTGATGCTACTAAATGTCATAACGGGGTCATTCTTTTATGGACATACAGTACTTAGTGCATCGTGGTCAGGCAGGTTATTTCAAAAGGTTTTTATTTAAAAGCGTTATTATCGGGGAGGTGTGGTTGTGATTGATGACGGCGCAACGGGTAGATGGCGACCCGGTGCTGATGTACCGCGAGCCTCCCCTCCCGGCGGAGCTGGGGACACACGTGCTGCTTGTTAGCGCCCGGGGAGACACATCGCGCGCAGTGTGTCTTCGGGCGGTGCGGCGCACGTCTTGGCTGCCCGCTCCAGTCGACCACGCGGTTCACTTATAACTGGTTCTCCTCTAACTCCATCATTCCCGTTTCTTTACTCTTGCTTGACGTTTCGTACTGGTCCCTTCGTCAACTTTACTCTTCTTTGGAGAAGTATTTTGCAGTGTTGCAATTGCTCTTTTCCTTTGTGTCCCTTTTCACAAAGGAAAAGAGCAATTGCAACACTGCAAAATACTTCTCCAAAGAAGAGTAAAGTTGACGAAGGAACCAGTACGAAACGGGAATGATGGAGTTAGAGGAGGTGTTCCGGGAGTCGCGTCTTACAATTCGTAGTTATTTAATGACTGACCGTAATAACTGCCATGCAAAACCATTTACATTTTAAAGTTTAACAAAATACATCGCATATAAAATTCCATTATGCCTGAATCATAATCTAACGAGAAATATAGAACGACTAGCTGAAGTACCCGGCTCTGCTCTGGCTGTATACAACATGTCAAGTCTGTAAGACTTGTACTTGAATGACGGGAAATTTTGATCTTTAACGCACCCACAACCCGCCTTGGTAGCTGATTGTCGTAAAATCCTTCATATGGTAAATCGAACAGTTATGTATCGTTAGCTAAATATAGTATTTCTGTACTATTTTAAACTATAAATTTATATAAAACTAATATTTTTGGACACGATAACTTGCATCTTTTTTTCCAGACCGATTCATAAACTACAAACATAGAAAGTCTTGGTAGGATTCATTAAAGGTCAAAATATTTTTTATACACAAACCATTAGCTCAAGAGATGAAAAATAAGAGGTTTAAGAACAAATAAATATATATATATATAATTTTAAAAATGCAAAAATCATTCATAGAAGGTAAGAAAAAAATTATTTCATAACAATCTAGGTAACTTTCTCCACAATATCGTTAGTTAGTTTAGATTCATGACGTGTGGAGAGTGGTTATGGGCAAAAATCGTACGGCAGGATGAGGTTTTAAGCTTTTGGATAATAATTGCGGACTATCACTTTTGTAGAATGGTGCAGCTATTGTGTCATGCGTAGCTACCCGCGAACCGTGCTACGGAATTACCGAGGGTGTTGATCTTAACCGATCAACAATGTATAAACAATTAGGAATATATTACATTTTGGCATGCCACACATTTTCATTAGTAACTAAAAATTTCAAACATAGTTTAAAAAACCTTTATGCTGGAGGCTAATGCGCCACTACATTATTCGTGGCTTCGTTGTTTGGGCATGCCAGCTTTTATTACTTCACCCTCATTTATGGAAGACTTATGAATTTATGACACAACGTGCTTAGAAACTCTCGCGCGTGAAAGCTCCTGCCTTATAGATATAATTTTAATTTTTTAGTCTCCAGACTCAATTGTTGACTATGTTTAAAAATTAAATTTCATTTTAATAACGGAAGGTGAATAGCGAGCTTTATTTGGAAATTTTCCGGAGTGTACTTGAAATTCTTGGCTGCCGGTGACGTTTTAAAACTAGTAAAAGTGCGAATGTAAGCATAAGGATTTGGCCTAACTCCGATAGATTTATTGTTACGTCCCATTCCAATTATAACCGTTTCTGGACCACGCAATTCTTTTCCTCAGGCCAATAATAAAAGTAGTTTTTTTTCCCCTCTGTGATATTGATGGAAGAAGAGGGAGGGGGGGAGGCGACTTACATTTTGTTTCCACCAGAGTGTACAGGGATGCCGAGCGAGAGAGAGAAAAACTCCCGCAGCACAGAGCGCGCTGCCCGCATAACTGGGAAGCGGATTGATTAATCGCAGTAATTACTGATCGGGTGTGCTCGCTAATTGCGTTCGCTCCTCCCCCTCCGGCCCCCCGCGGAAACCCGCCCAGACCGCCTTTCCTCTTGTGCGCGGCCGTGACCAAACCAGATTACCCGCCAGCCCTCTTGTTGTCTGTCTGGCGGAGCGCAAACAAGAGGTAGCCGACCATTCTCTCCACTGTTATTACTTTTCCTCCCCCTCTCGGCCATTCCTCGCCACCCACTCCGCCCTGCGAGGTTCCATCCAGCTCCCGCAGACACTTTTTCATCACCCCTTTTCCCGCAGCTCCCCATCAACTTCTCGTTCGCCTTCTTCTTGCCTTCGCCTTCGCCCCTGTTCCTTCCTCGCTGCTCGGACCTCTTCGCGGTGCGCCTATTGGCCGGCAGGGTGGTGACGCGTGGGGCGATCACGCTAGAAGTTCCTTGCATTGCTCGCATTTATGAGAAATATACAGGAAACTGATCTTTCCATTATTTTTAACTGAACAATCATTGTTTGTCTCATGTGAGGACTACTGCACGGATTTCGTTGAGACTTAATTTTGTAAGTGAGGTTTATTTTGCTCATCCAAACACTACGAAATATTGGGATAAAAAAAGGTAAAAATTGTTCTATTTCAAGTCATTTGTGGCCTGCAAGTTCGATTAAACCCTGCATACAATCCATCAACCATGCACCAATATTATATATTCACTTAAAACTAGCACGTCTTTTCATTTCACCTACGAGTACCGGCACATTTCCTATTGTTACTGTAGATACCTGTCGGATTTCAGAATCCGACGAGTCAGGCGTGTTTGTGTGTCAGTGAGGCGGGATGGTAGTTCCAACGATCGCTCGTGCTTCTAGCGCGGTATCGCCTACGACACACGTTTGAGCCATTTCCATTATTGTAAAAATACAGTTTAAAAATAAATACGGAACAAGAATACTCATCCAATCTTAGCGTATTATTAAATATTTTCCCGTAAACACACGCCACATCATTATGTTTAGCGGTTTTTAAATCACATGGTTTTTTTTCTGAAGTTCTATACACCTTTATGTTGCCTAGATAGACGGGGTCCTTAAACGCTAAATTTTAAAATTAAATTTATTTTCCCTGGACACTTAATTATTATTTTTTCTTGCCCGTAAATTCGGTACGTTTGTAAGGTGTATCCAACGGGGGGTTACCGTAGTCTGCCCCTCTCACCTCTCCTGCTAGCTGTAGGGATCGTGAGTGCGTGCCCGCGAGACCCCTCGCCGCCGCCTCACGACGGCCCACTAGCCGGCATGACGAGGCGGCGGCGCGCGGGATTACAGGACGAGCCTCGAGTGGTTGCCGCTGCGCCTGCGAGCCGACACCCTCCTCACCCTCTTCACCCCCTCTTAGAACTGCAGCAAGCCCGTCCCCGACAGCAGTGTGTCGTGAGACAGGTCTCAAGTTTATCAGTGGTCTGCATATCCTTCGTAAACAAACACCATGTGGTTCGTAGGCGAGCGACAGCTTGGAAGTGGAATTCACTCTTAATAGTTTCGAAAACTAGTTTGTAAAATATTTCAATGTTTCGTGTGCACTTGAACGTGTTTCTCCTGGATTTGTGACGTTCCGATGTCAAAATGTTAACCCACCACTTCAAATTAAAATTGTGTTTGTTCGTCGCATGTAATCCGACTATAAGTTGGAATATAGGCCGATATTTAATGCAATATGAAAACCAAACACCGCAGATACCTATTCTTGTCTCGATTATATTCTCAATTCTGCAGGTGCGCAACGATAATGTGAACGGGGGGATCGTAGTTGAGTCATACATCTTCGTGATGATTTAACCGTTACTTATAAAGATTCTTAAGATCGAAGTACGCCCATGCGTACTAACGCAGGGTGAGTCATTGATTCCAATTTGTCGATATGTTCGCTCATATATTTCTGATAAAATTACCTGCTAATACTAATAATAATGTGTTTATCAATATTTCGGTGCAGTGAAATGTTGGTGTGAATATTTAGATATATTGGTTAAGATTTTGAATGTAATTATTGTAAAGAGCTTCTAATAATATTCGCAGAACAGTTTTTACTTCTTTGCATTAAAATTATTTTGAATTTGCTTTTTAAAGATTAATCTTTTGTTGCACGCTTTCAAGTTGAAAAGAGTTTCAGGTCATAATTTAACAACCCTATGATTATTTTTTGATCAACTCGTTTCAAAGCTTTAATCAAATTTTAAAAATCCGTGTTTCCATCAGTGATGAAATAACTTTTACATCCATAACATTATGTTACAACACGGATTTGTAACTTATTTATGTTAATGCAATCAGTAAATATTTTTCTGGTTTTTGGTTCCCCCACTGAAATTTATTCATCCATTGAACCGTGAAATAAATAACGTTTCTGTTTGTATTCCCATTATAACTCAGCTTCAATCGTAAATGAATTTCCATTTCAAGTGAAACTTGATTAAGTGAATCGTCTGTATAAATTCGCAATTAATTTGTGTGCAGTTACTCTTTCTCTCTGGTGTTTTTTTTTTTTTTTTTTGCGAGGTTGAATGAACAGAATATAATTTTATTTGGAACACAAATGTTTCACATAAGCCAAAACACACTTACGTGTACTAAACATTTGTGGGGAAAAAATACATCCAAAACACTTCTCTTAAAAAATAACGGAAATTTGTACAAACGTTTGTGCATTTTCAAACCGAACCATCGTATCATCAAAAATAAAGATAAGTAAACACCACGATAGCACCATTATTGCAGCCTTTGTTCGTGCCGCGTACACACACTAGACTAGCTCCCTGGAGATTTAATAGCATTAGGTATGACGCACTGATTAAGTACGCGCGACGTGCCAAGCTAATATATGAAGTGCTTCTCACTTAATCAAAATATTACGCATTTGTAAAGATTATTTGTTTAACCGTTTAACCAGTAAACACATCTCGTGAAATCAACTCCATAGATGTTTAATAGATATAACTAACCAACAATTATAAATAGACATGTTTGTTTGCCTAGTGGAAGGGAACAAGATATAAAAGCAGCTAGGTAATCACATATTTGTAGTACATGAACACTTATAAAGCAGAAACTGTTAAACCCACTAAAAAAACTGTTGACATAGGTCCATTAAACTATACTATATAATCTATATCTATCATTGTAAATCTTCTAAACATCTGAAACTGTGCCGAAATTTTTTTTTAATAAGACGAACCTTTCTGCAATGGGTAAAAAAAACCATGGGTTGAAATAAAAAAAGAATAAACAAAAATTGTGTAACATGTACAGAAAAAAATGATAACCTTTTTATTGTAGGTATAAATTATAATCCGTTTTAATTTATTGCAAAAATTCTTAGGATTAAAATCTTTGGTTAAAAAAATGTTTAATGAAACAAACTATTACCATAAAAATAAGGGTTAAAATAAAAAATATTCTAAACTTCCTTTCTATCAATTTCGTTCGAATTTATTTTAAACAATTTTATTGTTATCTTAAACTTTAATCCAAAGAAAATTTTCTACTGCCTTTTCTTAGGGACGAAATATAGTGTTTGAAGGTCAAAAATGTCGTAACTTCATCATAGTAGGCATAATATAAAATTTCTTGTGAGATATTCAGTGCTGAATGCATTGAGCTAAAAAAAAAATTCTAAACATTTTCGTTGCATTGAATATTAGACAATAGTTTTGATCATTTTGGAATATTGAAGAACTTTTAGGATGTCATATAGGTACATTAATTTCTTAAAATGGTCCAGATGTTTATAGAAGTTTCCAGATCATCTCCATAAGAAAAAGGGTACTACAAAATCTACTTACGCGTATAGGCTTTCTCCAAAGGGATTTTTGTATTTGTATTAATTTTCCAAGGTGGTAAGAAAAATGGAAATAGGTTATTTTTCATTTTACAGGTGGATAATTAAAAAAAAGATTCCATAAGATATAGCAATATTTGTTACTAAAACGCTGAGTGAAAAGTTACAGATAAAACATAGTTATGAAATGTATGCAGTAATGCAAACTAAGATTGTATTAAAACTTTAAACATTGGTAGTATGCTACAGCCTAATGGAATCGCTATTGTGGCCATTGTCACTGTGCGTTATCATTGTTGAGTTTAAAATCCAATCACTAAGTAACATGCGTTTTTGTAACAAACTAGAATTTATAAATTCTCTCAACCCATCAGGCCTTGGGGTTTCCAATTATTTTGATGCGTAACATGCATCCTCCAAATCTGAGCAATGAGACAAGATTGCAAGTTAAAGCATTCTGGAATAACATAATTGAAACCATCATTTTCACAGGACCAACAGCTGGAAAAATAGCGCACATTACTCGCATTACCATGGTCCCAACTGACTTAACTTTACAATTTAAGCGACTACAATTTCCAATTAAAATTTCATTTACGATCACCATCAACAAATAACAGGGTCAAACATTCGATTATGTTAGTGTTGATCTGAGAAAAGAATGCTTTTCTCGTGGAAAACTCTATGTTGGTCTCTACAGATCAGAAAAACCAGTATATTTTGAATCTATTCAGAAATATTACTAAAAATATATATTTATACTCAGAAAAATTTAAACAGATTATCCTATCTTGTACATCTTGAACTTATCCGTAATCTTTCCTGTAATTTATATTGCATTTGTTTGGTATTTAGCGATAACTTAAAAATCAGTTTTTTTATGATTCCTCAAAAGAGATGTTTCTCTGTTAAAAATATTTACCCACCCGAGCGAAGCTATAGTGTGTTGCTAGTAATTAATAATGTAGTGCCTATTTGCAGATACATAGTAATATTTGGCTGACTTGCAGTATTTAAAGTGTAATAATGTACAGTGATCATATAGATCACGCCTAAACAGACATGTCGAATGCTCGTAAACACACCCCCGGCTAGTCCCCGGGAAGGAGACGCGTGTCCGAGTCGGGCTCGTGGGTCCGTCGTGAATCTCGGTCGCTGGGCGGAGGGTTGCGGGGGTGCTGCCTCGCAAGGGGTGGTTGAAGAAAGCTTCGAAAGGGGTGGGGGTGGTGGTGGAAGGGGTTGATGTGCCCATTGTCTCCGCTCCCCGCCAGCCATTCCCGCCCCGTTAGTTGAATCCAACGGCTCGGAGATGACGCCGTTTGCGTTTTACGACGGCGTCCGGCGAGCGGCGGAGCAGAGGAGCTAGGGCGGGGGGGAGCGGAGGGGAGCGGAGGACCTCGCGGCTGCTGCAGCAGCAGACAGACACCACAGGTGGCTCGTCGGCGCAGTCCAGCGTCGCGAGTGGGAAACGTGGCTGACGTTGCCGTCAACCTTTTTCTCGGAATGCTCTGTTCATTCCATCATCGTCAAACGTTATCGCTTAGTACTTTCACTCCGGTGCAATCCCACAACTAAATCAAATAACAGTTTGCAAATAACTGCTCGTAAATAAAACTGCCTTTAAGTTTTATAAACTTTAATTATAGTTTGTAGTTTTATTTGGCAAAAATTTGTTGCGTTCGATGTAGTAACATTTAGCAGGGTAGTGAGATCCTCTTATCAGTAGTCATATTTACCTTAAATACATAAATCGCAGAATCTCTCACTTATTAATCGTTTTCTGTTGTCAGATGATTTTGAAAATAAGCGAATGCGTTGCCCTGCTACTTACGTAACTTAGCCATTTCCTCCACGGAAACTCGATTTCGGAATGCCTGTTACGGTTTTTTTTTCGATTCATTTCACCAGCAGTTGAGGGGTACTATAGGGATGGTTTTGTAATTCCTCACGTTCCTGTTATTCTAGATAAACAATTATTGTGTTCCAATTCGACCGCTCGACTGCGGCTTGCTTCGTACTTCTGTCGTATCCCAATAACTCTCAACAATTTATAGGATTCTCTCTAGAAGTAGGAGAAACAGTTACAGTTTTCTTTGCTTTAATCCACTGAAGGGAAAAGTTTAAAAATTATGACACGGATAAAAGCTGAAACACCTCATGATCTATAAGCCGCTTCATTCGTCGATACTTTAATAGTTCATTATTTGTTATTGAAATAAACTTGAATTTAATTTAAATTTGTCAGCTTGTTTGCTTTCTTCAATCAGATGTCAAATGTTTCAAAACTTAAAAAATAATAATAAAAAACTTTTCATTGCACCTGCAGATCGGCCACTAGTTGCCAAGCGAAAATGAGCCTTGTTCTCCTTGGCAATAAGGTGCTCCCGTCTCCGGTAGAGTCGTCGATGGGGTGAGAGAGCCCAGCCTATTTCTTCCGCCACGCCTCGTGTTTTCATTTCTGGGCTGCAGTAGTTCATTAAAAATGTGTTTGAGAGGCTATTTGGCAGGCTATTAGGTGGCCTCGTATTGCTCCTCGGAGAGCCGTAGAGGAGGATGCTAGGGGGGGAAGTGGGGAAGGGGGATGAGCCGTGTTACTGGCTGGGCCCGGCTCGGTGGGAGGGGCGAGGCGACAATGGGAGCGCGCCAGTAAATTACTTGGCCAGATAACACCGGCGCGACGCCCGGGGGCGGCTCCCGCTGCACCAGATGAAACTGCTGGCCCGACGAGAGGAGGTACAGTCGTCCCGGCAAGCCGGCCTTTTCTTCGCCCCCAGTCGCCCGGTCGGACTGAGCCGCGGGCTGTGTCGTACTTGGCCGGGCGTCGAACCACGGGCCCGCCACACTTTACCCTTCTGATATATCGTCTCCTATATTTCAGGAGTAGACTCGAGATGGCAGTATCCTTAAATTTTTTTTTTTCCATATTTTCGTGTTTTTACTTCTCATTTTAGATAAATTCACAATATATAACTACCGTTAATGGTTTTAAAGTGTTATAGAAATTTAATACGTTTTCACCTAAGAGCATGCAAGCGTATCGTATATAATTTTGAATTAATAGTTGTTGTATAGTCTTTGAATTGCATTGCTAATTTTTTTTATACATTTCACAAATAAATAAAAATACGATTTTCCACAATACTACAAAAACTGAGTTTTTCAGTGTTTTGGAAAGTCCCATTTTTTGAATGATATACAAAAAAAATTAAGTGATACATGTTGAAGGTTCCACACAAACGATTATTTCGAATTTTGTACAACACGATTACATGCTCTTAGTTCATGCAAGAGTTTATATAAAAATTGACCTTTAAGTTTCTAAAAAAAATTCAAAAAAATTATAACCAAAAAAATTTGGGAATCAAAATATTTTAGGATACTACCCCTTAAAGAACGTAGGTTGGGGTTATGAAGATATTCGGTTAAGGATCCACCTAAATGTGGTATCTAGGGTGTTTGCTTGGAACCACGGACAGTAATTTGCAAACCGCACTGTACTCTTGGGTCGAGGCAGGGGGAGGGGTGATGGCTGCAGGGAAGGAAGTATCTGCAAGAGGAGCCGGCGGAAAGGGGGAGGCTGTGATCTAGGATGGAGATCTCTATGGGATGGATGATGTATGGCGCAGACGTTCAGGGGACTGGTGCAGGGGCGGGCCTCTCAGACAGTTCTGCGGTGGATGCGCTCATTACTTCTGTATCACGCTGAGTTCCACTCAACATATAGGGGTTTTACCGTGTCGGTCCACAGGATTCTGTTGATAATACTTGTCTTAGTGTACCTACATCCTGTTTCTGAGGACCTGTTGCTTTTAAGAAACACCATTAATAAGGATAGTTTGAGTCACTTAAACACAGTTACCCTTTGATAGTAATGCCAACATATAGTCTCTTAAAGTGACTTTGAGAGATGTGACTGTATGCAACACAGCTGGGCTTTAAATGACTTGCTCTGTTATTGTTACGCTTTTATATAACTCCTACGACAGAAAACTATGTTACTTAAAAATATATGTTTCTTCCAATGTTAATAATAATAAAAATAATATTTAGGTTATATTGTAAAATACTTATCTATATGTGTGTATATATGTATGTATGTGTGTATACATGTATGTATATATAAATGTATTTGTATTGTTGCTAGTACCTAACTTTTGTTACTGTTAGCTTAAAATTTGAGTGCATAACTATAATATTTATTTGCCAGTTTTACTGATTTGTGAACGCAATAATGATTTTTTAAAAGATACATTTCTCTAATCGTATTGAAATCTAAATTTAAGTAAGCAATGAAGACGCTTTAAAGTGCGCGCGCAACATTGACGGAAGTTTAAATTCTGCAGTCTAATACGCATGTTCATGCCAGTTCCTGCTTTTCCCACGAGCCGGAGTTGTCCAGGCAGCCGACAGTGTGCAGCGGCACTAACGTGTATATAGTCACTTTCGTGAACATCGGGGGACTTACCAGGCCTTTAAGTGTGTCAAGTAAATCTTCGTGAACGCGAAAGATTTCTGGAATACATTTTTATGAACTTTAAATGTCTTAAAATATATAATCGCAACTTTAAAAAAAAACGTTTTTATCCTGAGTTTACAGCATACATAATCCAACTAACGGGTCTCTTTAACTCAGTGGTTAAATGCTCATTGTGTTATAAGGTTCCAGGTTCGAATTCTGTCAGTAGACTTTCCATTTTTATACAACTTATTATTGCATTTTAAATAATAAAATTTAAAATATACATACTACTACGTTCTTTAAATGATTCGTCAAATGGGGAATTTTGATTTAATGTAGGTTTTTAGACATACCCCATTGCAGTTTAGCAGAGTTGTCATGGAAAAATTCCGAAAATAAGAAAAAATAAAAATACAGAGATGCATTATTAGCCAACAATAGTGAATCAGCTGATCTCGGACAAACGGAACCAACTACTAGGTTTGTGTTCAAACATTTGTTATGGTGATTTTAGTGCATAGATAAGACGGGTTTGGTTAATTTTGCACTATGTAGGCACATAACCTTTATTTTTTACTCCCATGAACCTTCTCAGCCCTTTAAAGCGATATTTTGGTACGTTTTGATGAAATTTGGCACTCTTCAAATACAAAATAAGACAAAAATTGCTGTATAAATCTGATTTTATAAAAATACTTCCATCCCCATGTACCAGTAATTTAAATTTCTGAAATAAACATGTGCTGAAAAATATTTTTTTCTGTAAGAAAAAAAAGTAATCAAATTTTAATACTGTTTGTACCTTTTAATTTCAAAATAGTTTATTGTATGAAATTAAAAAAAGTATAACTTCTAATGTGCGTACATAAATACACGCACCTTTTTTTCGTTTAGTTGACTTTTAAAATAGAATTGGTAAGTTTATTTTTAAATAAGATTTTTTAAATTATACTATAGTCGTTAGTTACACAAAATATACTAAACTTTTTTTCTTTAATTTTCTTGCCGTCGTTGGTTTCCTTTTTCCTTATAACTCCCCTAGCAGCCGAGCACGAGCAGGAAAACAAATTTTTGTGTGTCGCAAACGTGGAAGGCGAGGCGACGACAAAAGCGAAGGAAAAATAAAATGGCTGTGAAGCGAAGGAAAGGGACAGAGAAAGAGAGGGACAGAAAAATGAGTTAAGAAAATGGGAAATGAGATGGAAAATATTCAAAGGACAATTCTGCAGCAATGCGACCCGCCGCTCCTGATAAGGTAAGTGCCGTATTTCACCGGCTCCCTGACATTAACCTCATCCTCGCAGCTGCGCGCGGCCTCGGGGTTAGACGGCGTAGCGACTGCAGCGGGCAGAATTAGGAGATATGTCTTCTTTCCTTATTATTCCAATACCTGGCGCCAAATTGAAAAAAAAAAATTCTCCTCTTAACTTTCACACGTGTTTGACTTTTCAGTTAAATGAAAAACGTGTTCACCCTACCGATAGCCGTGACATATTTTTTTACATTTTATGTACAACAAAATTTTAAAAAAAATCCCTAAGAAGGAATGGCACAACACACATAAACACCCCCCCCCCCCCACTCCACTTTTTTTTCCAAAATGTTCTTCATTACTGGCAAATTATACATGTAGCTTATAAACATAAGTTACGTTTTCAGATAAATTGTTGTGCAGGTTCTAAAATATGTTATGATCTTCCCTTAAATTACAAATGCCGTGTTAAATATAAAAAAAAAAAATCTTACCTACTCTAGCAAATATTTGTGAACTGAACATTCTTAACCCCTAGTTATGTATAATTCATAAGGCGTCAGAGATGCAGTCTTACCATCTCGAAACTAAATACGAATAGAACTTCTTCACTAAAATGTGAACCATACATTTAAAATTTAAGTATCATGTAACCACAATTTTTTTCTTTTGCTTGTGATTTTATTGAATTGACAAACTGAACTTAACTTTATTCAATTGTAACCAACCGAGAATTAGACTAATTTTAGTCACAAATTTGTTAATTTGGAGAAAATATGATTGCAAGTTTTGTTTTTGTAGACAGTTCAACTAAGTTCAGTTTGTTTTACCACATCATAACCATTAACTTGGATTTAAAAAATATTCAAAATAAAACTTAGTTTACATTACATTCTTAATTTATTGGAAAATTGACCCAAAGAAAAACTTTCACGCTGAAATGTCTAGTTTCCAACGAGCCCAATCGAACATATGTTATATTCAAAGAATGGATTAATACTAAGATTTCAGTGGGTTCAGCAAAACAATTTTAACTAATTTTGGCGCCCAAGTTGCCTGATTTCGGAGCAATTTTCTCGTTTTGAAAATTATTTTGAACTGAGTAAGAGAAGTTCTACATTCGTTAAGTATAAAAAAAGTCTTTCTATTAATTAAATTGTAACACATATTTGTTTGTATTTCACTTAGTTTAAATATATTTAGACCTATACATTATGCAAAGAGCACTTTTTTTTTACTATTCAGATACACATTTTTCTTGGTTCCATAATGTACCGTTTCCTGCAGACATCTCCGCCTCTGCGGTAACGGGAGCTCGGCGTGGAGATACAAGATTTTGGCGCGAACTGTACCTCCGAACTCCATCCAGTAGGGTTGATTTCGCCTTGCCGTCGCAGAAGACAATGAGGTGAAGCGGTAATGGGATGTTGCATGAAAAATGGTGATGTCGGGGCGTGTGAATAAACTTCCCGGGAAAGTAGACGGGGGAATGGAAAGCGAGGAAGGCGCGAGAGGGTGGAAGGAAAGAAAAAAAAGAGGGTAAAGAACGTACGAAACGCATCGAAAGTTGAACAAGAGAATGAGGCAGAGAATGTGCGTGTGAGAGAGAAGGCGCAGTAAGCTTAACACCCATCGAAACTCTGGGAAAGTCTTGCGAACTCTCTACTTCGCGCCCCTTAGTTACTCAGAACTTGCAAGGGTTTGGGAACTGTGTTGTTCTTCACGGTTTCTTTTGAAACCTTAATTGCGCCTTCAGAATGTATAGAGGCACCGCGAGAAACGAAGTATAGTTTCACAGTTATGAAAGGACGACACGAAAAATGGAACTTCTTCACTCGTTTTAAACAGTGTTAAAATTAAATGAGCCATGAGAGCCGGGGAAATGTTTACCCCGAACATGTAATTTGTTTTGTCAAAGTATTATCTTAATTTTTTTTAATATTAAGGTAGCTTATTGTGTCTAAAAATATTTATTTTAATGTGTCAATAACCACATTTAGTAATAACGTCTTCGTTTTTATACTTCTTACGCAACATGAAGCTACAAGGCTTTTTGCCATCATAATGTTTAGTGTTACTTACTGTGGTTGTTTAAGAGCTACCTAGTCAGGGGTGTTTCTGTTAGTGAGGCGGGATGATAAGTGCGACGCTCGCTGGTGTTTCTAGCGCGGTATTGCCTCTCCGATTCCATCAACATCAAACTCTGCTAGTCCACAGGAAACCGGCAACTTAGATACTGCTTAATATACCAGCAATTATTGGGGAGATTGTGTGGGATACTACATTAATGTTGCACGAAAAAAAAAATCTGGGTTCAGTGCACAAAATGCAGTCAGTGGTTCCATGAAAAGTGTTGTGCACTGGTATTTGTGATATCTGCACTATGACAGTGAATAAATATTGCCTCTTCATATTTGTCAACTTATATGTAAATTATAATAAATGACGAATAATTTGTTCCAAATAAACCTTTTTTTTAATGTTATATTGAATTGTATTGTTACGAGTGAAAAAAACACGTTCGATAATAGAGCCCAATCTTTTAAACACATATTTATTTGGTAACTACTTTTTACACTTAAATAATTAACATCACTTAAAATGTCTGCCCACAAATGAATAACTCTTTCATTAAGTCCGCAGTTCACTCTCCCCGCTGGAGCTCGGCTCGACACTGGCTCACTACTGCTCGTCTCTTACTTCGCACCTCTGTCCCAACACCCTGCCTCGCTCCACTCACTCTTCCGTCGCACACAACACAGTCCCGATGCACCAGTCTCCACACATGAAGCCCGTCGCTCGTAAACAACTTTCGCTCGCCAAGGGGTCACTCGCCCTCCTCACTTCACTGCCTCGGAGGCTGGCGTCACCCTTTTTACACCCCACGGCACCGTTCTGGAATGGTCTCACACCCCTTTGAAGTGTCGCCTCATCAGAGTGAACGTTACATCCGAAGATCCCAGAACAGTGGCGATGTAGGTACGCCACTTCACGCAAGCGGGGCTCTGGGAACGTGACGAACCCTCCAGAGGCGCTGAGGAAGAGATGAGGAAGGTGATGAAGGAGGGGGGAGCAGCAAGGCGCCGTTGTTAATCTGATAAGCCGTTATAACGGCAGAGGACCGTGAGACCTCCCCTCCTCCTTTTACAACCGTTGTAACTGTAATGTACCGTGCCCGCTCGCAGGCAAGCGCGCCGGTTAGTTGACAGTATTTTATTATGTGGCATTTTATAGCCAATATGGATGCAATAATCCCACTCTGCATTAAATAATATTTTTTGATAAAAATAAATAATTATATACCTACTAAAATATCCTATCGTATGAAACATTTGGTGTTATTCTTGGTGTGTACCTAATTATTATTATTAATTAATAAAGCTCATATTTAAAAAAAATTACAACATTTAAAGTGGCATTATTGCATAACATATTGTTTCGTGTAAATTTTCCCAAGTTTTTTCTAGTTATTGTATATACTTTTTTAATTGAATTGTTTTTCGTTAATCTATCACATGCTACAAGTTGAATATATTGTTTATCATCCTATCTAAAATACGACAAATTGTAAGAAATATAATAGTTATTCATACTAGTCTGGCCCTCGGATTAGTTTCAAAAATAAACTCTGGCCCTCAAAAAGACTAAAGTCAGCCATCACTGGTATAACTGGAATATTTTTTGCTTGCTCGACGGGGGATAAAACGCGTCTTCAAAAGCCGCGTCGCCTATACACCCCACGGCTCCGAACTGGAGTGCTGTTTGTCCGCTGCTGGCTTGCCTGTGTGAGACTTTTAGGGGCACCTGTCATTGTATGTAGGTATAAGCGATGCCCTTCTGCTTTGAAGATTATCTATCGGAATTTTCATACATAAAAATGACCATGAAAACATCCCCATTAGGCATTGTTAGACATTTAGAGTACAAACGTAAGAACTATACGTGTTTTAATTTTTAATAATTTTTTTTTTACTTCAACTTTACGACTCGTCGACAGCGATGACATTAAATTCGTATAAATTCAACAACGCAGTTCAAGAAAAGTAGGTAGGCCATGGACTGGGTACGTAATAAGTTACACAGTTTGGGAAACCATGGGTTGGGGGGGGGGGGGGGTGTGGAAGTAGGAATGTTAGAAGGGTTCGAAGCATGGTCCTTCAGAATAAGAGACCATCGACTTACCCTGCGTCACCTCGCTCCGTTAAAAAGTTGTTAAAAATAAACATTATTAAATACTTGGAGATGTGATTCGTAATGAAACGTCGCGTTGGCCCCCGCCAGGGTCTCCACAAGGAAAAAAATATTTCGTACCAACTTAGGCGAGAAAAAAGTACTAGATTAGAAAAAAAAAGTACTAAATTATAATTTGTTATGGTTTTTAACAATTTAGGAAGTTATTATAACATTGCAATGCTCAAATTTAAATTTCACACCACACACCCATACATTCCATAATTTTTTAAAAATAATTACGCTTAATAATAAAACATATTGGAGTTACAATAATATTATTATATTAAAGAAAAATGTACTAGATCTGTACTAAACCACTAATAAAGTTATAAAAGTACTAGATCTAGTACGAAAGTACTAACTGTGGAGACCCTGGCCCCCGCAGCACCGCACAGCGCCTGCCGGCCACGTCGAGCGAGTCCTCGCAAAGACACGAGTACTTTTGCGGTCGCAGCGTGTGCGTATACAGGCCCTCCCCTCGCAGGATCAGTGTGTGGTTTCTCCCCCACTTCCGAGTGCTCTGGTTGTGTGAGGGGGGCGAGGGGGCAGCCTGCTCCGGGACCTAGAGCCCCCGCCGTCTCTCGCGTGTTCCGGAAACGGCCGGCATCGGTCCGGGTGCCTAATTTGCCGGAATGTCTCGCTCGACTGGCGCGCTCCAGGGAAGCTCGTGGCTTGGATGGGGTGGAGAGAGAGAGAGAGAGAGAGAGAGAGAGAGAGAGAGAGAGAGAGAGAGAGAGAGAGAGAGAAGGGGGAAGGAAGGAGGGGAACAAAAAAAAAAGAAGGAAGTTGCAGAAGCGTGCGTTATGTATGAGAACAATCGGCGGAAACTTGCAGGGGATGAGCGAGTTGTAGCGGTCTAGGGGAGGGCCGCCCTCGATGCCTGGTGCGCGGTGCTTTTGTTTCGTGCGACAGCCCGATGACGTGGACCTGGCCCTGTCCTGCGTTCGTACCGGTTGTTCACACAATAAGAAATCTTAGTGCCTAGTCAACGAGAAACAGTAAAGTTTGAGTAAAGATACCTACACAAATAGTGGTTGTGCTATTATTTTACGTAAAATAAAATATCCGGTCTGAGTGAAGTATCGTGGAAATCAAACAACTTCAGGAAAATAGGAGTGATGTAAGAAGATGAATGACAAATAAATAAAACTGCGGCTATGTTAAAAAAAAGTCGAAGTCTAGTGGTCGAGACTAGCTAGTTTTATCAGAGCCGCGCGATTTCAGAAAACGATAAAACCACAGCTGGGCTTAGAAAAAAAATCTGAGGAGAAGATACCCTAAATTTTAAAATTATTATTGCTAGCAACATTTTTTGTGATTTTTTGGTTATTTTGGTCATTAATATTTCTTCAGGGTTGGAATAATTTGGCTTGTACAAAAACTCAACTTTATAGCTGGTAACAAATTTCGCCTTTAAGAAAGCTATTGCACTAATTTAATGTTTACAGTTTGATAGGTTGTGAAACAGTGGGGTGGAGTGATGACGGAATGTATTCACGAGAGCGCCTCGAGTCGAACTCAGCAACGTCCGTTACATTTCCTTGCCGATAGATTGAATCGCTGAAGGGCCCGCCAACGATGGGTGTTTTTGTGTTAGTCAGGTGGGATGATAAGTTCGACGCTCGCTGGTGCTTCTAGTTCGGTATTGCCTCTAAGCGCAAGGCTCTGAACTGGCACGCAGTCTTCTTTGTGTGCATAGGGAAACTATGATATTTGAGCGATAGTTATAACATTTTATGGTGGAGAAGCAGAGATAAAGGTGTAAGTCCCCAAAGTGCTGTCAAGAATCTGTAACGGGTGTTTTGTGCCTTAAAATTTTTCTGAAAACACGCGTTTTAGATATTTCATACTTCTTAGAATACAGTTAAAAAATGAAATACGGAAAAGAGCTTCTAATCCACCCTCAGAATATCCTTAAATGCTTTTCGTAAACAGACACCTCCATATATTGAGCAGTTTTCAAATCGCGTGTCTTTTCCTCTAGAGCTCTGCACAGCGTAGGCCTATGTGTGCCCTGGTATGCGGAGTTCTTAAAACACGTCTACGGAGGAATGGCCAAGTTCAGCTCCAACGACATGGGTCCGTCAGAGACGAGAATCCGTTGAGACAGCTAGCGGCCCATTCGGCCTCTGGGACATTCGTTAGTGGTGACCGTTCCGGGATTCGGGCGTCACTTCCAGCAAGCACTCAGCTCGGACAGATCCCAGTGGGCGACGACCTTAAGATTTCTATCCCCTGCTCCTTCATCTTCGGCCTCTTACTGATCTCGAGGACATAGCGGAAATTTCTCAATTTCTTCCTTTTTTTTTTTTTATCTGTTCTTTCCCCACACTTGGCGGGGCGGAACGGTTACGAAACGGCGATTGCTCAATCGTCGGACGGCGTTATAACCGGGCCGAGTGTCGGTCGGACGTGACTCTTGCGTCTCGTGGGCCGTGGGCCGCCGACAGCTGGCATGCCTCCTCCCTCCCGGAGGAAACCCGGAGCTATCTCCTGCCCCTACTCCGGCCTCAATTAGCGTCTGATAAACCCGGGGCCGCAGACGCCGAGCGGCAATTACCCCCCGGCCGCCGTTATTACTAAACAAGAGACATCCGCTGAGGGAGGGTGTGCGCCGCCCGATCGCGCCCCGCGCGCAGAGGCCGGCGCGCGCGCCCGTGTCTTCGGGCGGGCGTAAGGTCGGCTTTAGTCCGCGGAACGCATGTACAATCGCCTCTGCTGCTCCGCGATCCGGACGTCCGAAAAAGAAAAAAAAAAATGCTTTCATCCTCTTCATCCGTCTGGCTGTAGCTTCGTCGGCCGTCGAGCGGTACGCAATTTTTCAGAAGTCCTTTCGACATTAAAATAACTATAGTCTTTTAACGCGCGATGTTAACAGTTCCATAGGGAGGGGGGACTTTTAAGCCCGAGCTCTGCATTTGGATTAATGCTGACCTCGACTTCTAGCTTCTGAGGTCTTGGGCACGAATCCCGTCTGGGTTGTAAGTCGCCATGTACTTAGCCTTCTAACACTAAAAAAAATATAATAAAAACTCATTGAGAAATACGACCACTACGCGCGTCATTAAAAGTGAAACTTCACAGGCTGGTTGTAGTTCTACGACACATCACTAACGGCGCTGCAGGTTAGCGCTGCTGCTGTCATTTGTGTTTTTGGCAAGAAACTTGATAACTAAAATATGATACATAAATTCGTGAATCGACGGATTCGGGTGTTAATGCTAGTAATTACAGTACAATAAATTTTGGAGTTTTTTATTTTTTTTTTTAGTTTATATAAACCTGAAATGTCAACCTTTTATCCGCAGACACAAGTCCTTGCCTCGTTCGTTGTCCCCATAGTGCAAGGAGAACAAACATCGTGAAAAATTGCATGGCAGCTATTACCATTACACTTTCCGTAAAGCACTGAAACGTTACCTTTTTTCGTTACGCTACTTTCCGTCACGCTCTGATGAGTCATCTCCTCAGCTTACCCTTCCAGCTGTAAATAAGTTTAACTTCCAATAGCGTATTAGGCCAATTAGCGGGCTCCGTGCCGTTTGAGTACAGTCTCGGTGCTCATGAATTTCAGTGATTCCGAAGTTTTGGGTTGGCTACTATCGTGCACTTGGAATATGGTTAGAGTAAACTGTAGCATATTCAACACCTAAATCTTTAATTATGTTTCTTGGAATACCGGCCTTGGTGTAATATAAAGGATGTAGAACGTAGAGCTAGTGTAAAATTTCGAACATTTGCGTGACTTTTTACACCCGTTAGAGATATCCTTTTGAAAAAAAAAAAATAGTGACAAATGCAATTTAAGTATTGTGATAAAAATTTCAGAAATAGTTCTTAAATAATTGCAATGTCGAGAATATTAAAACAAAACAGAAAGTACATAAGGTAGCTTGTGATGCCGAGCCTTTGAAGTGTCCAGCGACGTCGAGAACTCGGTGATGTGTTTCCGGCCCGCGTGGGCTCGCGTGTGCGTGTGTGGCAATCGCCAGGCATCGTTAATCCCCGCCGGAGAAGTCGCCAACGGAAGATGGTAATCGCGCAGGGGCGTCGGGCTGGTAAGAGGCTTAGTCATCTCGCCCGACCTTCTGGCTTACTGGCTATTACCACTGCCCTTCCTTCCCCCTTCTCTATCCCGCTTATAATCCCTGGAGCTCGCGCGCTCTGTCGGGGGAGACACACTTCCACGGCTACCAAATAACTTTCTTCGTATTCTTCCATGTGTCTCGAAACAAATTTTTACCTATGTACATTCAACTATTATTTATTAGAAACGTATGTTTAACACTGATATGAATATTGTTGTTTGATAAACTTGCTAAACTTCGACTTGCTATAACAATCAATTTTTTATACCAAAAGAAAACAACTTTACGACTTTGTTACCCTTTTTTTTTTTTAGTAAAATTGCAAGCTTGTCTTTACCGTCAGTAAATATTACAAACATATTTTTCTTTTCCAATTCTTTTGTTGTAGTGACACAAACTCTTATCCAGCTATTTTTAAAATAAAAAAAAACTGACTTGGGAACTGATGATGTATTAGTGTTAGCAGCAACCATTTATTCGAAGTTTTTTGACCATAATAATTTGTTCAGGATGCACCACTGGTTCTTTTGAAAAGTTCAACTATGGGGATGTACTGCACGTATTTACAAGTTTTTCTTCGATTAATTTTATCGTTATAACCAATAAAATTTTTATTACAGCAAAGCCTGGCACTATCTACCTCGTGGCAAATGCGTTATTTTGTTTGTTTTTTTTTTCTTCATAAAAATATTGAAACAGTTTGAAAATAACGATCGTGTATCATGCGTGGATAACGCATAACAGATATGAATAGATAACATATTATTATCTACATTGTAAAAATGTTTTTGTAACCGTTTTAAAGTTATGTATTATTATTTTTTCCCATCCCATGTTGGTGTCGAGGCATCTGCCCCCCAATAATTCTTGTTCTCCGAACAGTTTGTATTAGCTCTGTGCATTCCATGCCATCTTTCGAGAAGAGTATATTGATCAATATTGTCCGACTCGTAAGCACCTTGTTACATAATGCGGCTCATCCAGGACTTGTGACGTACTAAATGTAGTTGGACTTCCGACAGTGATTTCCTTGGAGACCGTGGCTTGTAAATCACGAACGCAGATAAAAAGAAAGGTGCTCCAAAAGTTTGTTCATGTATCGGCAAGTCTCTTTTGTTGCGCATATACAATAAATCTGAACCACTTATTTCTTGTTTAAACATTTTTTGCTGAATTTTCGGGAAATATAACAATTGGAAGTCGTGTGTCCGCGTTATTCATAACTTAAAATTTAAATAAAACCTGTTAGATGCAGTTAGTTGTTGGATGTTTTCATTCAGTTAAGTTATAATGTTAGTGTTTTATCATACCTCCCTAATAGCGTCACGTATGATCTGTTTGCACGTCCGCTACAGGATTTCCTCCCCATTACGTCGGAGCTATGTCTTAAGAATTTTTCAGTAATATAAATGCGCCGATTTAACGTCATGACTTTATTTCCTCGCGCTTTACAATATGCTTTTTAATTTTTAAAAAAATAATAATAACTGTATAAGTTTCTTGATTGTTAGCAGATAATACAAACCTGGACTAGTATTTGTTGTCTTTGTTCTAGAGTAAAATGAACGGGTTGTTTTAGCTATGCGCGCCTACTTGTTAACAACGTGCAATCGGTGATAGTTTTCCGTGGCGGGCCGTGACGGCGGTTGCGAGGCAGCGGGTGGCGGGGCTCGTCTCGCACGTAAGCCCCTGGATGAGGGTAGCGCCGGCTCCGTGCAGGGGGGTAGGGGGGGACTCTGTGATCCCCCAGACATGTTTTATTTCAATTCGCCCCCGCCGCCTCGGCTCTTATACGCCGCGGCGGCTCTCTCCCCCGGGAGCCCAATTTTCGAGGAACCGACCGGAGAAGTAAAGAAATGAAGCCGGGGAGGAAAGAGGAGAAGAAATTCGCAATAAGGGAAAGTACGCGTAAGTCGCGCGGCGTAATCATTTTGAAGACTCCGGGCTCCGGCGGCCGCGCGCTCAGACGTTTCAAGGAGTTTACACACGCGCAGCTTCGCGCTACTTCAGTGTATGTATATCCCCGCGCTCTTCCTTCAACTGGTTACATGTTCTTACCATACATATTACAGAAAGGTAATCTTATACTGTCATGACTCCAATATTTAAAACGCGCTTGTCGTCAGAAAATAATTTATTGACTTTCAATAATAATTTATGGGTTTAAAGATAGTTACACTCTATTTCATGAGTCGGGCGAGAGCATAAAAATAAAATAAAATTAAAAAATATCAACTTTTTTTTTAGTTCAAAATGCTTTCTTTAAATATTATTTTGTGGCCTTCTAAGTACTATGTTAACAGAAAAAATCTTATTGTCGTATACATAACTATGAATTATTAATACTATTTGGAAAATATATTTTTATTAATATTTTCCTTGTTGAGGTTTAAAATGTACCCTAAAGATAAGGATCGAGGCCATCTGATATAGTCATAACTTCCGAAATCACGAGAATCAAATAATCGAGGGTCCAACTTTGAAATCCCTAATACAATCTGAAGCCTTCTTCAATCACTATAACACTACACTTGTCGATCCCCCTTGTTTCCAATAGCCGTGAGCACCAGCATGCAGTATGTGGTTACTTCCACCCCTGCTGGCGTGCGGCGGATCTGGGCTTAAGAGGCCACTCCAGTGTTTCAGGGGCACTACGCAACCCGCGTTTACAACATAAGATTCAATGCTATTTTCATTTTGCTAATAACTAATTAACTAATATAGATTTAGAAATGATGCTTGCTTGATATGTAAGACGACGATGCTCTTATCAAAGCCCCTTTCTTCAAAAACGTGCATAAACTATGGTTTTATACTAATATTTACTAATATGAATAAGTGTAATGTCTAGGTTTGAACCATGATTTATGCACGTTTTTGAAGAAAGGGGCTTTGATAAGAGCATCGTTGTCTTACATATCAAGCAAGCATCATTTCTAAATCTATATTAGTTAATTAGTTATTAGCAAAATGAAAATAGCATTGAATCTTATGTTGTTAACGCGGGTTGCGTAGTGCCCCTGAAACACTGGAGTGGCCTCTTAAGAGCGAGCCAAGACTTGCGGTGCCGAGGCAAGTGCATGCGAGCAGCTGAAGGGTTGGTGAGGGTGACGAGGGGTAGCAGGAAAGACGGCGTATGTTTTCGCCTCTCATTCCTTCCCTCGCTTCCGCCGCGCGCGAAGACGACGAGGTGCGAGCTGCGAGCTGCGCACATAAATAACACTCAGCCAGCCGCCCCCGGGCGCGCGCCGCCGCCACCCCTTGTATCGCGAAGACGAGCCCCGCCGCCGGCTGGAGGGGAGGAGGAGGGCGATAAATAACGCCTGGGGGGCGCGGATGCCTCGGAGGAAGCCAGCCGCGCGAGAAATAACCGCCGGCAAGGTTCACGACTCAGGGCCTGCCTCGCTACTTAGCGCCCCAGGCCACATCCGTTATCGCCGCGGTCCCAGCTCCGCGTAACAAGGCGGCGCGGCGTCTCAGTTACCACGCGACCGGCGCTGTCGGCGCGCCTTCAATGCTTGTAATATGTTATTGATGACGGCCACATCTCATCTTCTGCCACCAAGTTACATTCAGAGCATAGTACGTAATCTGAAAACGATTCAAAATTTTGCCTGGCTTTCTTTTTTTTTTTCTGTCAAAAGGGTGATGATAATATCAAAATAAATGTCCAAGTGTGTTGTGAGATGTGTTAGGGGCTGCATCGAAGGTGAAATTCGTGAAGTTGTTTGCGGCCATGACATTTAGGTGTCAATTTTAAAATTTTTATGTTAACTTGACTCACTGTACGTTCCCAATTAATAGGCATTTTAATTAAGATACATCTATAAAGGGTCAAAATGTTAAAAATAAAAAAATATATATATCAAACATGTCTTACAGGGTATTAAGCTTCAAGATTTATATCAAGACTCTTATGCTTACTGATTATAAAAATGCTTGTGCGCCGGGTGGGACTCAGGTCCACGACCAGAAAATTACAAGTCAGTTACGACAACAGCTGAAGCATCGATACTGACAATACAACGTGTAATTTACAGCTTTGTGAAATAAATACCTTTAGGATACAAGGTGGATAATTAGGACAAAAGGGGATGTAGCTACAGTAGCAAAGAAAACCACATAAAAATTATAAGAATCTTGTGGCCTAAGGTTAAATTTAGTAATGGATAATAATAGCATTACTTGTCAATACAGGGCTGTGTGGTAATTTTGCAGACTTTTATCGGTGAATAAGTATGTATGTGATAAAGACATTCGCCAATATCATTTCCAAACATTAATCAGCCAAATAATATTTATGGAAACTATGCTGGCTTTTATTTAGAGTATGAATAATACACACCCACGCACACATATATTAGTATCTTGTCAGTTTATCATTGTCAATGTTTCACGTTCGTGCTTTGGTATGTTTGCAGGTGCTCCTGTTAAAAAACATATAAAGAGATAAAGTATAGTCTCTGTCACGTAACTTGTCTTAAAATTAAAGTTCTCAAAAGTAATATCAGTGGTACCAGTTTCCCAACTGTAACTTGCGAAGCATCACGTGATGTTTGTTTAAGAACTCTAAGAACCACATTCAGTTGTTTACTAACACTATTGGTGGAACAACAAATACATAAAGGCACAAACAGTTTTAAAGGACTGAAAGATTTTAGTGAATTTACCTTGATACAGAAAATATTGGACCATTGGAAAAAGCGCGTCTTTCAAGTTGTCGCTTCGTTACCGGGGAACTGCTTAGATTCGTATCTTCGTATCAGTTTTGCCCAACAGATTGAAAATGACGAAGCTGGTGAATATGAACTCCCGTCGTGTAATTTGGTGGTTCCTTCGAAGTGAAGCTTTAACGACTTCCCAAACTCCAGCCAACGCTCTTTAGAAGTTTATTCCACTGCTGGAGACGTTTTATTCACACGGCATCTTCTTTCTTTCCCCTTTTTTTCCCCACGCAGGCGATAGATTCGTCGATTGTCATTTATCACGAGCACTCTCTGGGATGATGGTAGGAAAATTCTGGTTTGGGGGGGGGGGGTTATTTTTATGTAAATGAAGGCAGGGACGGAGTGGTACCTGGGAGGTTTGTAATACGAACCACCGACGGGCGGGCGTGCACGTCCAGCGTGTGTAGCCGGCCCGTGAAGAGATGCCCCCTCCCCCTTCCCCTACCCCTTCACAACACACACACTCACACACAACCTTGCCCGCACCGGGCTAATACGGCTCAGCGTGAGTTATCGCCTCCCCAGTTCCTCTCGTCGGCGGTCGTAAATCGCGGCGCCGATCCTTTTGTGCCGCGGTGTCAAGCCCCTTTGGACCTTATCTCGCGGAGTCCCCTCCTCATCTTCCGCCCCCTCCTCCCCCCCCCCTTACCGGACTCGTCCTCTCTTCACACCTGAATCATCAACAGCATCACTCGCTGGACCCCGCCCGTCTCACTCCTCTTCTCTCACTCTCTCCTCCTCTGGGCGGACTCCGGTGACACCGCTGCTAACGAGCCAGCCTTCCTTCGTAACGAGGCCGCGCCGCTATATAGGATGTCCCCGAGCTGTCTGTCAGCATCGCCTCGAATTATAGCCTCTCATCCTGAAATGCAGCAGTCTTCAACAATGTTCTCCTAGCTTACGATGTGCATCATACAGTACCAATAAAAGCATTTTTGCTTGGGCATGTCACGCAAAAACTGTAACATATTTTAACTTCATGAATATCGCGGCTTTCCATTCTCAAGTACAACATGTGGGCTTAACGATTATATATATATATATATAATTTACAACGATTAAAGTACCTTGGGTTTATTTATTTATTTATTTCTTACCCGTTTACAGCGAGCTCATAAAGGAAATATTACATACAACCGGGCCGCCCTGGAATTAAGAAGCGTTTGAAAAATCATGATTGTGAAACGGGGTTGATAAACGTAAACGTCAAAATTGTGTTTTATGTAAAAAATATATATATATTTTAAAGTTTTCTGCTTATTGCATGTTTACAGGCCAAAGTATAGGCATTATACAACATACAAGCACTCTATCCAAAGATGACTTGGTGTCGGTTAAAACCTATGTGCGAGCAGATTTGCTCCCCTGCACATAACGGTACAACATAGAGTTATATTGGGGAAGAATTCAGCCTAGACCTATCCTAAGGGGCCATCACAAAAATTTGCATGGAGTGATTTTGGCAAACCTTGGATAACAGGGTTCAGGATGGCCTGACCAAGATTCGAACTCGGTCCTTTTTGGAAGGCAAAGCCAGTGTGTTACCCATGGGTCACTTCGCCCCACACTAAAGGTTGGTGAAGATGTTGGTCCTAGTTTCGGCACTGTGAACAGCAAAGTGTGTGGGAACTTCCGGAAAATGTAGATCTCGTGGAGTTAATATTTTAAGTTTTCCTTCTGTGTCTAAAGACACTGGAGCAACAAAACCCTTGTGATACCTACTCGGTGACCCCAAATCGAGTAATGACGAATTATTGGATTCGAACCTCCAATCATCGCCAGTGAGGACCTACAGTTCTGTTACAATTCACAAGCTTCTCGTGTGCCTTTGAGAATCTGTTTGTCCAAAAACATTCGCTATTATACAGGCATTCAAAAGCTAATTAATTTAAAACAGTGAGAGTTCACCCGAACATTACAGTAATTCAACAAACAGAATAGACTCGTTTGTCCGACCTTCGCTTATTGGTCTTTCCGTTTTATCCGTCGTCCCACAGCGAATCAATCGGCAAAAGAACTACAGGTTTAGAGCGTGTATTTAACTTCAAACAATTCTGTAACTGCATTTTCTTTCATACAGTTAATAATTGGGTTCTTAAGGTTTAAAATTATAACATAGTTTACGTTTACAGGCATTTTTTAACACCCCCCTATTATCCGTTTTCACTTATCCGACGTTCTGCCTGCCCGTTTATGTAGTAAACGACACACTACTACCACATATTAAAAATATATTGTATACTATTACAGAGAGTTTTGAGATTTTTTTAATTATTCGATATAACTTATTTGCACTTTTACTGATCCGGCTGTAGAGTACACACCACCTTGTTGTATGAGCTTGGTGGAAGAACGGCTGCTAGGCCGTATTCCTGCATTTGGAAGTTTCAGCGAGAGGAGAAAAAAAAAATTGGTGGGATTTTCGAAGTGGAATTTCGGTGGACAATGCGGAGGGATTCCAACAAAGTGACTCCCCCGCGGCCTTTTAAGCCTGCCGCTGGAGATACGGGCCCAGCGGGCTTGGCCCGTCGCTCCGTTTTAATCCCCTCCCCGACCGAACACGTCAGTTGGCCGGGGAGGGGGGAGAACCCTATATTTCCAAGTGGTTTTCGTTGGCTATTTCCACTTGCGCGAACCTCACTTTCAGGGACAATTTTTTTTTTTTGCGCCTCCAGAATTATTCTCCATTCCCATCCCCCCCACCCACCCTTTTTCCCGGTGCGCAGTTCTCTTTTCACCCAGCCGCACGAATTGTAACCGGATAGGTCGTCTCCATAGCCAGGGCCCCCCCGATCTCGCTGGTTATGCAAATAACTCGCCTTCCTCCGCCTCTCTGCGTTATTTCCTTCTCTCTCTCTCTCTCTCTCTCTCTGTAGCTCGTGTCCGCCCTTGTTCGTCTCCCTCATTGACTTCATCCTATTTATTACCGAGTTTTTCTAGTGGGTGTGTGAGCGTGCGCGCGTGTGTGGCTAGGGGGTGGCGCTGGGCGTGTACGGAAGAGTCCTCCTCCTCACCCCCACCCCCCAACTCCATGTCGGTATCTAGCTCCCTCTCTCTCTCTCTCTCTCTCTCTCTTTAGCTTGCTCGCCCTGTCTCTCCAACTTCGCGTTTGAATTGCTCCTATTGAAATCAGCGCGAACAAAAGGCACTTCCCGGGTAATGGTAGGTGTACACGTGGGTCCCGCGAAGAGACGGTACAGTCTCTGGCCGTGGCCCGGGGGCCCCTCGCGCAGTTGAGTAGCGTCGACGACCGTTCTGCGACGCCCCTCGCATGGCGGTCTTCGCTCTTGGGTTCATTTATAGTGGGATATTGGCATCGCCTTATTTATTGGTAATGATGTTACTCGGAGGTGACAAAGTGACTATATCCCTTCATAGAAACTTGGAAAAAAAATTAGAAAAATGTATACTGTTGAATCATGTTTTTTATGTCTTAACCAAAATTGTACATTCCAGCATTTAAGTTTTGTGTTATAACTTATCAAAAGTAAATGATTAATTTTAATGGATAGTGCAGTAATAACATTGATTTTAAACTTAACGTTTACGATGAAATTAATATCAGTAATCTTGATATGGTGACGGTAATGAACATACATTTGTTAGCCCAAAACTCTGATAAACTTGTTTAAAAATTTGGATTTGGTCTCGTTCATTAAATTTAAGTATGTGGTTACTGTGTTCATATGTGAATATATTTATGAAATAAGCTCATATCTCAAAATATTTTAAAAATTAAAGATTTCGATACTTGTTTGAGTTCTTAGAAATATTAAGGGCTTATGAGGGAAATTATAGTATCCAGCTTAAGAAAGTACATATGCAGTATATTAGTGACGGAAATCTAGATTGCAGGGCCTAGGTGCCCGTCATCCCTAGAAGTGGCATGGATTGAATGACATATCAGCATGGATTGCAGTAGAATAAACTAGGAATAGCTTATTTACGCAAACTGCTCACATGGAAATCCTTCCCTAGTGTATAATGTTTTATGGAACCAAAAATCTTGGCTTTTTATTTACTCCTGAGTCAAGCAATAGTAATTATATTACTTAATAGGTTTAATATTTATAATTGAACTAATATAATTGTTCTAGTTAATTTTAAAGTAACTTGTAAGAAATTTAGTAATTTGCGAGTCGATTGTGAACATTTAGGCAGGTCGCACACCAAATGCGTTAAGTCAAAAACAAGAGTGACCCATTTAGGAATAATCGTATATAACTGTAAACTTTTCATCCGCCTGCTCTAGTTTATTATTCTCTTCATCGCTCATGTGTTTTGCATCTTACAAAATACTAATAATGTCTGAAGCAGGACGCAAGAAAAGGAGCAAGCCAGGTCTCTTCGGGCGTGTCTGAGTCATGACTCTGACCGGAGTGCAGCAATTCGTAAAATCCCCTCTGTTTGCATTGTGTTCCTTCCAGTGACATGTTTAAGACACGCATGTTTTGACTGTGCTGTGACTTGACGCATTTGGTGTGCGGTCTCCCTGGTGATGTGGTTCACAGCATATGTATTGATAATCCTAACAGAGTGACAAATCAGCTTACGCGTCATTAATACCTTATTTAGGTAAAGTGGCAATTATCAGTCCAAAGATTCAAATGAAAGGTTTATCGAGCAACTGATGTATCTGTTGTTTCGTTCGTAGCAGGAAAGAATGAAAAAAAATATTGCCGAATCCGCAAACGTTTCACTTTTCGAACGCTTTAAAAATGGAGTAGGCTATAACATGTTGACTTCTCGCAGCATTATAGATGAATTTAAACGATGTCATGTTTTGAAAGAGGTAGACCCGCATTACACAAGTGAAAGATTGTTCTGGCGAGCAGATGAACGTGTTGCTCACCTGTCCGAGCTGTCTCGATAACGGGGAGAGGGGTGAGCCGGGGTGCATCCCGGGCCCCGAAGCGAGCATGACGTCAAATTAACCGGAGCAGTCGGCGAACGATGATAGATCGCCCGTGGGCCGTGCAGGTGAAGCCTCGGGTCTCCGGGCGCCGCCGGGGTCAGGGTGGGGGGGGGGGGGCAACTAATTTTAACGCGCCCCCGAGGCGCGGCGTCGACCTTAATTGCTACGTCACACGCCGATCAGGTAGCGACGCCGAGGCATCGCGCGCCTCGTCTTCGCAAGCAAGCGGGGGCTGAGTTTAGTGCGCAAGCCTCCTTCTCTTTCCCAGCGTCGTCGAGTCATGCTCTGTTCGCGTCCCGTCGACGTGAACTCTCGCCGCAACTCAGGGCCGGAGGACTGTGTTTAGAAACCCTCCCGTGTTAGAAATTTCGGGAATCCAAGGAAAACCGAAACCGGGTCCTTTCTAGTGCGAGTGAGTTTTTTTTTTTTTTTTTACCTTTGCCTATTCTCATTCGGTTTACATATCTACAGTATGTTTAATGTCCGTCACACGAAAATATTGGTTCAAAAATCGTCTTCCTAAAACTATGAAAAAAACCTGCAAATCCAAAAAAAAAAAAAATTTGGTATAATAATTTTTTACTAAGATGCTTATGGTAAACATTCCGAAATAAGTTTCATAAATTTTAAAGCGAGATATATTAGTGTGACGTGCTTCTTGTCGGCGCTGACGCCCATGCGAACAACACGAGAGATTTTCGAAAAGCGCGCTGCGACGAAGGGGTGGTAAAGGTTCGAATGCGGTGGAGCGCTTCGATAGGGGTGGGTGAGGGAGTGGGGTGGTTTGGGGGTAGGGGAGGTTTTTGTGGGCGGGGTAATGGAGGCGGGGGCAGGGTTTGAAAAGGAGCCTAATTACATTTTGAGGTGACTCGCCCGCGCGCCCGGAATGTATGCATTGCATCATGCGGATCGAATTTTAATGCAATTCCGTCCGTTATTTCGCGAACGCCATTAACGCGCACTCTGTCTCCCCCCCCCCCTCCCCCCACGCTCTCCCCAACCCGACACGCTCTCGTTCGCACGCCCCCTAGCCGGTACAATCACTACCGCGCAGTGCTGGCATGTGCCATCTTCAATCGCTTGTCTGCGCGTAGGGTGATTGCTTCAAGTTGCCATGGCGTGGTAACTGGGTAAATTTTACTAGTTTCTCGTTTATTTAATCTTCTTACATAAAGATTCTCAGTATATATTATGCATTTTATTTATATCTGTACAAGTTTTCAAATTTAATTTTACGTTATTGCTATTATTATGTTTCTTTTTCCTTACCACGAATTTTTAACATACACGTTTACTTGAATCATGGCATTGCTACAGGTAGTATTGTGCTCAGCACTTTGACTGCTTTCCGATAGATAGATCGTTTTATTTACATATGAATGATAAAACATCAGATTTAAAGAAACTTGGCTTTACAACATTTTCCCCCCAATAATACACGAAAAGTTTGTTCTTTGGACCTTAATTCATTAAAAATATAAATTTTTAATGTCATTTTGAACAGTTTTGAATGGAAATGCTTTATGATGACAATTGTTAGGTCAAATTTGGGTACATAAAATAATTAATGCCGAGTTTTATTTTTTTTTTTTTTGCCGCGGTCAGTTCTCCTCTGCGACGCTCATAACTCACATTTCAGATGTTCGACATTGGAGCCATTCTTAGGCGCAACCACAGTAGTGTGACTACCAACCAGCCCGCGTGTTGATGACTTGATGTCATTTTCGATACGTTCGCGGGAACATTCCACCCTAGTGCCGATATCACGAGGCTGCGCGCCAGCCCAGATGAGAAAGCCTATCTGTTCCGACTTTCATCTCCTCAGCCGGCTTGAATAGCCTCATGTAGGAGTCGATCCACAGGAATTTCATTCCAATGTTACACACAATGGCAGCTCACTAACAGTCTCAGCGGTTATACCTCCTGATCATGGAACGTTGAAATGGCGAGCATAGCTCCAGGCCAGTGTGTATTCAGCACTACAAACCAATTGCTCTAACGGGAAAACGTTAATACGGGCATCACCACAAGAACTTAAAATAAAAGCCGAGCGACTGATTTCCTGTGTTTTCAAATTGTTCCCCTGCCGGAAGAATAAGTGAGCAAATACTTAGTTTATTCAGCAGCAATCGCTATTTTTATTCAAGGATCCTTTTTCCTCAGATTATATCATAAAGAATTGATATTTGCATAAAGTACCTCATCATCTGGATCCCCATAACATTTAATTTCACTGCTAACCCCAACTCGATTTACTCAGCTTGTTAACTTAACTTACTTCCAGCCCCCAGTATCTTCTGATAAAGTTTTTTTTTTATCGGGGTAGTGCTGTAGCAGTTGAACCAAAAATTATATATAAATGCTGTGGAAACGTCCTACTTGAAATGATAATTATTCTGTATCCCTTCAGTTTAGTGTTTAGTAAAGTCAATGGCTTTTAAAAAACACACGTGATCTTAAACAAGTAGAAATTACGTTTAAAACGTATTTAAATACATTTTAATTACTCAAATGATAAAACAACATAAAAAGAACTACTGCAAATTATCTAACAGTTACATTTATTCTTAAATTTAAAACAAATGTGTGCTAGTTTTTCAGTACTCGCCAGAGATGTGTAAACATCTAGTCTTGGTAACGAGCAAATTCATGTGTTCTTGTGGGGCAAAGAAACTTATAATACGACATTCGGACATGAAATTAAAACGTAGAATTCTTTAAAATAATACCTAGCATGATAAATATATGAAAATTATGTTTTAAAATACATTTCTGGACGCACCCGCCGCTAGAATTCGCTGCTAGAGCAAAGCGAAATTTTAAACTGTGTGATGAAACGGCTCCGATAAAAGTGAAAAAAGACTTGATAAAATACTATACCCTCGATTTGGATCTGATTTTTGACAAGAAATCATAAAATCACTTCCCATCTTGTTAAAACTCATTAAACATATAATGCTTTAAAGTTTCTGTTTGGTTTGCAAACATTGGTTCGCGCTATACGTCACAGACGGCAGCACCGTGGTTACATATTTCCGTTACATGCTACTTCATTTCTTTCACGAAATTGCTCTATTAAATGTCATATACCGAGAGATACGATGCACCAAATATATCAAAATTATAATACCATTATTATTACGAAACAAGCTTCTGGTTGGTTGCAAAATAAAATAAATATATTACCAGGTCATCACGGACATAGCATACTAAACTATAAAAATAACACTTTACATAAATGTATTGCAATTAAAATAAAACGTTTTGGAATAATGTTTAGTGAATTACTATGTGTCACATGTCTTGTGTAAATACCTTTTATAATAGTTAAGTAAATATATTTTCAAAGGAACGCTATTTCAAGAAATGTTGTTTTATTGTTAGGATTACTTTACGATTTCTTTATTTTAAAATGTACTATTAAATTATTTGGAGAAATATGCACAATTTGATTTAAATAAACAATTGGTCTGAGACTTAAATCTAAATTAAGTTATTTTTAATTAAAACATAATGTTGGATATACGCTATTGTTAGTTTACACTGTGTGTCAGAGAAATCCTGAAGAACGGACGAACGAAAGATGAATACACAATCTCAGATACAAAAATCCAAGCCAAAATCAGCCGTTCTTCAGGTTGTTTTATATGACACACAATGTAAAATAGAAATGTTTTAAATCATTCTTACCCATTGCAAGATGCATTCAAAGAATGTTAAGTTACTTTTAGTTTACCCTTGTATAAATAGTCGTGTATGAAGTTGGCCATTAATGATTGATGCAGTTTCGTAGAGTATTATGTCGACGGAAGCCCTTGGGGAGGGGCGGGGGAAATCGAATACGGCGCGTAGGGAGTCGCCGAGCCATTTTCACGCAAGGGTGAGTGTATGCGCGGGCGCATAACGACCCTGTCCCCTCCCTCATCGCCCGCTCGACTCGTGATCCAATTTGACTGCAGCCGCGGCCCGTTGCAGTAACGTGCAGCTGTCATTCAGGCCCGCCCACACGCAGCTACGCCACGCCCCCTGCCCTGCGGCCCGCACCCCCTGCCCGGTAGCAGCGCGTGCTAGGGCCACTTCTCCGTGATCTATGAGAGCACTTCACTTGTAGCCCTCCTCCCGCACGGGTGTGCCAGCCCTCCCCCCCTGCCCCCTGCCCCCTGCCCGTCGCCCCGGGGGTAAGGTATGGACACCTTAGTATCCCCAATTCCTCCACGATGGATTCCACGATCATCTGCATACTCGGGCAAACGTCACCTCTTCTTTGGCCATTGACTTATGAGGCATCTGAACATTGTGATTCGAAATTTCATTGATTGAGGATCCCTAATTGGCCCAGGGTCCTGTAGATTAATAATGAACCAATAGCAGAAGCATCAAAAAGGTTAAATTATTTGAATTTTATTATATCACGAAATGAATTCGCGAACTTTTCTTGTCTCTATCGATAAATTAAGAGTATTTTACACTATTAACGCTGAAATAATCCCGTGGTTCTAAAGTCCGCGATTGTCCCAAGTCGTCTTGGAGGACATGTCCTTCTTATGTGGTGGGGACACGGTGGATGAGTGATGACGTCACCAGGCGATCCCGGGTTCGAATCTCGGCGGGGTAGAATCCGAAATCTTTTTAACGAGTGAGAAACGTAGCGGACGTTGCCGTGATTCGGTGGGGTTTTCTCTGGTAAAAACATATACAACCGGTGGGTTAAGTCATCAGAGCGTCACGAAATAAAGTGGTAACGATTAGGAAGAGAGTGGAGTAAATGCGTTGTTATTTGTTAGCCAATTTTGCTCCACTTGCACTTCTATGGCGACACTGAGTAACTTGGTGTGGCGAGGCTTTATGAATGCGTATACGTTAATTGCACATTAGCCACGTTGTTCTAAAGCCTTCCAACAGTACTAAAAAAATCACCATTAAGCTCATTGAGGCACAAATACATGTATAATATTTTATCATGCGAGTCACTCGCTGAGAACACAGCAGCCGTCTGCATCGGCCTTTAAATAGTTTACGTAGAACGTGGCAAAATTATGGTTGGTAACGCTCGAGACAGATACACAACCATAAGTTTTTGATTTGTAGCATCTTAGCTTTCGATATACGGCATTTGGTAGGAGTAATTTCGTAAATGCGAAGGAAGTCCCAATGTGCAATAACGGTGTTGCTATCTGTGGTGGATGGCGCGAACAAAAGTTCATAAAGCCAAAGAAAAACTTAATAGTATTAATTGTTTATAAGTTTTAAGAAAGGCGGGCAAGATTTTAATAAATTTTTCTTGTCGAATATCAGGCCCAAAGCAGGCATTTTGTATTTTTTAAATTTTATTTTTTTTGTTTTTATCGGCACCGTTTCATTATATAGTTTAACATTTCTCTCTGCTAATGAAATGATTTAAATAGTCGACGAAGATGCTTAAGCAAAGAAATCTAGCAGTTGGTGCGGAAACTACGTGTGATTTGCGTCCAGAAATGTAGTTGAAAACAACTCGGCTTCATTTTAAAGAATTCTACGTTGAACTTCGTGGCCAAATGTTGTATGTATTATAAGTGTATTTACAACATTAGAACTCATGAATTTGCTCGGTACTGACGGGTATTGAATGACAGGCTCGTGTTTGTTTTTATGTTCATAACTATTTATAGATGGAGTTATATGTGTAAATGCGTACTGCGCAGGCCTGAAAGTCCGCGCGTGTTGACAAGGTGCGAGAAGCGCGAAGCGAGGCGGCCGGGCCGGCAGCGGCGCGCTCTGTCCCTCTTCGACGCAGATGAATGTCGCGGGCGGCGCGTACGCGCGTCGTATAACCTCCGGCACCTCCTGCCCCGCGCGGCTGTTAAAAGCCTTCTCTCGTGGCGTGACGTCTTGATTGACAGCCGCCGTCGCTGCGGGGGGGCTCGCTTTTCCAATCGTGTCGCCCGGATCGTTAACCTCCCTCCCTCACTCCTCCAGCACTCCCCCCCTAGCCGCCCCACGGAGCCGCGGCCGGGGTGAACGATAACCATAAACGCGACGTATATTTTATTCCGTCGCCGAACGGGACGGCGCTGTTCTTGCCATTACCATTACGTCTTCTTCTTCGCCTACGACGAGACAAGGGCGCGTGGGTGGGAACGGGGTGGGGGGAGCGTGGCCTTTTTATTTTATTTTGTTGGTCCCGTGTCGTGTAGCGAAGAGGTTGGGTCCAGGAGATGCCGTGATAAGGACGTTGCCACATCCATCCCCCAGCCGTTCCTCTTCCCACTATTTATCCACGGCGGGCCTCTTTTGGAGAACTAACCCCCCCCCCCCCCTCCTCCTCCTGCCCCCTGCTGCGTCGCATTGTTATTATATTGTGCGCATACCTGGTCTCTTCCCGACCGAACTCTAACAAGCAACTCAACCTTTCACTTCTTCTTTACCGTCGCTTTTTTTTTTGTTCGTCCCTCTTTCTCTTCATGCATCTCGGGTTTCTTCGTCTTGGCTCTCTTTTTTTTTCCCCTTTTCCTTTTGTTCGCGTCTTACAACCTTAAATATTCTTCTCTCCTTACAATTTTTTTTGATGGGAGAGAAATCCGCGTCGCACCACCACACGTGTGAAAGAACTCGAGGAATGTGGCACGACTGCACGCACGCTCCCGTCAGTTAATTGGTCGAGGCAGAACATTTCATGAAGCTCGTATAAGCTCGTATAACCCAATTTTACAAAGGCACTGAGAAACTCTTAGGCTGCATTCGAAAATGCCTCATTCTATCTACCTTCATTGATCACGTACGTTTTATGATTTCACTCTTTAAAACAGATTTTTTTTTAAAATTCGTGAAAATGGCTTTAAAAAGTTATTTTGTTTGAATTCAAATACATTCCTATTCAAAAAAACGGAAATTGTTTTATAAATCTAACGGTAGGTACTATTTGAGGCATAAATCTATTGCGTAACGTGGTATAGGTTACGGGAAGTTTCCATGGTGAAGAAACTTCGCTAATTATGACGTTGAAGCATTACGGACGCGTGCCAGTATCGCTCAAAAATACTTGCCACTGGAAATGACTCCAGGTTTTAAATTAAAGGATTTTAGGTTCAAGCTAAAACTTGCTTTATCATTATCGTTAAGTTTAGAGTTACATGGTCTTAAGTTTTCAATGGAATATTAATGGCTTAATGCTGGTGAACCAGTCTAAAATTGGGAAATGCGGCCTAGAAGCACGAACATAGTAGTAGGTAACATCTAACTGCAGCTATTTTTAGTAACACAAGGGCTCAAGGTGACAATAGGCTTACGCCTTATAAGCCTCGTCGCCCTTACGGTCAAAGTTCTAACTTACCGTGCAGTCCATTCGTTTCGTACTTCTATTTGGTACCAAGCGACAACCTTTTATTTACAGACGTAAAAGATAAAGGTGCGAAGAATGTGCCTTTGCTATTTTTGATGTTCTATACGAGGATTATTATGCTAAATTATTATCGCAAAAAAGTGTAGCCATGTTAATTTTTTAAATACGCCTTTTCAGAAATTTTGCGGTAGATGAACTAGTATTCCGACGTATACAGTTTTTTTTTTTTTTTTTTTTTTTGGAATCATACGGGAAATGTTCAGCAGCAATTTTAAAACTAGCCATCTAAAGCTGAAAAATGTGTCCTTTTTTAAAGGCTGGTGCAGATGGCATCAGGTTACCGATGCAACAAGTATAGAAGAATATCAATAGTAATAACACCATAGACTGGTCCCAGTATCAAGATCTCGTTACTGGGCTCCATTTTTGAGTTGGTACTTCTTGTAATTATCTGAAAACGCCTTGCTGAGAATGAATCTACTATTTTTCTACTTTTTCCCTACATCTCTCAACAGTACTACAACGAGTCCATCCTCAGTCTACTTGGGGACTTCCGTGTTACAAGAACAGAGGCACGGACGACAATGAGGGACCTAGAACCTTGTACTGACGGTTGTCGACCATTGTCGTTGCTAGTTTGCCAGTCATAATGCACGTGACCCTCCTTAATTAAACACCGCATTGGTGGATCTTCATGTGTTCGTCGGAACAACCATGACCCTTCAGAACTGGCCAGAATAATTGGCACAGGAGGCAATACAGTGTCTCTCCCCTCAAAGCCGTGTTTTCATCTCCTACAGCCCTTCCCAGTATCGACGCCAGAAGGATATTCTGGGAGCTGTTCTTTGCCTCTTGTCCTTCTGGTTGCTGTGTCACTGTGTCCGTGGACAGATGATGGTTCATGGGTAACAGCTTCAGATGTTGCATTTCAACCACAATTCTGTCAATACAGAATACAGCCTTATTACTGGCTTGGATACAGGGATTGGAGTCAGCCGAGGAGCGACTGGAGATTTTGACGAAATGCCCGGCGCGGAGGGAGAGAGAGAGAGAGAGAGAGAGAGAGAGAGAGAGAGAGAGAGAGAGCTGTCGCGATGATGAGTGAGTGAGTGGTGGTACTCTCAGCCCCGCCTTCCTTCCTCGACCAACTGTATTTTTTTTTGTAAATGTAACAGAATTATTCATGTTAAATAACAAATGTATGTATTTTTTTTACATTAACATGAAAAGACTGTATCACTAAAAAATAGTGTTCGCAGTCATACTGGGTTCGTAGTCTTACCCTGGCATTCATTCATGCTTTGGGTTATCCCAGTACCTCCAATAGTTAAGTTATTGTAAACCGTTCCCTGAATAGCTTTCACGTATTAACTGTGCACATTCATAAGTATATTAAAACAGAATAGTCCAATTATTAAATATCAATTATCTTTTCCGTGGTTTAAAAAAAATAATGCTTGAATGAAACGTCGATTAAAATATAAAAGTATTCGCCAATTTTCGTAAGGAATAGGTACCAGGTATTATCTCGAAAAAAGTATTTCATATACGTATACAAAAATAACCATAACCACGTGTTACATAAAGTTAGAATATATAGTGTTTTATTACAAACCTATTCCTTAACAATTGGTTTTCAAATGAATCTTTTGTAAAAGTACATTAAATATTTTTCTGACACGAACCACGTATCGGCCATAGGCATAAGATATTATATCATTATGCGAATTTTTATTTGTAAACTATTTTTTAACACTACAAACAAACAGCGCGAGTCTACAGTTCTTGTCTATGAGATATATCTAATCCGAATAAGCGATTAGATTTACCTACTTGTAATCGCCATGTCTCTGACAGAAATGAATATATAAAATACGATGTATGTTCAACAGTTACTTTTGCCAACATTTAAAACAATGTTTGGAAGTATTTAAACAGCATTCGCGCTCACCTTTGAACGCATGGCACTAACTTGTGCGCTGAACTGTGAACAAACAGTTTAGTAGCTTTCACTAGATATTTGCCGTATACCCTGTGGCATCAAAGGAATACTTTTCAGTCACGGCGAAACTGTTTGTAAACGGTAAAAAAGCGGCTTTGAAGTCACTACGTCTCAGCGTGAAAATGATTTCTTTGTAGTATATTAAGTTTTAAGCTATTAGGGTTATCTGCAAAATCAGCTGTATGAATTTTCAATTTACGTCCACTAAATATTTAAAAAATACTGTTTATGAAAGTGATAAAGTATTAACTACTATACTCATTTTAGGTGTCCACCAAACTTTTGACAGGTATAGTTCTTTGTTAAAATTACTCAGTTGGATAAATGATTCATATGTGGCCACAGCGGCAAAATCTTTCCTGCCGATACAAATTATTTTAGTAAGAATTAGTGTAAATAAATAATTCGTGTTTTGTATTTCTATACAGCTGCATTTATAAAATAAATGTAAGTATTTACAGTTAGTTCCTGTGAGTAATGTTTTTAAAATAAAGCTAAGATTGTTTATAGGCTACTTGGCGTGGTTATTAAAATAATTAAAGTACGAAGTAGTTTCACAGAGAGGATAATGGCCTCTTAAGTTTGTGATCATATAAACAGGTGTTTATTTTGTTACGATGTTATTTTGAAGTAACTTAGAACTGCGCTTCAAAACAAAACGTGTTATTTCTGGGTGGCCGGCATGTAGTTTAAGTTCCCGAGTTAGACAGAAGTTGGAGACTTAAAGCCTCATGGAGTAAAATAGTGCCGTACGTGAGAACAAATCATATCTAACGCTGTTTGTGGCGACTTCGGCTTCACCATGTTTTCATTTTTTTTTTAACTGCTTGGCGGAGCGCGCGGTCTAACTGCCCGCTTATCTGCGCCACATCGCGAGGCGCGCGAAATGGCCACGCGTGACTGACTGCCTCGCGCCCTCCCTCCTTCCCCCCGCCTGCCCTGGCCAACCCCCCACCAACCCGCCACCCGGAGGCCGCCATTTTGCACTGCCGCCGGTTTCCGTCTCGTCTCCTTCCTCCTGCTCTTGTTTATCGCCCTGCCGCCTCGCCCAGGATTCCTGGCCACCTGCTCCCAGCCCTCCCCCTCCCCCGCGGCGTCAATCAAGGTACTTTTTCTAAAAGCCACACCCTCCCCCTACCCTTCCCAGTGGGCGTACCGGTGGTTATCATGGCTGCCTTGCGGACGGGTTATCATGGGGTAGCTAACTTTGGTGATGTTGGAAGTTGGGTAAACTAACTTTGGTGTCTCAGTATATATGCTTTTCCCTAGAACGTTTTCTATTGCACGTACAGAGTTATGAAAGGTTTAAAATTTGGTTCATGTGCCATTTTGCAACTGCATGATTACAGTCGATAATGGAAAAATCAATTGACCACTGCCCTCGCATTCGGAAGGTGCAAGCCATCATGAAACCTGTTTTTTTTTTTTTGATTCCACGAAATCACTGTAGTCAATTGCTGAGATATTCCTTTAATATAGGCCAAATCTCTTGTTTTATTTTGGCTTGTGTTGCCACGCGCTAGTTATTGTTCAGTACAATAAGTAACCGATCAAACATTCAAGCCCTCAGCTTTCATTAGCTACCCAACAGCTTAACGTTGACACTTGTATACTTCGTTAATTCGCAGAAGGTGCGCAGTGGTAGATCTCTGAAGTGTTCAGACAATTGCCAAACTGCATTAGTGGTGAAATACGATCCAGTTTCGACTCATAATTGTGATCTTTTGAACGACTTTTTACACCCATGATGTTACACTAATTGTAAGTGAATATCTGTTGAATATAATTGTGGCAGAACAACAAATGCCAAGTAGGCATTGTGTTGAATTTCATAAATAGCCCTTAACTAATACTAAGGTCAAAGAATACATCAACCGAGCCCTAAGCCCCGGTGCTTGACCGGGCGACGTGAAACCCTCCCCGTGGTACACAAACAGACGGACGTGCGCGCAAGGGGGCAAGGGGGTAAGTTGGCGAGTGCGGATTCAGGCAAGTGTGCTCTCCTTTGGGGGGATTGTCCAGTCAGCACGGCTGCGGAGCGCGGTGTATGAGAGTCAGGAAGGAGTGGGGGAGGCGTCGGAGGGTGGCTCGTTGCGCTATTGTTCGCCGGCAAACAACGAGGGAACAGCCCGACATTGTTCGCCGCCTCCGCGTCTCGCCTCTGAAAGCGCCGCACTCCACCCTCGTCGATGCCAACATTATTCCGGCCCTGCCTTGACTTACGCGGCCTGTTTACTTTTTTACCCACATCCAGCCCTTGTCGTCACCCCTTTTGCCACCCATCCCCTCTCTTTCACCTTCCTGCCTTGTTCCATGCTTCGCGACGTGTACTTTTTTTTTTCCTTACCCATATGCGACAGCTGCCTGTTATATTAAGAGTGTCGTGCCATGTTTGGTTTAGTCCTCAGATCTTTCCCTAGATAAAGTATTTTGTGAACGAAGTTTGGATCTGACAAAGTAGACGTGACTAATATCGGTGTTCACTGTAGGGATATCCTGGTTGACAGGCATACCAGGGGTGGTATTACATATAAGGCCTTCAAAAATAAATCTGTTGATTCTTCTTAACGGCATTTTCAGTCCACGTAAAATAACTTGTTCATTTAAAACAAAAATATAATAGAGCTTAAATAGAGAAAAATATTTTGTGAGCGAGCTTTTCAGTACTTGCCAGCGATGTGTGACATGTAACCTCTATAACGAGCCAATTTACTTGCTTTCATGCTGTAAATTCACTTAAAATACAAAACTCGGACACGAAATTTAACGTAGAATTCTTGAAAAGAATTCCGAGCTTGATTAGATTACGCAAACTGTATTTCAACTACTTCCATGGACGCAAATCACGCGTAGTTTCCACACCCGCTGCTATAATTTGCTACCAGATCAGCTACGTCGACTGTAGAATCTTTAGATTTGCAGACAAAATTTAAATTTTTATAATAAAACAGCTCTGATAAACGCAAAAAGAACTTGAAAAAATACTAAACCCTGGTGTTAGCACTGATTTTCGACAAGAAATTTTATTAAAATACTGCCCATCTTGTTAAAATTCATTAAACAGTCAATACTATAAAGTTTTTCTTTGTGAACTTTGGTTCGCGCCGTCCGCCACAGATCGCAGCACCGTGATTACTTACACATTACCGTTCCATGCGATTACCGTCGCATTTACGAAAATACTACCAAATGCCGTATACTGACAGCTAAGATGTTACATGTCAAAAACAAATAGAACATAGGTAGCTTACTCATTTCGCAACCCGTATTGCCTATTTTGTATGATTTTGAAACATTGTGACGAAGGTCGTTTGTGACATTAGTATGTGAATTAGCAGGTTTATGTTTTATTTTCCTCTGGCAAATACCAATTCAGTATCATTTATAGGCCAAAAGTTATTTTCGGATAAGCTCTTTGAAGATGATAGTGAGGAACTAGCCTAATATTTGAAATATAAAACTTTATTTACATACTTTAAAAATCTCATAAAGAAACCATTTAGCTGTCTTTTCTCCAGATTTAAATTCATTCACATTCTAATCTAAAACCATCTGTTAAGGGTTAATTACACTTGTAGAATGAATTGGATAGCATTACTTGTCCTACTTTACCCGTGTACTCTACCCGTGTAATCGCCCCTTTTAATTTAGAACGGCAAAGACGAACTTATGAGATCATAAGCAAAAATAAATAAAAGATGAAGAAAGAGCCGAAATATAATAAATACACTTACAGAGCGAAACAACATTACATCAGTAAAGAAATCACAATGTAAGAAAATAAGTGACGCAAGAGAGTAGCAAGTTTTTGTAGGATAAAAAAAAAGTAGGGATTAAGAACTGAGCAGAGATTCTGCTGTCATCACTATTTTAGAAACTTTAATTTGTTTAAATTTTGAGTTTCTGGAATGTTTTCATTGTAGGTATATTGTTACATTTTGTACTTATTTATAATACTATTTGCTGGATAATTTGACAGTTTTGAAACTTACAAAACAATTTGCTTGAAAATGACGTAACATATTTTATCTATTAAAAAATCCAGCGGAAAAAATTTTTTTTTGCAAACTATAAAAGCGAATCAAATAATACAAAGGTGTTTAAACATATAATGAGAAGTGTACTTTATTTGTTTTGCAAGCCATCATTTAGCGGTACGACATTGACATTTATTGTTATATTCTTTTTTGGGTGTTTGTGGCGCTAACTATTCTTCGAAGACTTCCAGTAATGAAAAAAAAGAAAACAAATGTGGATCAACCTCGCCGCTTGCAGGGGTGAAAAATATGCGTATTTGAAATGATTGTATGTCTCAATGGGGCCCGTTGATCGTGGAAACACGTGCTGAAAGACTCGCGATGATTCACTGTGATTAGTGAGACAGGACCGGCGCTGCAGGTACAGCCACGCTGGCCGACGAAAGTCCTTTTATTACCCTCGGCGAGCCGGGAGGGGCCTCGCTTCTTGCGCCGACTGTACCGGGGCGGCGCGCGCGTTCTGGGAGGGAGCACATTCGCGCAGACTGCCGCGTGGAAGAAGGGGAGGGGAGGTATAAAAGTGTAAACTAAATCCCCATTCCGGGGCGCCCTACAGCAGGCAGGGCCCAGATAAGAGAATTGCGCTGTCAGGGGCAGCATGATATATTTGGCCTCGGTATTTCCATACGCCCCCGCCAGCAGAGAACAGGGCGCAACCCACCCCTTTCACGCCGACCCGCTTCCAGGCGAAACTCCGCCAGCGCGCGTACACAAACATTGCGCGCCTCCGCCTTTTTTTACCGATGATACCCGCTTTTTTCCTTCTCTCTCTCTCTCTCTCTCGCTGATCCCTCGCGGCTCTATTCGCGAAACACGCCGGAATGGGAAGGGGCAGGGAAAAAAAAGGTTCGGTGGAGGATTTTGGACGTGCGTAATCTCGCCAATTCAAATTAACGCAGTAGCGGGGGAAGTCAAGGGGGAAGGGGGAGGGGTGAGACGGCTGTACACTGCGCGCAGTAAAAATCTTGACGCGCCCCTAACATTCTGCATGGCGTGGCAGGGAATAATAGTACTAAGGCTCTGTCGTTGATAAATTTAAGTTGGGCATTGTTCGTGTTTGAATTCTTCGTTCCATAAACCACACAAAGCATATGTTAGAAACTTTTCTAGCTTAAGTTTTTCTTACGTTACTTGACAAAAAATTAATGAACAAAGAGGCGTCGTTTCAGAATCAGTTACTTAGCCAATTTGGTTCCACAGCAATATCCATCATCAAATTAAATATTGGATTTAAAATTGTTTTTAAATTTGTTTGGTTTTTTTCACATTAAGAGTCACAAAATTTGTTTCTCCAAATCACACACCCAAAAAAGTATTAAAACTTCGTGTACTCGATATTGTCATTGTTATGTAAGAGTATAAATATTTGTTAAAGTGTAAGTATGAATTTAGTGTTCCTTAATTTGTGTAAGCACTGATTAAAATAATACTACATTAATGTCATTTCACACATAGCCATAGTCTTTTTAATGTCATGCACATGCAAACATTTTGTGACTCATTTACTTTAATTATCTCAGTAATAAATTGTCTATTGAGATAAGCATGCATTAAAATAATGTACCGCATTTCAAATAACTTTGTCTCTACCTTTACAAGTGAAGGGACAGTATGTAATTCCTACAGTTTCATTTATCTTGACCCAACCAATCCTCGAACTCGTTAGCAGTCCTCACACATCAAACTGTATTATCGCGTATTTCAGTGTGTGCGCCTGTAGAGTTGTTTGTATGCAACCACGCGCAACATGATTGAATCGTGGTTGCGTTATTTCAAGGCGGGTTTTAAACTCAGCTGATATAAAGATCTGTAGTGGTGGGCGATTCTTTTTCCCCGTCCATGTATTTATCCCAATTAATATTTCGTGCTGATGTATGAAATGTCACCGTGACTAGCATATTCTCCATATATTAAAAAAAAAACTTTGAATGTTTTGCGTAGCTTTAGATATTTTAAGAAATACCAGCTGCCTAAATCGAAATAGTTGAGTGTTTATCGCTGGACTTATTTACGGTAAAGTATTTTGTTTGGTCAAAAAATTTTGTTTGTTTTCTTGCATGCATTATTGAGTTGGTTGACAGATATATAAACAAAATTATTAAGTTAAAGATATAGGAAGTAGGTGCGCAGATATGTATAGTTTTTGGTATGACATGAATAATATCACGGGAAAGAAACCTGCAAGATCTATCTGTTAGTAAACAGCACATGAAAGCTTACTAGTGCAAGTATGCTGACTTGTACGAAGAACTATCTCCATGTAATTGTTGGCAATTCGCAAATAATCTTTGAAATGGTTACCTACACAGAATAAAGTTTTTTTTTTTTAATTCTGGGAAGAATGGGCTATTCTATCATCACCGTTAAAATCTTATTCTGTAAGTATGCGGTGGTTGGATATGGATTAAATGTAAAATACTTCACTTGTATCTATGTTTATATTGGAATAAGTGATCCACTGCTTTCTTCGCAGCGTGGAAAATGTATACTTGGATTCCTTTAGGAATCGGACATGTTAAGAGTCCCACCCAGAAAGTAAATTCACATAAAAATTTTAATGTTATATTTGACTTATTCAAACCTAAGATTTACCTTCGAATGCACACGTGAGCTCACCTACATTGGAAAGACGTACGTTGTTTTTTCTTTTTTATATTTCGAGTAAACATGGTTCGTGCGGTTTGTAGCAGGCGCTTTAATCCGAGAGAATTGAAATAATTTTTATTTGTGTGTTAGTTTCGGGACATCCTGACGGCATTGTGATGCACGTCTAATAAAATACAGTTCGACTGTTGTCGCTCGGAACCTCTGTTCTGAGCTCGTGTTTGTGTGTTGCCAAGGCTTTTTCTGCCGCGACAGTTGGTAGTCGTGGATTCTCTCTCTCTCGGTGGGGACTGCGAGGTTCAGTAGGTGGAAGTACCGGGCGACGGAATTTTGCGGAGGCTCGGGTCGGCGCGTCACAGCCAGATGGAGCCCGTCGTGATTGATGGAGGCGGCCGTGGGGAGGGGGAGAGGGGGTGGTCGGGTGGTCGGTGGTCGCTCCCGAGGGTGGAGTGGGGGCGGGGGGTCGCCGACCGCGGCCTGCGGTGCAGGCGCACAGCCGTGCCGGCGTCGCCACATCGCGGACACGTGCAATTAAACATTTAAAAAAAAAAAAACTGACGTCACAGCCGGGGGTGGTAGATGTCCCGTACTTCCATCGCGATAAGCGAAACTTCTCTGCGCAAAATAAAGAAGAATAAACACTGATTCTCTCCCATGGAAGAAGGAACTCAGCTAGTATCTGTATTTGTGTACCTTAACATGACGGGAAAATAAGTAACAACTAATGTTAAAAAATATTAAAATTGTTAGAACTCAGAACGACTATGTTTATCAGCAAACTTAATGAGTAGGCTCATTTTTGGAAACCGTTTTAGCTCTGTATGAGTGGTTTATAGAGCGGAAACCATCGTAACTTATATTTGACATATAATTCGAAAAGCACAAGAAAACATCAATCTACCAACGTATGCAAAAGATCGGATTTAATATAAATTGAAAGTGTTAGTGTTACTGTCCCCTGTTGTGACAAAGGGTAGTGACAGTCCCCACGACTTGCTAGGAGCAGTCAGATTTAAACGCAGCATCAAAAACATTGCAATCTAAAATTAATCAAACGAAATAATCTTAGCCCACAGCATTATCAAGGTTGTGAGCCCAAAAAAATTAATAACAAAAAAATGTTTTTACAATATTAAGGAGGACCAAGTTAGCTGGCTTAAATAAAAGGAGCCAAACTCCAAATTAAAACAAATACATATAGCCTCTCGTGACTGCGTAACTCGTAGTTTGGATCAGCTTTAAATATATTACAGCTTGAATATAATAAACTATACACTAAAATTAAACGCTTAAAGAATATTATGTTGAACGCAAACGACATGTATTGCTAAACGACCGTGAGCGTCTTATTAATAAATAACTATATGTTACTAAACATACCTGATAAACTAAAAACAAAAGTTATAAGCATCAAAGGCAAACCTTATGTAAAACAATAAAATATGTTATAAAATATACTAGTTCGACGTAACTTTTTTTTTTAGTTAAAAAGGATCCTACATTCACATATATCGGTGTGGGCTGCAGTTCAAATTGTTCTCTAGCTAGCTCAATATAAAAAGAAAAGTTTAAAAAAAAATCGTTTTTCATACTTTGCAGTTTACTTGGGCCGAGGACGCAGTTACTAACACGCCGAAACAAATTGCCACGGCACAGTTACGTCTTCGTAGAATTTCATACTAACTTCAGGACGTATATGCAATCTTGCTAAATCCGTAACACGGACTGGCCCAGGACTTGCTTGCGTTTGCGAAGTGCTGGCTGGCCGGCAATGCCTTGCCGGGCACACAAGGGCGTATCTCGGAGCATTGATTAACGCCAGGTCATCAACGACGAAAACAGCAGCCGTTACGAACGAACTGGCGATTAATTAAATTTACGTTTCTTCTCGTAGCGCGCCCGTTCACATAATATTTTCATGCACTCGTAAAAATGTATCGTTTCGTTTTATTTCATAAACACTTAAAGGCACTGCCGACCCCGATAGTCGCATTGCACTCCCGGTGCATTGCTGGTGCATTTGCGGCCCGTCTTCTTATTAACGTGATCAAGAAGTCTGTTTTAAGAAGCACTTAAAATAAAAATAATAAAATTATGTAAAACTTTCACTGTATTACTTAAAATTAAACAAAAATTACGATATAAATTAAAGTCTCAACAATTTTTGGGATGTTCTGGAACTATGCACTCGTGATGCCAACCTGACAGGTTCTTACGAGAAAAATTACCAGATACGTAAACTAAAAATCCAGCGTAATAAATCATACATTAAAATAATATTACAGCATACATCGAATAAACAGTAGTAAACGGTAACTTCAGAACTCTACTGCAGAAATTTAAATAAAAAGGGGGAAAAAGATATCTAATAAGTGGCACCCGCCACATTTATTGAAGGGCATTGTACACACTCTTCAAGAAGTAAAATTATTTTATAAAACATGTTATTTTTAACATATTTTCTTTCAGAAGTTTATTTATTTCAGTTTAATTTATTAATTCGAGGTTAAAACTGTTCTAAAACCGCTATTTGACCATTTAGGCTAAATGTAATTTTTGTAAGAATTATTTTCTGGGTTATGATTTCCTTTTAGGCCTTTTTTTTTTTCAAGGTTAAAACATTCAAGAAAATATTTAAGACTTTTTGGGGGGCACATCCGATTGCAAGAAGGTACATAATATAATGCAAAAAAAAATTAAGTCTGATATGTCATATTTAAGAAAATTGAGAACATGTTCTAAACTAAAAATTGGCAGAAATAGTAGCGTTCAATTCCTACGACGTCAAAATACCTGCTGTTATGACAGTTCAGTGAGGACATGTGCTATTAGAGGGATTTAAATCGATGCGAATGCAATGAGATTTGAAGCAAGATTTTACTGCGTGGTTCTTGTGCTCTCCGAACGCTCAAATCCTCGCTCGGTGGCAGGTAATAATTGTTTGTTGGTGGTCTTCGATGAATTTACTAAATTTAGTTTTCTCCTGACTATGAGGTAAATGAAAAGCAATCACATCATAAAGATTGTCGAAAATAATGTGTGGAAATTATTTGGAGGGACTGAACAACCTGTGCTAAATTTGTGTTTTGAATGGGAAATCAAACCTATAACGATTATCCCTTACTACTTCGTCCAAACTTGGTTGAACGTATGAACAAGAATATCAATATAGCCTTCACCATATTTCACCAAAAATATCAGCGAAAACGGGATGATTTTCTTGGCTACCTTGATCTGGCTTTTAATACGGTAGAACACGACTCCACTGAAGCATTCCCGGCTCCGCCACCACTGCTCACTATACCCATTAGTTATCTGAAGAAGAAAATAAGGACCGTGTCAAGTTTTTTTTTTTTTACACTTTTACGTAAACAAGCCGACTGTCTGAAATTTGTCAGAGCTCTAAAGTAGTGACTATCGTTCTGCCACTGATGTTCTGTCGACAGTGTTCTTAAACAACTTCACGTGGTTGTCGTGTTCGTAAACAAGTATAATGTGTCACTTTGCTAGTGACAGTTGGTGATTAGGTACCGCTTGCAGCACTTCTGAAAACAGTTGAATCTGAAAATGGAACGGGCTTCGCTCCGCCGTCGACGGCAGGGCGTCACTGCCACGTGGGCAGCTCGTGGCGAGGCGCCGATAGCGACTCGAGCGGGGAGGAGGCGAGGTGAGGGCTCTGTAGCCGCGTCGCCCGGCGGCTCTATCGGCGACGCCGGCGTCCAGACGCCGCCCCCTCCTCCGCTCCGAGATTAACGTAATGGCCGTACAGTACGCCGCAAGGGAACACCAGCATCGTGCCCAGCAAAGCACCTTTGTGCCGTGCCGGAATCATGGCACAACATACGAGCATTTAATCCGTGTTCGTCGATTGTTACGGAGCTGAAAAAAAATTATTTTCTTAAATCAACATATTTGCCTGGGGAAAAATTTTTTTTGTTGTTAAGGCATACTTTAAGATGTGTTATTCATTACTAAAGGCATAATTAATGGTATTTAATGTGTGCATAGTCTATAGCCGCCAAAATGGCGACCTACATGAAAGAGGTTGTGTCTATTATTTGGATTCAACTTGGATGTTTACAAATGACGCCAGTTTCGTTATATTTATATGGACTCTTAAGTGAAGGTCCTAAGTATTGTTAAATTATATACTGTCATTGTTCTTATGTCCTACGGTAGAAGAAATTTACGGATGTATTCGTAAATTTATGGGTATAAAGTTTTACTTTCGTGTAGAATGAATCCATAATAATATTATTGGTAAATTAACCAAACATTCAAAACCACGTCAAGTCTTCAGTAAAAACTACCCGTGTTCCTTCCACTTGCGTGTTCGTCCTGTTACAACGGAACACAACAACCCGGAGGTCGGAACCCTTTGTAGTTTCTACGAAGACCCAGTTGTCCGCAGCTGCGAAGTACTCTTCGTTTATTTGCGATGCAGTCTTCGTTGACGAGTCCTTGCATTCGCAGTAATTTATAACAGTGTACCTTAAACCAGGTTGTCTCGGAAAGCTGTGGGTTACATCTTAAACCATTTTTTTATCGCATTCGTGTAACCAAGGGTCATGAGCTAGTTAAAAGTACTTGATTGATATATAATTTAGAAATGAAGGAGCACCTCGCAGCGGCCAGAGCGACGCCGCGGGGTCTCGGAGCGTGTTGCAGGCAGTTTTGCGCGCACTTTCGCTCCTCGACCGGCGCGATGTTCTTCCATCGAGCGCTCTCTCGGCCAATAACCTTCACGAGCGTCGCTTCCCGGGATGATGAAAACTGCCGGCGACCCAGGGGGTTGCGGGGGGAGGGGGTAGGAAGTCGTTTAATGGCCACCGGCTATCTTCCGCAGGGGGGCTCTCGCGCCTCGAGATAGCCGTGCCTCCTCTACCCCCCCCCCCTCTCCGAGGGCATTCACGGGCGACCACCCTCTCCACTCACGCGTCTCCCACTTACGCCTGATCGGCTTGTTCCTTGGTCTTTGGTTGCAGCTCCGGTTTGCCTCTAAACCGTTACCACACACATATATGTGTGTGTATATACATATATATACACATATATAAATTGGTGTTGCATTATTTTACTAAACGTGACAGCCTATTATGTGTGGCGGGCAAACAAGAAGACACATATTATGTTCTCCAACAGCCAGATTTTAAAATGTTTGTACTTACCCATAGAAAATATATAGGTAATTATATATATAACTCTGTTTGCGAAGAACAGAAACCGATTTTACAAATGATAATCTATGCCAATTAAAATTGTTTCCCACAGTATAGCTTATATTAATTCCTATTTACGAAATAATAAAAAGATATATCCTACTTAGTACCTATTCTATAATGTGTTACCAGAATCCGAATGTTACTCTTAATTCCTCAAAGCAGGTTCATTTTATTTAACTTCACAACGGCTCTTCTTCACCATGAACACATTCATATATATTAATAATAGTCTATCTACAAAAAAAAGTTGCCTGTAATACATTTGCTTACGTATACCTAAAAAAATTTCAAATGTCCTGCCAAATGTGTTTTTTTTTTTGTTTCAATCGAAAAAAAAATTATTAAAATATGATTATACTGGTCCTTGCTGGTTTTCATTTCGAACAGGTGTGGACAGATTACGGCCAAGTCTTTAACTCGCGCAGTTATAGACTGTCAGACGAATATTGCAAAATGAAGTGGCTTGGCTTCTTGAGTTCTAGCCGCGTCGAAGGCGAAGATTTCCTCTACTTTTCGGTTGACATCGGAGTCACCATCTCCAGGGTATCCCACAAGCCTGCGATCCTTGATATATTCCAGAATGTTCGGATTAACTTAATAATGTGTGTGTGTGTGTGTGTATTTTGTGAGTAATTTCGGCTGAGAAAAATGTACCTGCCTGAATCAGAGACCGTTAAGATTATTTTTTTTTTTGTTGGTTTAAACAAGTGTATGCAAGTTCGGTAAGACACGTAGTTGCAGCAAGTTTGCTTGGGGGAGGGGGAAGGGGGAAGAGCGCGCACTTCCAGTGCAGGCAGTAGCCGGCGCACGCGCCCCCGTGTTCCCCGTGTCCGGGGGGGGGGGGGGGGTGGGGAGGGGGTGATTGAGGTGGCCGCGCAGAAGACATGAAGGAGGGCACGGCGGTGGCCGGGACTCCGGCGCTGCTGGTGGGTGCGGGCAGCGGGTGGAAGGGTGTGAGGGGGTGCGCGCCGTGTACAATGGAACATAATCCACCCCTCCTCATCCCCTCCCCTTTTCCTTCTCGCTCCCCCGCGCCACTTCTGTGTAATAACATAATACCGCTGGCGCGAGCCGGGTGCGAGAGAGAGGCTGTTTGAGGCACACGCCCCCCTCCTCCTGGAGCAGCCCGGGTTGCTTTATTATGAAGCTTGTGGATCCCAATTAAGAGGCAGCAGCTGTGGAAATTAATGGGGCACAGCTTTTAAGATGTAATTGGGCACATTCATAACACGGCCGGGGGAGTTGGATGCTGGGAGGAAGGCGCCATGTGCTCGCAACTGTTTTCAGTCCCTTTGGGGGTTTGAAGGGGCGCTTGGCGTCTGTTACGGTACCTGCCTTCCGCGACGGCCAACTTTCTTCCCCCACCGTATCAGTCCTGACTTGATCAGGGCGTTGTTCCTGCGCGCAGCGATGAGAGCTCGTTGTCCCCGCCAACACAGAGGTAATTGACGACCTGGAGGATTCTTTCAATCTTCGTTCTCCACCGTTATGTAGTTGCATTTAAATTAGGCATTGCTTTGACTCTTTAGATGGATTTTTCAAGACCTGCCTTTCGGAGCGTAGATTGCCGTCGTTACGTGCCCGCCAACTTGCGCGATTAAAAAAACATCATAACTGGCGGCATTGTAGATGAAGTTAAATAATCGGTTTTGTTTTGGACAGATGGTTGTTAGCGTTTTATCTCTGTGTGACGCTGCGTGACAAAAGTTGAGACAACAGAAGGCACCCCTGGATCTATTTTTTCCGCGCGATGCTCTAATGGATGACCTGCGACTAGTGTGAACTTGGGCTTTCCTCGGAGATATTTCTAGATGTTGCCGAGATCAGCATAATTTTCATGTTTATGTTGCAACCTTGCCGAAACGGTCGTTGGTCCACCTCTAGACCCTGATTACATTCATAACCCGTTGTCAGGATTATACCAAATTCTATGTGGTTTTTCCATATTAATGAGCACAATTTTAGGTCAAACATCACTTTTGATCTATTACTCTGTATTAAAAATATATCTCGCTAGATATCTTATAAGATGTAGAGCCATTTCACAAGGGCAACTCGATCGCCGGCAACTGAGTGGCAGGCGAGTCGCTATCAACTTTAAATCATTGTCTTGACAGGGATTTCCAGCGAGCGTTCACGCGGGCAACTGTCTCGTCCAGGTCGGGCAACTCTCGAGTTACTCTCCCCGTCAGTCGCGCAGAAATCGCCCGCCACCGCCGTCAACCACTGTTCCGTTCAGTGAAGTGAGATTTTTCACACGGGCAACTGTGTCGCGTCAAATTTCCTTATTTTTACTGATAAACATGTATTCTAAGTTTGATACCGAGACATTCATTGAGTTGGTCATGAGTAGCCAGCCCTGTAGGAAATCTCTAATGTATATTACGCTAATAAACTCAAGGTAAAAATATGTGGTGCGAAATCTATGAACCTAGTACAATATCGTCAACTTAGTATTAATTTGTTATTTAAATCTATAATAATCAGAAATTATTCTTGATGTATTTAGCTCACGGTGATATATTTTTCTAAAGAATCAGTGTTGCATATTTGTCTAGTCATTTTATTGTGTCATTTCATTCATACAATTAATATCTGATTGTGACTGCAACTCGTTTCTTAGCAGGTATTTATCAATACTTCTTCAATACCAGTTTAAAATTTTGCATCAGTTCATTGAACGTTTCTAGTTACATTATAAATTATAAAAATTGAGTTAAAAGTTCAGTAAAAAAAATGAAATATGAAAAAGAAGACTCCTTCCGTCAGTCTGGCAGCATTGATAGGATGCGTCCATAAATTCGTACTTCTTGATTACTTTTTGATGTGTAACATCCAAGCTCTCGGTATAGGCATTTGGTAGGAGTAATTTCGTGAATGTAAAGGAAGTCACATGAAACGGGAATGTGTACCCACGGTGCTGCAATCTGTGGCGGATGGTGTGAACCGAAGTTCATAGAGACAAAGGGAAACTTAAGTGTAACTGTTAAATGCAATTTAACAAGATGTGCGGTATTTTACAAAATTCCTTGTCGAAAATCAGGTCGAAAAATGTGTTTAGTATTTTTCCATGTCTTTTACGCTTTAATCGAAGCCGTTTCATTATACCTATAGTTTAACATTTCACTCTGCAAATCGATTGATTCTATAGTCGACGTAGCTGCACCGGCAGCGAATTCTAGCGGCGGGTGCGGAAAGTACGTGTGATTCGCGTCCAGAAATGTATTTCAAACACAATTTTCGTTTATTCATCACGCTTTACATTATTTTAAAGAATTATACGTTAAATTTTGTGTTCCAGTTTCGTTTTATAAGTGTATTTACAACATGAGAATACGTGAATTATCTTTTTTTACCTGGTTGCCTCACATCTCTGGTAGTACCGAAAGACTCACTCAATTTTTTTTTATATGGACACATTTGCCTGTTATAATGCAATTAAAATGGATTTAACGTTCATAGCACAATAGTGCAGCGCTCACTTCAGTGAACAGTTGAACACTGGGAAATATTGACTGGAATATCCTCAGCAATTGGGCAACTATCGCTGAAAAGTTTCCGACGTAGCAACTGCAGTTGTAGGTCTTGGCAACTTATTAGCGACCAATCGCTACTTAGTTGCCCGTGTTGAAGGGCTCTTAGAGAGATGGTATTCGTGTATCTCATTCGTGTATCGAGTAGGCTATCTCATTGTAATAGCCTCCCAGTGGATTGGTGGACACACTTTATTCGGAATTCAAAAGGTTCTGCTATATAAGTGCATTTTTCCCTTTAAAAATGTTCTTCCACCTGATTATTGCGACTATTATATGATTGGTCCTTACAGCGCTATTATGAGAACATTCTTAGTGAATGAAATATTTTCTACAATAAACACCGTCTTAAACAAACGCCAGTGATAAAGTTAAAGCAAGATAAAAGCCCATTTATGATGTGGTATCATTTTTGCTAGCCTGCTGATAAGATAAGCCTAAGATATTCCCATGTGCAAGTTAGAATCTCAAGGTTCCTGTAGAACTGTCAAATTGTTTTATTCACAGAAGTGGAAGATTACAAGAGAATATATATCGCAGCTTTGATAAGAAACTAAGTATAAACAATGCTCTCATTTTTTTAGAAAAAAGTGTTGTTGACGAACTCCAAGAACCCAATCGTGGAACTTGTGCTGAACTCGATAAACCTGTCGGTACGTAAACCTTATCGTAATCCTGAGCTGGCGTGCAACTTCTTGCGAGCAAACAAAAACCTTTTACTCCTTATCGGTCGGGAGTCACTCTGGGACCAATAAACCCAGCGATTACTCCCTCCCAGTCTTTTTCGATCCCCCACTCGCCCTCTCCTGACAAATCAGCATCGGCAACACATCGCATTACACCCCGAAACAAAAACATCGTCGCCCTCTGGTCCCGTGGGGCCGTGAGGGGTTAGGTCTGGCGGGAGAACAATAACACTCATCGGAGCGTAATCAGGCCTGGGGGTCGCGGCACTAAAGGGGTTGGCTTAATAAGAACTGCACGTGTGTGTCCTGAGGGGCCGAAGGGAGGGAAAGGGTTTAGGGCGACCGTCGAGACATTAAGGACCTGGGGAAGGGTTCTGGGTGTGCGCATGGTGTGGGGTCGGCTCGGCCGTCCCCGAGCTGCCATTGGTCTGCGCGCGGGGGTGCGAGGTGTGGTGGGTGGGGAGGCGTCATTAGCATCGCCCGAGCGACGCTCCGGCCGCGACTAATGCCGCCTTGATCCCGCCTCTCGGGCCAGGGCGTCGTAATCTGTTGGATTGCCCGCGGGAAGCCAGGAATCCCGACAGCGGCGAGCCGTCTGATGTACGGCGACCCTCGTGAGCCGGGGTCGACCGCGTACCGGGGTCCTCTCTGCTGTCGCAATGAAAAAAAACTCTCTCTCTCTCTCTCTCTTTCTCCAGCTCCACCGGCCCAGGGGCGCAAAGAGTATTAAATCCCCCAGAGGCGACTCCTCCTTGGAAACCCTCCTGCCTTGCCGTAACTCTCCCGGAAACCTCTTTCGCCGGCCGCCAGATCTCACTAGCTCGGGCTGCCCCCTTCGACTTATTGCCGGAGGTAGGGCTGAAGGCGATCGGATGGACCACGAGTGGCTGAATCGGTGATTTCTATCAGTGAGGAACTGCTGGAACTGCTCGCTGTGGAGTCCGCGTGCAAGCTCCGAGCGAGCGGCGAGCGGCCGAGGACTGGGGAAGCACGTGCTCCGGCTGTTCAAGTAAACATCGCAAAATTAGTAACTGGATTAACAAGGCTAATTTTTGTCACTTCTTTGGAACAACTCCCAATTTTATTTTGGGGTTGTCAAATTGGACTAGTTTTGGAATGTTTTCAGATTTTCATCTTTAAAAAAAATTAACAATGAAAATCTATATTGCAGAAGTAACCCTATGTTTAATTTTTGAATATTAGGTAATTCACTTTTATTAATGACCATTATGTTAATTAATTAAGTGTAACGTAAGATGCGCTTCGCCTGGGATTATTTTATTTCTTTTCCAAGTGCAAAAATATTCATTTTAAATCAAAAACCCTTGTTTTTGGAGTGTTGATACATCATTTATAATATATTTTATAATAAATCCACTTTTAAATAATAATATGTCTAATAAATTACTGGCAGTAAAGCTAACTCAAAGTGTGCACGAATTTTCAATTTTGAAAAAAAAATTACTAAAAGTGTCAACTCTTGTGGTTAGGGCTGCGATGGCATCTGGGGGATCCTGGCACTCATTTTCTGCTAGTGCCTCATGTCAGGGAAATACGAAGCTAGAAACAGAAGCGAATAAACAAAATCCGATTACACCAGAATGAACTAGGGGCATCTACTTACTTGCCAGTTAGCTAAGCAAATTTTCTGTCAACTGGAAATTGCTAAACTATTATATGATACGGTATTTTTAATGTTAATTATTTTCATAACTTGGTCTAAATTAATGACATAGTGCGGTATTACCAAAGATGGATAGAGTTTAGGTAAGTAGACCTAAGTAAAAAAAATCTTGTAAAAAATTTATGTTTTGATGAGGAGACAATCTCCCCAATTTTATTACATTAGATGTTCCATGATTTTTTTTTTGCAGTGTTTCCTCATCTCAGGAGAATTGAGTTTTTTATCAAGATTTTCTTACCCTGGAATGTCGGAGCCTTCAGCTAAAATACAATCAGATGCGCGCGCTTATCTGATATCCGTCAGTGCAACATCGTGAACGGCGAGATAATTGCGACAGCTGTGCAAAATCACAGAGCGGAGAACGTGGACACCTACGCGAAGCCCAGAGGACCTCGCTTTTAGGAATGATGACGTTGATTGCGGCAGTGATGATGATGATGATGATGGCTGTGATGGGGTTGCAGTAGCTGCCGCGCGAGGCCTCTGTTGGCGAGTGGAGCACAAATTGCTAGGGCGATCATTAGCCGAGGATTATCCTCTTGCCTTCAGCTGCGCTCCCTCCCCCATCCCCCCCCCCCTGTAACCGCGCCACCCCTTCTGCCTGCTTCTCCCTCTCTCATTTTCTTTGCCCTGGTAATGGAAAGGGCCGAGCAGCAAACAGACCAGCGTTCCGGAAGAAAGGAGGGAGCGAGGGATAGGGATGGAAGAGTGATGTGCGAGAACTCCGGGAAGAAAGATGGCGGAGCGCATTTCGGGGGCTGAAAGCGAAGTGTGTTGCCGGGCGAGGGGGTGCGCGGAGGAAGAGGGAATGCGAGAAGGGGCAATATTGCAATTGTTGGAGTGTCTGGACGTGATGAATGTGTGTCAGATATTGTAGCGGCGAGGTCTGCAGTCCTGCAGCCAGCTCGAGTCGGGGGGAGTTCTTGCCTCGCGGTATTGGACCGTGGCGGCAGCCGTGGCACACACTGTCGCCGCGACACGTCCACCGAGCGGGCGGCAGCGCCATTTGTCAGGCGAGTCTCCGACCAAACTCGCCGCCTCACTCCTTTCCTCGCATATATCACCAACAGAATCATATTCTGTGCTTGAGCAATTGATAGTTTTCGCTGATTGCACCAATGAGAGCTGCAGGACATCGACTGGCTTCGTGATGAATCCTAAACTTTTAAAAACGGGTTCTATTAACACTACTTGAATAGGTTTAAAAAAAGTTTGTTTTTTTATAGCTTGCAACGCGAATGAGAAGTCATTATATATTAATAATTTTTAAATTTTGTTTTTTGAGCATGATATTTATCTCCCCCTCTGGGCACGTTTCGCTAGCCCAAAATTTAAACTAATTGTAGAGCCCGAGAACGTGAAAAAAAAATAATGTGGAAAACCATTATTTACATAGAGATAAAATTAAAATAGTGATTTTCCACATTGCATATCTTTATCTTGATGAACTTAATTTGACCTGTCGGAAATAATTTTCAATTTCTAAGATTTTTAAATAATATTGTTACAGAAAAAGGTTTTCATTATTTTAAAATTAAACATTGGGGATTAAATAACATTATGAACTAAAATTATTATTTTTTTTTGTATGAGTACCCTCATTGCATATTGATTGAAAGTTTAGAGGAACAACGCACAAATACAATTTACACAAGTTTAAGTACCACTCGGACATTCAGCTACCACATCAGAAAATTATTTTTCACTGGAATGGCTTAGTAACCTCAAAATAATGGATATAAAACTACCTAATGGTACTTAATATTTGTTTAGGCTCTTGTAAAAGCAATGCAAAAATTAATTAAAAATAGCTTAAACAGTGCTATCCATTTAATATCAATATTTAAATCAAATTATATAATTAGTGTTTCTACACTGATGTTATAATAATCTGAAGTAAATATTAATTCAAGGATTTTATGTTCGTACACTGTCGTAAGCTTTGACCAAAAATTCTTTGAGCTTTTATTTACTTTGGTTAAGTAAATATTTTTGTTATTAAAATTATTGCGTGATAAATTGCGTCGCTGTATTTCTTTAGGAGTTCATTTGATTATTTTCCACAGATGATCAACACACATAAAGTTGCTTCTGTAGTCTCATTTTCGATATATTTCTTTATGAAAATTTTCAAATAGAGAAAACCCAAAAATTTGCTATTAAAGCCGATACTTAAGGCTGGAATTCATTTTCGGTGACTTATTTGGCAACCAAGTTGTACTTGTTCTTTCTCTTACTCTTATAATGTAAGAAAATGACACTTTGATCGCTAAAAAATAATCAAACAACAGCTTGTATTCGTATTAAGTGCAGTAGTAAATATTTGAACGGGGCATTGATTTTGGACTAAATAAGTTCTCATTTTCCCTTCTTTTTTAGTATTTCATCGTATATTTTTTCTTCTATTATTTATATCTAAATAATTATTAAATTATTGTGACGTTTAAATTACATTTAGAGAACAAAAAATTTATAAAAAATTTGGAAATACTTTTGAAAAGTTAATACTAATAAATAAATTACGAATTGAAGTGTTCTTACGAGAAACTGTATTAATAGTAATTGATATCAATAGATTATATGATTATGCTCTACATAATTTTATTTTCACGCAATATTATTTGCGGGTATAAATTTCTTGCGCTTTTGGGCTCAACAGTTATCATTTTAAATATATATTTTTTTAAATTTTTTGTCGTTTAAAAAAAATATAGTACAATAAAAACAGTGACTCAATTCAAATTTTTATTAATAATTCGTAAGTCAAAATAAGTAAAAGTATAGTTTCTGCATCTTATGAAAATCGTGGTAAAATAGGCACGACATCTTGAAGGTTATTATAGCTTAAAAATTACAGCACATAATTGCCATTTTTTATATTTGTACTTTATTGTTACACGTTTATCCGATTTCATCACATTGTATTGAACATTTTTAACTCTATAGAGATGTAAGTACTTCTATGAGAGATTAAAGAATACTTAAAGGAGAACACTGTACCCAGAAATTTATTGGGTGTAAATTCTTGAGAATTAAGTGATACCTATCTTGAAACTGTGGATTTGTGGGAAAGAAAAATCACATTTATTCAAGACTCCAAAAAAAACGTGGCAAACAAATCACCGGAACTAATAAAAAGTTACTACAAACTGAAAACAAACAAATAAAATAAATATATAATAAAACATAAAACTAATTACACATTAAAAAATACAGAAAATAAAATATCAGACTTCTAGTATTTACAATAGCGTAACAAATTTATAAATTTTAACCACGGTTAGATGTATGAAATGTAGAATTATTTGGAATTAGTTAATACTAACATTTAAAAAATACATTTGTTTCTAATGGTAAATTAAATAATAATTTTGAAAATAAATTTTTATTTAAAGCATATTTAGTTTTAAAAACTTGAATTTCATGCTATTTCATATAATAACAAATTCATTTTTTATTATTATTTTGCACTTTCTTTGGGAATTGCTGCTTGAAAGTAGTTAATCGGGTTTACATTAGCAGCTATGGAATAGTGAAAACGAATAGTAATATATGATCGCAAACCAGTGAAAATAGCTTCCCAGGCATTATTAAAGACTTACTGATTAAGTAGTAAATATATTTTCTGATTTACGTGTATTCAAACAGATTAAAAGCGCCCCACGCTCACGAAAGAGGTGAGTATGCATTCTTATCATAGGCGTACCCAGGGGGGGGGGGGTTTGGGGGTTGAACCCCCCCCCCCCCCCCCCCCGAAAAGTCTTGGCGACCATTCCCGTCTCAAGGCAACTCTGGAGAGGACATTTTCTTGCTTAAGAAGATTAAAATCCTATCTGCGGAACACCATATCTCAGGACAGATTGAATGGATTGGCCTTACTGAATGTCCACTACAACATCCACATCGACCCGGAGAATGTGGTTACGGAATTTGCAAAAAAAAAATAAATAAATAATAATAATAGAAGAATTCTTCTGTAAGAAGGTTGGAGGCTTAAAAAAGTTTATTATAAACAATTATTTTTTGGTGTTTATTGAGTTTTTCTTAAAAAATCAGAAGCCCCCTTCCCCAAACCCACCCCCCCCCCCCCACGTCCCGAGAAATATCTGGAAGAACCCCCCCCCCCCCCCCGAAAAAAAATCCTGGGTACGCCTATGATTCTTATAAGTTTCATCGGCTATCAAACTACATCACATAGGCTACAGCCATTTGTGTTGAAGGCTAATAACATTCTTAAATTTTTTTAACATAAAATTTACGAAAAAAACCTGTTGTAAGGAGAAGAAAAAGATCTTTGTGAATTTACGGAGAGCTTCGTAAATATATGAATGTTCACAAAGAATATGCAGTGGCGAGCTCAAGGACAGGCGACATAGCTATCCTCCTTGAAGTCATATGCGAGATTCAGTGAAGGCAGAAATGTTATTCTGGGAGATACAAAGTGAGCTGTTACAACACCGGGAATTATGAACCACAAAAGGAGTTATGCATGTTGGGATGAGTTTTTAATACAGTAATTTTTTTTTCCATCCAAATCCCTTCCTGTAATAAAGTCCAGTATCTGCCACCAGGAATACGGCGTAGTTTACACCCGGATCCGGTATCAGGAACCACGAAGTACCTACTCTCTCTTCGTTTATTCGAGGTGCTATCTTCGTTGAACACCGTTAGCAGACTGGTGTTTGTGAGAGAGACACGGGACCGTCCCAGCAGGCGTGCGAGAGAGAGAGCAGTCGGCCCGTGTCGCCGGGAAAGGTGCTCGGCAAGAGCCGCCCCCCAGCTGGCGTCGCGAGCAGGAGTCGACTGGGGACCGCGGCCCTCGTGCCCATTGATCAAGCCGTGTCACGTCGTGGGGGGGGGGGGGGGGGGTTGGGAGGGGCGGGCAAGATGGATGACCCGCTTCGCTCCGGGGACCGGAACTACTTTAGGGGGGAGAGAGAGAGAGAGAGAGAGAGAGACTGGGCCGGAGATGGAGAGGGGACACTTCCCAGACTCCGGCGAGACTGTTGGCGAACTTATCAACAAGAACTCGGCGTACAGTCGGTGTCACCGGCTAGTGCGCGCACCGCGTCGCACACTGGGCCGGCTGTCTTCACTCGAGCGAAGGCATCCGCATTTTATTTATTTACCAGCCATATGCCCGACGGGGGAAAAAGTTGATCCTCATTTTTGATGAATTACCAAAAAACACACACAACTGACTTATTTATAAACAGAAACATACACACACATTTCCATATATATATATATATATATATATATAACTTCAAAAATGGCAAACTTCCATACAAATTTCATCCCCAATTTATTCTCTTTTGGGGATGGATTTTCAAAAATCCTTTTTTATTGCTCACCTACGATATATAAGGAACTTCTCTACAAAATTTAGTTCTTCTATCAGTCATTATTCACAGCAAAAGTCAGCCCTTGGCTGTATTAGAATTATTGACTCTTGACTATATCAAAACAAATAATAAAATTTTTAAATTGCTTAAAGTTATACTTTTTTTTTCAGTTGGAAGGAAATATTTTCCCCTGTAGGTCCTGGCTGGTAGTTCAATGTCTTATGTGCCACTTAGGAAAATGTGCTGGTAAATTTTTGTATAACATTTGGGATCTCGATACGAGCTCATCGGTCCAACCAGTAGGTAAACTGATTAAAAAACTAATGTATTCATTACGTACAAGGGTAGAACTGGCGCTCACATAAAGTAATCTTTGGCACTGGCAGCCAGAAACTATTATTGGTGAAGTATGTGACATGTACTTTTAACGAGAAACGTTTTAAAAATGTCGTTATGAGCAGTGTCGAAGCGCTAAACATGCTATTAAAACTTTGGTTGAGACGGATTGCATCTAGTGAATATCCCCCCCCCCCCCTGCTCCCCCCGGGATATATATATTTTTTGGGAAACATGTTTGTCGGTGATACATTCTTTAGTTGCTTTTTGAAAGAGTTTTTGGCTTACCCTGCGCTTGCAAGTGCTCAGTTCAACTGTACCTAACATTCGCCGATCGTGTTAAATGCGTGCTCAGAGCGCCAGCGATTTCCTACGAGTGCCGTCCCTGCGGGCACTGACCAGGCGAGGGCAGGGCGAGGTGGACAATGGCCGCCCGTTGCCATGGTAATGGCACCCCGCCCTCCTTCGCCTAGTCGCCACTCCTACCGCCTGCCTTCATTCCCCCCCCCCCCCCTCTTCCACTCACCCTACTTTACCGCACCGCCACTTGGAGCGGCGTTTGTGGCAAGCGTCGCGACGCGCCGTAGAGCCGGCCTCTGCTCGCCAGCTAACTGTGTGATACGGGCGTCTACGAGTAGAATGATTGCGTAGATGATGTTCCACGTAGGTAATTTCCGTTTAAAAAACAAAACAGACAAAAGTTTTAACTCACGTTTTTAACATTAAACGTTGTGAAGAAAAGTTTCTCCATAAAAAAAAACCTTTATTTATGGTGAAGAAAAAAAAAATTCTGTAACTTATTTTCTGCTTGTACATACATTACATTAAATCATTTATCTTGATAAATTTGGATTATTTGAAAATTAATATTTATTTATCATTACAATATTTCGTAATTAAGAATGTTCTTGCGCTATTTTTAAGGTGATTCAAGCTTGCTTTTATGTAAACACACATGTCAAACAAAAATATTGTTGGCGTCAACAAAACTGTGCAATTACTCAGTCTTATACATACTTTGTGTTGCGACAAAGGAAGTCATACGCAGAGCTATTCATTACTTACTTCTTAAAAATTAAAAATTCAGTTTTAACCATTTTCGAAAACCGGCCCAAGCTAGAGATTTGCACACATATTTCAATTTAATTTCAGTTTAGTTTATTTAGTCCCTTGTTGTCTTCACAGAAAATGTTTGAATAGAATCACCCCAAACACTTTTTTTTTTTTTACCTGTTTGTTGTTAGAATTGTATAAATGTTTCATGGTTTATTATTGGAAGAAGCTACGCGGTAATGAAGTTTAAATGTTGTTATTCAACCGGTGTTGACCTTAGTTGGCAGTGACTGTTTCCGTGAGCGAGATAAGAACCCAGTAATGCATTTGGAACGATGTGCGGATCTTCAGTCGAAAATTATTTAGGCTTATTATTTAAAAAATACCTCCCCCCCCCCTTTTTTTTATTCTCACGTATATTTCCATGTGTCTTTTTCTACAGGTGGAATTTGATAAACTGTGCTCGCCCGTATTAGTAAATACTTTGTTATATATATTATATGTTATAGCATTGACTTAAAATATAATTAGTATCCGCATTAACGATCTTGTCTAGCGGTGATCCTACCAGTAGGTACATCGCTGGTCACAATGCCATTTTCTGTAGACATTCCCCGTGTTAAAATATGTGCCAATGTGGTCGCATGTCGTTTGTTATTCATCGACTACACAAAACTGTATTATGGTCTGGATCATTGTAAATTTTTCTCAAAACTTTCAGTTCTCAAAAGTAGTACCTACTAATGGTCTACTTTTGTTCCTGTCACACTGTTTGTTAACCACTTCGTGTGAAAATCGGTGTTCGTAAACAAACATCACGCAGTTGTTACTTCGCAAGTGACGGAAAATATGAAACACTGGTCCAACTTTTGAGAACCGTAAAATTTGAGATAATTTACAAGAAACAGTCTTTAATAGTCTAGTTGATTTAAAACATTTTTATGGACATGCGCAATTGCTCAAGAACGAAACAAATAAAATACACAAACACACAGAAAACAAACTGAAATTAACTGATGTCAAATGCAAAAGGCATAGACAGCACAGAGAATTCCGTGGAAGGAATCAGCCAGGAAAATATCACAGCACAGACAAACAACAACCTTGGACAACCCAGCGATGAAAGTAAGATATTGTGGACAACGAAACGACGACAACACAGACAGCCAAAGACAAAACAGATACGACGTTTCGGGAACCTGATTATGCTCCCATCATCAAACACAAACGGTGTTTTCTCTGTGTTTGTGAACTCATCGTTTTTGTCCGTTCTTGAGATATCTCAATGATTTACACTGGAAACCAGCAATGGAGTATGCCCTTTTTTTTAAATTGATGAATGAATCAATAAACAACTTTTAAGTAGTCTAATCTAGAGTATGTACTGCCAAATATTTGTTAGATGTTGCAGCAAATCAATAAGATTTTAAATATGTTATGATATGTATCATCTTAGTTCTTGGTATACGGCATTTGGTTGGAGTAATTTCGTGAATGCGACTTTCACAAGGAACGGAAATTTATAACGATTACGGGGTTGCCATCTATGGCAGGTGGCGCGAACCAAAGTTCACAAGGAAAATGGCAAATATTGTATGTCAACAGTTAAGTGAATTTCAACCATATCGGCAGTACAAACTACTAATGAATGGATAAATCCATTTAATACATTTTGGTTCGTATATGGATATTCAGTTTATAACTGAAGAGTAGGTACTCATGTGCAGCATACGTTGTCGAGTATGTAAACAGAACTAACTTAGGAATTAGTTATCTTCTGTGTTAAATCATCAAAGTAATGTATGAACATCTCATGTTCGACATTGTAGAGATTTTAAGTATCGAAACGCTCAATGCAATGTAAATGATAATTCCAGAAGTCGCACAGTTTTTACAACGGCTACTAATGTCATCGAGTTCTGTGAAGATAATTTATTTAGTCGCTGTTTGGCTGATTGATAGGCAGAGTTTAAGGAAAAATCTTGAGCAGTTCAACAGAGAGGAAATCGACGATGATTTCACAGACTTATGAAAGATTAATTACTTTGAAAAGTACGAAAGGAGACCGGTAGGATCTACCTAGCACAAGCGACTGCGTATTAGCTATACGGTACCAAAAGGCGAATGGAAACGACGTCGTGTAGATCCTCGGATAGTCCGTTATCGGAATTACGAATTGGTCGCTGAATTAGAAGAGTAAAAACATAAAATGGTTACGTTGCATTACCATTTTGCCATGAAGAAACCTTAATTTTAACAGAGAAAAAAAGTTATACGACAACAATGAAATCACTTTAATGCAGCGTAAAAAAGGAGTTCTACTCAAATTTGTGTGTAAAAGAGACAATAGAAATATGTTGGCAAATGTACATTGAAAATGAGGAAAATTATCGTAAGGATGTTGATAATTTGGCTCTTCTCGCGTCCCTGCTGCTGGTCCATTTGCCATTTTTCACCTGGCTGCAAATGTAGAAATGAATGTTGATAGGCAGATGGCATTGCTTAGTCAACTTTGACCCATTGTCGGGGAATATAAAAACCTTATGTCAAAAAAACATTTCGATAATTGAATGCGGATGGTCAACACTCAGCAAAATGGATTAATGATGCACGTAATAAGTACGCTTCACGATAACAACTCTGATCCCTTGAAAATCTTCATCACTGGACCAGCAGATTGCGGAAAAACTTTTCTAATAAAATTGTTGATGGAAATTTATAACCGCTTCACCGAAACAAATGGATATTATAATGCAAATCTTACACGCGCTTCAACAGACAAAGCAGCAGTGGCTATTGATGGCCTTACCATACCTGCTATATTAAAAATTTCCATTTGACCAAAATTACCACTTTCTAAGGAAGTCGTCCAAAAATTTCGAATTTCATTAAGTGCGTATGTTGTATTATAATCGATGAAATTAGCATAATGTCAACGGAACTCTTACACCAAGTCGATGCCAGACTAAAGCAGGACATTATGTATGATCAGGCCTTCGGTGCGAAAGGATTTTTTTTGATAGAAGATTTATGGCAGCTACCGCCAGTCCATCCAACTTCTTTAACAAATTTAATCAAGTCATGAGGCAATCATATTCTATTTTCTTGTAACATTTTTGTACCCAATTTGATCCATATTTGGCAACGGTGAAATACTGTAGCCCAAAGAGCAGAGATTAATAGAGTCTAGACGTTTCACGAAATAATAGGTAGCTGAGCTTTTCCCAACTGGTGTCAGACTCTACTTGAGAAATCAAGACGTGAATGAGTATAATCAAACTATATTCAACATGGCAGAAAATAAAATAGTATATATATTGCGAATGGCATATTGGCCACACACCATTGCACTGAACCACTAGTGTTTGCACGACAGAAGCTACACAAAATGGAGTTGCTTCTTACAGGTGGCTTACTTAAATGAGCTTACACTTTTAATTGATAAGCCGTACATAATAACAATAATTGTTGCTGTTGGGGATCGATATTCGAATTGGACTATGGCCATTTAAAACTGGATGAGAAATACTAAAGTGTTATTCCAGAAGACATGCAAACATTGGCGATGTAAAACAAATTTTTTCAAACTTCGCTGGTAGTCTAAGAATTGGTCAAAATTAAGAAAATTGACAGCAACATACATGGAAAATAGAAATATTCCCAGGGAGTGGGTACCCATTTGTCGTCTAAACGCCTCCATCTATCTCAACAAAATTGAACCATCACTGCTAAAAGAAACAATTTTCCTCGAACGCCTACTTGTGCCATGACCCTCCCCAAGCCACATGGTGTAATATTTGATTATATTGTTTACTCTTACACAATGTGTTTACGTTTACTTTCTCACGAGTTACAATCTTTTGGGGGACTTTTCGTAGTATCGCCTACAAAAGACCATATATTTTACCATGATCATAAAAAATGCTTCTACAGCTACACTGCGAGAAGAACTTCAACACCTCACGATAAGTTCTCTTCGCACGTATCAGTCAGTTGTCTTAGACTTCATTCAGGAGAGAAATCTCTGCCCTTGCCTTCGAAGTCAAAGTCTTTCGGTCACCAAAATGATTTTGAGAAGAAATTTCGCAAAATCGCAAGCAAAACACCACACATGACTCCATACGTGGTTATCACTTAACAAATAATACGTTGGAGACATATGTGAAGTGGAATGCATTTTTTATTTCAGTAGTTGTATATATTGTTGCAGATCAGCCAATTCAAAAAATTATAGATTTTCGTCAGTTTGTGCTTTTACCATAAACCGAAGTTGGTTCAGCTCTTTTGAAAAAGTATTACGATTTACGTCCATGGTTCCATGTGGTGATTTTAATGCCAACTCCAGTACACCAGAAGCTGAACTGCTGATAACTTTCCTGAAGAACGAACTCAAGCTTGAAATGAACACAAATCGAAATGTGTCGACGACTCTTAATGGAACTTTTATTGGCGCCGTATTCCAAAGATTATTAAATACTTTACAATCACAAGTATACATATAATACTTTAGTTTCCATAAACCAATTGTATCATCTCTACCTCTAATTTAACCAGAATAAAACATGCGTGAAATTCTGAATTATTTGATCTAAAACAAATTATATTATACCTGTGATAAACTCAAATTCAATAAAAATAAATAAAATTTTTGTACTGAATGTGTTCAATCAATACCCCGACTCATATATTTTGCTCGTTACCGATTTTAGATGTTACACATCACTGGCGAGTAATGAAGGACACGCTTGTGAAAGGAAAAGGGGGAGAGGTGTTACGGCTAAGTTGCTAAGGCTAAATTATATGCTTCCGTAAGTTATTTCACTGTAATACCAAGGAAATTTCTATTCTTTTAAGTAAATGGCTCAATTGTATATGTATTTAAAACATCTTATCAAAGTAAACTTTTACGAATTATTTTCTTACTAACACTATTATGACTTATTAAATAAAACTATTTAGTTTTTAAATTATTCAGGGAATTAAATTTAAGTGGCCATACGATCGTGCAAATGGCAATAATTTGTATGGTGGTTGCAATGATTTATACTTGTATTTTGCAAAAATAACTTACTCCGATTTTGTCGTAAATGCTGAGCTTGCTCATAGGAAAGTTCTAGCAGGATAGTAATTACTGACGACAATTCTTATCTCATACGACGACAAATGTGATTCATCGTCATGTAGGATAAACGGTAAGTAATCTAATTGAAAAACATGGTGCAGATTTTATTCAAATCGCTTTGGATCTAGTGGCATTTGTTACTGTACATATATAATTTACCAGTCAAAATAACCACGATGGTTTCTTGTATATCAGTGAACCTTGCAACGAGACCACAGTTGTTTTTTGTTACTCGTAGTTTTGCCTCAGAATTCCACTTTCAAAAATTCGTCCTACCCTATGAGCTGATGTAATTCAATGTAATTGTGCTATAATTGGGAATACTCCGCGTATCATAGCTTAGTAAACACACAGCTTGCACTACAGTGCTTTTCATTAATAACAAGTAAACTATTTATTTACACCATTCTTAATGAGTTAATTATTTAAGAGTCACGTTTTTTTATCCATTCTTGATCAAGTTTTACCTCTCAGTATGAAGTGCTGGCTGTAGCCTGAGCACTCAGGAAGGAAATGAGCTTATCAGGATTCTTGGCACACTGGACTTCGCATCTCCTGCAATTTTCCGAGGTAGTTCTTCATTTGCCGGAACCTGATCTTTTGCCGCCGAAGCCACCAGGGAGGGCGTGTCCTTGGCGAACGGGATTTCAGGCTGTCGTAAATATCGCAGATGGTTCTTCTCCCTTCCTCCTCAGGGTTCGGCAGAGGGAGACGTTTAGCGGGGCCACGCGCGGGCCAAATTGGCTCCTTCTGACCAACAAATATCAAACAAACCTCACCCCTCCCCCCTCGCACACCGTTCCCCCTCTCCTGTGCGAGCTCTATGGCGGAGAGAGCCCCGACGCATAGAAATCGTCCGCAAGCAGGCAATATCTGCCGGTGGAGGAGGCGACACCCCTCCCACCTCCCCGCACCCGCCTTCAGCGGCCGCCAATTCCTCCAGATTTCTGGGGGAAATTGTTGCTCTTCCGAAACGACCTCGGCGCCTGGAATTTCCAAGCAGCGCGAGAAAGAAAAGAATCCATCCTCCCCTTCCCATTGCTCTTGCACCCCAGCTCGCCCCCCCCCCCTCCCCCCCCCCCTCAACTGGTTCACATTTGTGTGCGAGGCGTGTGAGAGAGGCGTCATGAGCCATTCCGCAGCCCCCACTCACGCGCAGACACGACCTTCTAATTCCGACAATCTCGCTCGCTCGGAGGCCCCAAATCATAGAAATGGCCTGATTTAGTGGCGCCGATCGAAGCCTCCTATTGAAAGTGAGCCAAAAATGCTTCCTCCCTCTCCCCCTCCGCCCTTTACGTAAGAGAGGGAATGCTCTCCAGGGCGTGATTTATCGCGGGGATTGAAAAAAAAAATTCCGGCCGATGCCTCCCGCGCCCGCCGTCTTGCCAGGAAGTGTCGGAGATCCCTCACTGGGTAAACTGCACGGCAGCCGAGGCCTGATTCTGTGCGGGACTTGGGCTTTCCGAATGCAGCCCTCTCCCCATCTCCCCAGTGGCGGTCCTAGACTCTGTGGCCCCTTATGTTTGGAAGAGAAGCCTTACCAAAAGGAGGGAGGGGTGGGGGCTATGAGATACGAAATAGCCCTCAGAGTAAAGTATAATATGGGAGTCCCCATTCGGAAAATTTGAAAATCAACTCTTCAAAACAAAGTTTTTAAGTTAACCTGGAACTTAAATTTCGACGATGATTTTGCTAATTTATCTTAAGAAATGTGAAATATTTTATTACAATTTGAACAAATTATTTTCAATTTATATAGTGGTAAACAATTTAATGGCAAACATTGACATCCATGAAAGAGCTGGCGCGAGACCCCGCTAACTGCGGGCACTGAGCGGGTTACCCAGCCTGCCCTGCTCAGGAGTCACCGCTGCAGCCCTCTGCAGTGACTCTTGAACATCACGTGACTCGTGAGCAACACGTGATGTTAGTACCGCTAGCATCAAGTCAGCTCTGACCAGGACCTTATATCGAGCTTGGGATCGTGCTACGTATCAGTCGAACCTGTCGGCAAACCTGGCGGAAACAGGAATTACTGTTGCAGGATACTTCCTTGACGGATAGCTAGGGTTTTTTTTTTTCAGTTGCATGCCAATAATTCGTCATTCAGCGGCTGTTTAAATGATTTGTTTTTATTTTCACGAGATAAATCCTCCAGTTATCTTATGAGAAATTCAATGAGTGAAATAGGCTGATTTTGAAAATTAAACTGTCATTTTTTCCTCGGATGTTCCATATACCAAGGAGAAATTTACCTTGAGAGCTAATGTGAAAATGTTGTAGCATAGTCAACGTTTAACTGTAAGTGAATATATTCCTTAAATTCTTGCAACAGGTGTTTAATTAATTAGTTTTATTTCAAAGTCTTGAAATTTGAATATTAATTAAAGCAGGAAACTTGCGCGAAAATTGCTGATAGTGGACAGAATTCAATTGCGATATCCCCTGAAGCTGTTGAAATCAACCACGGAGCCAATTCATCTTGTTGATTCGAAATGGTCAAGGCTCTCGCTGGCGAAAATGAGCATGGCGGTTGTTATAGGTCGGAGGACGTCGAAGGGCAGGGGTTATCCCCCAGCACGCAGCTCGACCGAGAAGGTTCGGAACGACCGGCCATAACACCATCCCTGGCCGCTGCCAGATTGCGACCGGGGGAAGGGGGTGGGGAGGGAAGTCAGCTGGCTCCAAGAGAAGTTATTATCAGAGGCGAAATGAAAGGTGCCTGAGGGCCATTACCCGAGTCTGTTGCAGCTGTTGCTCCAGTGTTTATGACGGACGGAGGAGGGGCCCCGGGCGAGGGGGTGGGGTGGGACGGGAGGGGCGACTTCATTATAAAGCTTGTTGCGTGTCATAGGTCAGCTCCATCAGAGGCGGCAGCTCGCGCCGCTCCTTCCACAGTTCCGTCGCGGGAATTGGTAGAAGAAGGGGGGAAAAACTGAAGGGAGGGTTGCTCGGTCTTCTTGCAGGCTGATGCACGATGCGTCTCTCCAGACACCCTCTCCCGTCACCCTCGCCCGGTCCCCCCCCCCCCCCTTCAACATCATTTCCAACCGTGCATCCATCCGCCTGACACTTCGATTCTCTCCCGACCGCAAACTCCACCGGGTCTAGTTCACAGTCAGTATATTTGTCTTCGTGGGTATCTGTCTTTTCGGTTGGTGCTAACGGCCGCTCGGTGCTCATGGGATCATATTATTAGCGGTTTTGATGTTTTCTACGTAGAATGCTTTAGTTATTCTGACGCGTTATTTACAGATACCTAATGTTCCACCAGTTTTTAGTATCATGTATGCAATGCTGATCATAATTCCGTTTGTAGAATATGTCATCAGTGCTAGGGTTCTATTTTCAGTGTTTATGGGTTATAAATATATTTCGGTATTAATATTTATGATGAAATTGAACTACTATCAATTAGCTTTACTCAGTGATTTCCATATTAAAAGAAAATTAAGTTTGTAAGCTTCTGCTGACTATAAAACCAGTGGATCACTCTTGTGAACTAATGCCAGTGAGATGTGCAACTAAATGTTACACACGTCACATGTAAACCAATAAGATGACAATCATTGTAACTAAAATAATTACCGTATGTAAGCCTAAAAAAACTTTCATTGATTGTTATTAAATTTCATTCAATGATAAAAAATTTCTTTGTTTCGAATTTTAAAAGTTATTTTGATCTGATTACAGTTGTCAGAGGTAATATTTACAAAGCACAGCGAGTGTCGTGAGCGACAAGGCGCGTGGCTGAATCAGGAGTGGTCTCTCCTCCCCGGCAGGAGCCACCCCCGTCGCAGCGAGACGTGGCTTCGTTCAACCCTTCATCCGCGCCGCGTCAACCCCCTGAAGCCTTCGCGATAGACACGTCTCCCCTCGACACCCGCCTCACCCCCTTGGACGCGGATGTGTGATTAATGTCCTGTCGAACAAATTGTCTAGAAAAACAGCAGCCGCCAACCCCCTTCAGCCAGATTCCACCCCCTTCAGCCAGATTCCACCCCCTTCCCCATCCCCTCCACCCGCTGCAGTCTCTAATCTTTCAACCCCTAAGCCCCACTCTTCGTGCTGCACACTTTGAATTGAACACGATGTTACATCCGGCCGGGCATGTGGGTTGGAGGATGTTCCTCCCCCTGCTTTGTCACCCTCCTCCTTTACATTTCCTCCCGGCTAGTCGTCCTCCCATTCTCTTCGTGGAATGCGGGATGCTGTACCAAACGAAGCAGGAGCGAAGAATCCGCCAGAGGGTGGCGCGGGAGTCGCAAGGGATGCTGGATGGCGTCCGCGCGTCGCGTCGTCGTGTCGTCCTTGTTTCCCTCGTGCCTTCGTCGGAGCTCTCCGAGGCGAGACTCTGCTTGGACCCGGTCTGCGGTCTTGCAGTGTGGGAAACTTCATTTCAAAGGTTTTCGACGACATGCGTCATTGCTGGTTTTAACTGTATGCCATAGAGGAACCGCCTCTGGAAAAACTCCCACTACAAATTTCGTGTGTTGGGAAGGAAAATGCCACATAATTTTTCTCTCGAATAGATTCTAGTACAGGAAGGACTAGATGATTAAAAATTACATCTCAATATCCTTCAATGGACCCATTAATCTAAAATAATGTTGGCTTCTTATAGTCACTAAGCCTAAGTGCCAGTATCTTAAGTTAAAAAGATAATTAATTAATTTCATATTATTTATTCGTTCAATACACAGGGCCCTTAAAAATCGGAATAAATGTAAATAAAACTCTACCACAGCAACCAAGTTCTTCTTTTTTACATTCGGCATACAATTCTAACATCAATTTTTCTGAATAGTTGAAGGCATTATGTTTTAGAAAAAAAAAGAAAAAAATCAGAGCCAATTATTATTCTTTTATAACATTTTTTTAGTTTTAAAAATGTGTTTTTAAACAATTTAAATTATTTTATTCTTTGTAAACCTGACCGCGTGAGAGAAGCTGCAAAGTCGGTCGTTTCAGTCTGTGACCTCAGGCTGTGGGTGGTTGGTTGTTATTATTTCTTTATCCTTTTTTTGTTTAAACTTCACAAAGCGTGGTTTCCACTTTCTGCGCGTGCCCGTCCGCTGCGCGTAGCTGCGGCCTGCGGCAGTTCCACTTCTGGCCGCGCGAGAGAAGCGTCGCGCGCGTGCTGCGTGCCGGCCAACGCCCGCGGGCGGCTCTCTCTCTCTCTCTCTCTCTCTCTCTCTCTCTCTCTCTATCTATATATCTCCCTCCAACTCGCGAGAAAGAGAGAGAAGGCAGATATTAATCGAGGAAAACAACAAAGCAATGCCGAGAACAATGACGCGGCGACCGAAAATAGGGGAGGGGGGGATAGGGAGAGAGAGAGAGATAGAGGGAGAAATTGTAGGGGATATTTCTTTCCCAGCCTTTGTCCCGGCGATGTTGGTAGCCCTGGGCCTGCAGCTAACTAGCGTGTGTTTTGGGAGGGGAAAAGGGGGAGAGGGGGGGTTTGTCCGGCCCTCCTACACCCGTCCTGTGTTACTGGGAGTCAGCTGCTAGTGACAACCGCGTGATCAAAACATGGGCGACTTGGGGGGGCCGGGCAAGAGGGAGGAGGGGCTCTCCCTTGCCTTTCGAGCCCTCCGTGTTGCAACAAACAATGTGTGCGCCACCAGAATTTTCTTTCATCGCCTCACTAAAATGTGCGCGTACAGTCGGCTCACATTTCTGTTCGAATCTAACTTACTTATAATCTTAACCACAAATTTGAGTCTACGCCTCAAACGTCTTTATTTGTGCAATAGTTTTTGACGAACTTTTTACTACAGCCATCTAGCTTCGTAATCTAAGAGTGGTTTGTTTTATTGGGCTGTTCAAGGTGCATACCGTCGGCTTACTTCTAAAACCTCGTAACTCCATTGCAGTCAATTTTACACGGGAACTTATAAGCTCTTGGATCACGGTTTCGACTGACAAAAGATACGAGGTTTTATAATTTGTGAATAGAAAAGAGACTAAGTAGAGTTGACTTACGAGGTTTTATAAGCATATGCTCTATGAAAAAATGAAAAAATACACCAAACACCTCCGGAATATAAAACTGTGAAAATCTGGACTTACGAGGTTTTAGAAGTAAGCCGACGATACTTGTATTCTGGTAGGAACGTAAATTGAAAAAAAAAAAAATTATTAAAGTTTACTACTTGTTCTATGCCGTTCGCTGCTAGTAGATAAAACACATTTACATTTTTTTAATATTAAAACATTGTGTTTTGTAAGTAAATATTCATCACCGTGATGAAATCTTCAAGAATAATATATTCATTGATAGTGAGTTTTATTGTATTTGTAATAAACGTTGTTAATTCTTTACAACTGTTACCGTTTTTTTAGTCAACTGATATGTACTTTTCATTGAGTTTCAGTAAACGTTTCGCAAACACACTTGATTCTCATATATAATGTTTTTTAAGCTCCCAAAAACGAATTTTGTGTAATTAGGGGTGAATCTCCGCAAAACGATAACTTTGAGAACGAGCACAACCCGATAAAACCCACAACCAAAGTGCTGTTCCGTCTCGCCATCTACGAATAATTACAGCTCTCCGGGAGTTTAGAGTGAAACCAGGAACCTATATTTGAAATGTACGTAGGAATTGCCGTAAAATAAAAATATATTTAATAACATGAAAATGCCGAAACCTAACTTGACGATAAGTGTCGTTCATGCGAAATGTAGATTTTTTTCCTTAACCAGTCGGAGATGCCAGATAGGTGTTGCAAAGTGTCCGAGGTCTGTTTATTTGCTCTCTTGACTGTATCCATGACTCATTTTATACGTCGCTGAGGCATTCTCCCTTGTGGAAATTGCTTACCTAATCTTCAGTGTATCTGCACTTCCTTCGTGCTCTTTTTTATTTTCTCGCACAATGCATTAATTGCAAAATCGATAGCCTGGCACAGTATTTTTTTTTTGTTCGCACCAAATAATCCGCAGTGCCGGCACATCACTCCCGCCCCTGGCGACCGACCCCTACAGTAATGCTTAAAGATTTCCATCTCGTACGAGCAATCAGCTGGGACCGGGTGACAAGCGCGGAGGCTATGGCGCTGGCAGGGCAGTTGTCGCCATTCCGTTGAAGCTGCGTTCGGGTAACACGCGGAGGGGTAACAAAACTGGACACACTGTAAGGCGTCTCCCACAACTCTTCGATGCAGTTATAGAAATGGCTTACAATTCATGAACTAATTTAATTAATAATTTTTGCTCGGAAACTGTGAAAAAATACGTTGCTATTTTGCTTATTTTTTAAAAACGTTTCACTGTGTACTTTTGTCCAGTTGCTTTAGTATGAGCTTATATTTGTTACTAAAAGTGCGCTTTGCCACTTTGACTCGCACTGTCTCCGTGGGAAATTATAAACTATCTTCCGCGATCTTAAAAACATTTCTAATGTCAACTGGCAGCTGAGTTAGGCGTACTCTGAAGCAGGAAGTGAACTAATGATACAAATCTCAACTAAAATTACTAGATAATAATCATTTTGGCTTTTTCAATAATAGTTCCTAAGTAAAAAAACTAAAAATAACTTTCATAAAAGTTGCTTATTTAATGCTGTTTTGTTTCGTAGAATATATTCATCACATTGCGACATGTATAGTACTGATATTCAATTAATTTTTTTTTTACAAAAATATAGTAGCCTATAGGGAGACCGGGGCTGGTTGTAACAGGGGCAGGTTGTAACACGACAGTTAGTTCCACAACCAGTCACCAGAGAGTCTTCTCCATTTAGTCACGAGAGCGCCTGTAGTTGCTCTCAGTGTGAATGGCAACATATCGCCGGTCAGACACGCTCGTTAGAAACAAGAAGAGAAAGACTGTTTTTCGACAAGTTGAGTAAATATTTTCCGTTTAATATTCATAATTATTGTAATTTATGTTTACATTGTTTGAAAACTCTCTTTGGAGTACATACATATTCTAAACACTGGCTTTGCATATATGTTATTGGCATTTATATTATATATATACTACTTTGTCAAAATGTATGAATTCTCTAGTAGTGTCGTTTGGGGCAGGTTGTAACAACTCAAATAAGTTGTTACAACCAACCCCGTCGACTGTAACAACCTGCCCCGCCCTTAAGCTTTTGACAGTTAAAAAAAAACCTACTGCACTTGTTGCCCTGCACTCTACAGATACTATTTCGAGCAGGATTTATTACCTCTTGCTCGTTATCACCTTGACAGCTACACGTGTCGATTTTGCTTCCCACTGAAACTGAAATTTGGAGCGATGACATCAGCCGAACGAGGACAGTTGGTTACCTTAACTGTGGCAGTGAATGCTGCAGGCAATTATATTCCTCCCATGTTCATCTTTCCTAGAGTCAGGTATTACGATCACTTCATCAGAGATGGTCCAACAGGGTGTATAGGTGCTGCAAATAAGTCTGGATGGACAACCGAAGCCGAGTTTTTGATTTTTCTTAAGCATTTTGTCGCTTGTGTTCGTCCTAGCTTAGAGACACCAGTCCTCCTACTTTTAGACAATCATCAGTCACACATATCTCCCGTCTGTCTAGATTTTGCAAAACATAATGGCATAGTTGTGTTATCGTTCCCACCTCATTGCACTCATCGGCTTCAGCCACTTGATCAAAGTGTCTTTTCACCACTCAAGAGGCAGATAAACACAGCAATGGATGCATTGTTAAGGAACAACAAAACCCCAGAGGCAACAGTTAAGCCGATAACAATCTATGTTATTCCATCGATCTTAAAAATAGCTTTCCCGCTAGCTACAACTCCGATAAACATCCAACAAGAATTTGAGAATTGTGGAATTTTTCCTTACAACAGAGACATATTTAATGATACAGATTTTGCTCCTTCGTTTGTGATGGACAGACGAAATCCAGACGTAGCACCAAGTTGTTCACATGATATGGCAAGGGAATCTCCAGATTATCAAACTCAAGCATGTCCTTATAATTCACTCGAGCCAGAATTGTTTTCCCCGAAAGCAGTCCAGCCACTTCCAAAATCCGTACCGAGGAAAACAAATGGTGTCAGAAAAACAAGGAAAAGTGCCATTTTGACAAACACTCCGGAAAAGAAAGCGCTGGAGGAAGAATATGAGAAACGAAGAAATCGGGTCCTCCTGAAGGGAAAGAAGAAATTACCACAAATGTGCAGACAAGTTAATGCTAAGCCAAAACCTCCTCCAAAACAACGAAATTCATTAAAAAGTGACAGCAGCTCATCAGAGGACGACTGTTTTTTTTAGTGTGTTTAGAACCATTTTCTTCAAGCAAGCCTGGTGAGGAGTGGGTTCGTTGTTTGTACTGCCAATTGTGGTCACACTTTTCTTGTGCGAAAAAATCGAAAAAGTATGTTTGTCACAACTGTCAATCAGATAGAATATTCGAGTAAGTATTAGGTACCTACTATGCATTCGTAAGACTTTTTCGTTCTGCCAAATATGTAAAAACAAGTATATGTTTAATATTTCCTGTATAGTTCGCAATAAATTGTAAATAATTCCTGGATTTCAATTTTTAAACACTTTTAAATACTGTTACAACCAACCCCAGGGTCTGTTACAACCAGCCCCAGAGCGGGGCTGGTTGTAACACTTTTCTCTTAAGCGGTTTTCCCCTTGTGCAGCAAAAAATAGCAGAAGGATTGTTTCCAAAATACCTGAGATGGAAGAAGAAGGGCTCTTTCATAATTTGCCCAGTAAATATTTTTCTTAGGTATTATACATGAACACAAAAAAAAAATACAAAAACTTTTACAACCTGCCCCGGTCTATAATTTTTTAATGTCGGAAAATTTTGGAGGATTTACTTCCAAATAATTTTGTGAATTAGGAGATATATCGTGGGTTTCTGGACAAAAAATGCTTTACCAAATGAATTGAAAGTGATCTGTTGTTCCTGTTTGTTATCCTGCGTAATCTGCAGTTATATTCTCTGTTAGAATGTTACGATCACACCCATAAAAAATAATAAACAATAAACAAGGTTTTGTGACCACAAAAAATATTTTTGCCAGTATAAATCCCTTGGATAGCAACAAATTAAATTTTAGTCTAAAAAACATTTAAGTGTGACAGAAAATTTGGGTCTTACTAATAAGTAGAGACCTGCAAAATTCGCTGATTCATTTGGTGATAGGCTAGAATTCAAACACATATACCTCTTAGATTATTTTTCTATTGGCTTACTGTTCATCTGGACGAATCTCAACCAGTTATAAACCCTCAACCAAAGAAGGGCCGAATCACAGACAAACCAGCTGAGACGACTTACAAGTCGGCAGCCAATGAACTTGCGTTATTTGCCCGAGTGTACAGGGGTATGTGCAGTCTATCCTGAAGACCATCGAAACCGCGAAATTTGCAGGTCTCTACTAATAAGCCTCTTCATGGACACTAAAAATAATTTATTATATTGTCAACACAAATTTATTTTGTATGGTTTATAATGTAAAAAATATATATTTTGTTACAGTGAAAACAATTTTATTTGATGTGAAACTTGTTTCTCTTCCGTGAGCAGCCCGCATAACGGAGGCTAGAGCCAGCCACCTGTGTGGAGGACTTCGTGCCGTGGTGCTATCGCGTGCGTTGGGCGTGGCCCTGGCAGGCCCCATTGACACCTCCCCGCAGAGACCTGCTATTTGTTAGTGTCTGCTGCCGTCAGCGGTCCCCCCTAGCCCATCGAACAGCGGGCTTCCCGCAGCTGCCTGGATAACTACACTGCAGACACGTCACCAACATTACCTACCTAGGCCGCGCCGCACTAATACTCATTCTTAGAGACCTGCAAAATTCGCGGATTCATTCGGTGATAGGCTAGAATTCAAACACATATACCTCTTAGATAATTTTGCTATTGGCTTACTGTTTATCTGGACGAATCTCAACCAGTTATAAATAGAGACCTGTGAATTTCGCGGATTCAATGACCTCCATGATAGACTCCAATATCCTCTACACACTCGAGCAAATGCCAACTAATCATTGGCTGATGACTTGTGAGTCGTCTCGACTGGGTGGCCTGTGATTCGACATTTCTATGAGTGAGGGTCTCTAATTGGCCCTCAGTCCTCCAGATTAACAGAGAACAAATGACAGAAGCAGCACTAAGGTATAATTATTTGAATTTTAGCATAACACGAAATGAATCCGCGAAATTCACGGGTCTCTAGTTATAAACCCTCAACCAAAGAAGGATCGAATCACAGACAAACCAGCTGAGACAACTTACAAGTCGGCAGCCAATGAACTTGCGTTATTTGCCCGAGTGTACAGGGGTATGTGCAGTCTATCCTGAAGGCCATCGAAACCGCGAATTTTGCAGGTCTCTACGTCATTCCCTTTCCCTACTTCCCCTAATTCCCCTTCTGTCCCGCTTACCTCTCACACTCCCCACCACAGCTCTCTGGCAGCACGCAAGACGTTTAGCCCGCACTATACATCAAAATAGTTTTCCGAACAGTTTCTTACCGTGGAATTCGGCACATTGATGTGATAGCCACTAGCAAACGCTCATTACTGCTTATTTTATTCCGGACTTGTTGGAGACGTCTCCCAGCATGTACAACAGTGTCAGGTTGAATTGGCGACACCTTGCGGCCTGCGAGGAGGGGCGGTGCCTAGACGCTGGACACGCATTCGGTACGATCATCTCATTTCGGTTTTACACGTTCTCCCGAAAACATACCAGGCTATTGACGTAATTGTTGGTGGAACGTGAATTTATAATAATGTAAAGAATAAAATGAATCCTTGTGTTTAGTCTGTGGAATCGATGAAAGTTCCAGTAGCTCGGGGCACTTTTACCAAGTGTGAATCAGCAGAAATTACAGCTTTATCGCTTGTATACATGATTCCGAAATAGTGCTGCAGATTATATGACATAAGTACATGTTTTAACAGGAAACTCTCGGTACGTTTTCACTATCTGGTAGGGAAAAAAAAGCTCATCTTTATAGAGAAATTTCACACATAAGTAGCCCTACCGTAAGTACGCGCCAATCTACTAAAATTATGGTAACTCTAAACAGACAGACAACCTGTAAACAGTTTTGGACTGTTAAAATCACTGGAGGCTACCCGGACAAAAGTGCCGTGCAAATGTTCTGTGTTCATTGAAATACGTGTTAAATATATCTTATGTAACTTGTATCAGTTTTGGCCTTCGTTTTCTTCCGCAGTTGTTATTATTTCAACAGTGTTTGTAAACAACTAATGCGATCGTCACTCTTCGTAAATGCCTTATCAAATATTTGTCTCCAAATATATTTAACTATAGAATTGGAGAGATACTATGGGACGGAAAATTGCTTCCAATTTTCTACATCAAAAAAATGTGGTCACATAACCTCAAATATGTGTTTAATGATGTCACACTATCCAAGTTTATTTTTCTGAGCTATCTGAAAATTTTCAATATTAATCTAATTTTAAATTAGCTAAATAATGCATCATAGCGTGGGATGAATTTTTTTTAACTCGTTAGTTCTGCGTGCTTTTGCAAAATTTTTAAACATTTTAAATTTAGCTTACAATAATATTCGTACATAATAAAATTAATGTTCAGTGATTATTTAACCTTATAGATACATAATTTCCTATTTACAGGTAAAATTATTTTGCACGCGACATTCATATTAACGGTTTATTTTTTTTTCACTTTTATAATATATTTAATCGCGCATCTATTCTTGGCCATTTTAAATATTCGTTTTGATGGAAACGGATGTAATTTCCGTTTTCGCTAAACTCGATTTGATTGGCTGATTTCATATAACATTAAACATATTTTAGAAACCGTCCTGAATGCAAAATATTGTATGAACACCCAAGTCATCGAACGTGTTAGACAGACATGGCTGCGCTAGTGACGTATCGTATTCTGTGACGTCATAACCCTCCAACATGTTGGAAGAGAAATGTTGACAGTGTGGCAGGGGCTCGCGCAAACACGTTGTGGTCGTGCTGCACAGACTGTTACTTCGCGGTCCGCCTCGGAAAGCGCTACGACGCGGAGGGGTTGTCGTTAGGCGCCGTCGACAGCAGGGCTGCAGTGGCCCTCCGAGGGTGGGGCGGCGGAGGGGGGAGATGGCATTCCGGTCCATTTGCCGGGGCCCGCGTCATTATCGCGCCGGCGGCGGCCGCTCACGGCTCACGGGCCATTTCGCCCCGTCGCGGCGACCTGCGGGCTGCCGGCCGGGAGATTAAAACGTTGGCGAGACGATCATCGCGCTGATAACCGATACGAGCGCACCCCGGCGCTGGTGGGCTGCCTTGGTCGGTCGCCTCCCGCCCAGGCGATCCGGTGTTCCGTTCCTTGGCGGGCTCCGAGCCGGGGTTTCTTCACTCGTGGGTAACGTGGCGGACGTTTTCTTGTTAGAGTAGGCTTTTAGTAAAAATAATAAAAAAAACGCCACTTAACACTTATTAACAATACAAATATTATCTATATTTTCAGTATCTAGATGGAACATCCCGTTTAAAAAAAAAAATTAAATTAAACATGTCACAAACACTGTCATGACTCTAGATCATTGAAATTTGAATTAATTATTTTAGAAAAAACGCGTTTTTTGACTAGATGCTGAGTTTTATTTAATTTTATTGCATGAGTCGCAATTAGCTTATTTTAGTTTCGAGACATGAAGATTATTGTTTAAACTAAAGCGCTAAAGTAATATAAGCTACCTTGTGTTTTTTAACACGAAACAAATGCGAAAATTTTCTCGTTGCGCACTGAACGCATGTTGGGGACGAGGAGGTGGGGGAAAAAAAGGGGGGGGGGGGGAGAGTGCTTCTCTGGGGACCGAACACGCGACCCTTCGCTCGGGCGAGGTTAGAATTGTGCGGGAGGAGGGGAGGGGGAGGTGACGCCCGCTCTAGACCATCATCGCGGAAGGACAGATAACGGCCTGGGTTCAATGGCGCGTGTGGTAAATGGGGGCGGAGAAGTTTGTGGGTGGGGGAGGGGAAGAGGAATATCTCGCCCTCCTCCGACTCATCTCATCACGAGAACCGTCTTCCAGGCCGCTCCCCTGCTCACCACCCCCGTTCCCCTCTTTTCCACTCGGCTCTGCTCTTGACAAATTTTGATGCAACATTCATAAAACGCGGCTCCTCGGGACATAAAATACAGAGTAGTTTTTCCTGTCCCTGCGCCCCCCGCGGGGATGTTGTCACCCCCACGGGGCGGGGTGCGGGGAGAGGTAATGTATCAATTTCAGCGGTGAGCGGGGGTGACGGGCTTCTCTCATTTCGCTCGCTCGTATGAATACCACTTCGGAAGTTACTTCCGCCGCGACGACAGACCCGCGTCGCTTCCGACAGATGGTTCCTCAGCTTTCTCTCCCTCGCGACGATCATCCGTCCGGGTTGTTATTCCCCTTACTGAATTTTAAAAAAACTTTATTTTTTTGTCGTGAATGTCGAATTAACATATGTGGGAATAGGTCAGGACCTAGCCCTTAAAAACATTAACTGTAACAATTTTTTTTTTCCTTATTCATGTTAGAAATAATTCGAACCGACAGACTTCTGCTAAGATGTAGATTCATCACGGAAAAAAAAAAAGTTAAAAACACATGCAAAATGTTTTAACTCCCATTATTTCAATTAAATAATTTTACGACAGTTTTTCGGTGGTTGTAGAACATTTTCCAGTTAAACATTAACCAGACACTTAGTATTCTACTTAAATACTTTTCTCAGGGTCCTTAATATCCTTAAAAAGTTCTTAATTTGTATTTAATTAATTAATGGGATTTAAAAGTCCTTAATTTTCACGCAGTACAATTGGTAAATTTCGAACCACATGATTAAATTTTTTCTTTAAAAACAAAAATATTTTTTTTTCTATTTTGTATCTCACTTTTAAACTGAAAACGTGAGTTTTATTTTTTTTACTTTGAACTTATAAAGTAAGTGTAAATGTAATCAATTTAAATTTTAGGGCTTCACATTTCGGATAGACATTATGTTTGGGTTAGATGTGTGTTCCAGAGATAATTATAGAAATAGGGTATCTGTAAGAAATGAACTGTTCCTCCCCAGCTTTGGAGTACAATAATCATGGTCACTTTTTTAACATGTATATTTTTTTCTTGTTTGTATGATGGGAATGAATGAACAATGAATGAACTTCGGTATTGTCTCTTATTGCGAGGTTTCAATTACACTTGAAGCGTAAGCACACGACAACCCTACGGCGCGGGTTTTCGATGGATATGCGCACTTTAAGCACATGGGCGAGCACCGCGAATACACGCCGTTATCGCAGACGACGTGTTAGTCTCTCTCTCTCTCTTTCTCTCCTCTTTCCAGCCGCCGGTCGAAAGTGGTTCTTGAGGAAGCCTTGTTACGTCCGAAATCGCTGCGCGCCCGTATGCAGAAATCCTCTTCCGCACCGACCATTTTCCGCCGGGTCTCTCGGGTGAATACATCATCCCCCTCCCCCACCCCCTTTACTCACACGACAACCTCTCCCTCGTTGCTTAGAATATTCCGGGAAAAGATTGCGGTCTGGCGTCATCTCTCCCTCCCTACCCCCTCAGCTTCTCCACCTGACAGGGTTATTTCCCTGTTCGCGGGTCGCCCTCCATACACTACGAAAATGGCTTCGGATCCTCAAGGGACCATCCACTTTTAACAACATATGCAGCGTGGCAACAAAAAAAAAATACAGGCTGCTGGGGTAGGAGGGGGGGGGGAAGCTATTGGAATACGATAGAATGAAATTTATATTCCCTTTTTTTTACCCCACTACTCCTCGTGTCCTTCCCACGGGCGCGTGAGCGATGATAGCCCCCGCCGATAATAAAATTTTGAGTGCTCGTAGAACGCTCCGTGGATGGGCCATTTGCCCGAGCTGCAATCACGCAGGCAACCTGGTTTCGCGGGACCCCCCCCCCCCCTCCCCTTCCCCCTCTCCCTCCTCCTTCGCACCACGTGACCACACCCTCCCGGGGACACGACGCGAAGATTGTTTCCCTAGCGCTTCCTTTGTTTACGGCCGGACGTCCGGCTGTCCGTCGGATCATCCCAGGGAGGTCTGTGTCGCGCGGCTCGACCAGAGTCTGGACGGTTCCCGAAAGTAGTGCCAGCGGTCTGCGTATCCTTCCGCCAGTAATCTGTTCCGTAAACTGTGCTTTGCGAGTGGGTAGGTAAAAACTAGGTAAAATATGAAATGAATATAGTTTTTTTAATTGGAATTTTTTTTTCAAAATAGAATTGTTTATGAAGCATTTAGCAGTCTTTGGATACTATACGAGGCGAGTTATTTTACAAATTAAATATAAACAATAATTTCCCTTGTGCTGTTTGAATATAACGGAAAAACGTATTTTGAATTCTTGCGTTTTTTTAGTATATTCATAGGAATCGTTATAATTGCCACAAATAATATTAGATTGTTTTCTTTTCAGATATGTTTATTAAGAAGTAATATAGTTATAGACACTTAAGACTTAACAAATATTTCACATAACTCATAGCAGTTTTTCTTTTTTAACCAATTATGGTGAGGTTTGCTAAACTTATTACCTTTTGCTTGACGTATAAAATGAAATGTATGCTCAGGCCTAAGGATTAAAAATTATTTTGTAAATTTTCTATCAGTTACTAATGAGTTAAATGCAGCCTTTGTTCATCCGCAAATAATGAAAAGTATTGACTTTTTTTTGCATTTATTATAAAAATCAGATAACCGAATAAAAATTTGTTTATCTTATGGAATTTAATAACCACGTTGAGCATAAGGGCCTTTTTGTGTCACATATGTTTGAATTTTTGTTTTTGTGTTCATAATAATGTACTTTACTGTAAGTGACAACTCGTAAAATGTGTGTATGTTTAGTTTACGCATTTTGTTATTCAAATATTTTTTATGAAAACGACTTGTATCAATGGAGCTTGCTGGCCCAGTGAAATTAATATCGCTAAAAGAAGTGCATTTTTTTGTTTATTGGAAACAATTTCAGATAAATTCAGAGATTAAGATACACTCCATTATGGAAGAGAACTCCGAAGTCATTATAATGTTTCAAAGCTTCTGTGATTTTCCCCAGCTGTCTTTATACTATGTTCCTTGTTTTCTTGGATAGCTGTATCAATGTCGATCAGCGAAGAAACGACATATACGGAGGCGGAGGGATCAGAAGTAGCTATGCGCTGTGTCGTGGTTAAATGCTCATAAATCACAAGCACACTGTTAAAAAAAAACATGTTCACTTTCAATTGACGAAGAACGTTGGTTACAAATTATACCGAGATCTTCGTAAATTTACTGACATATTAGTGAATTTAGGGACACTTTGTTCATTTACTTTGAACATGAATCCAAAAGAATATTCTTGGTCCATAGCGAGTACACAGCTGGCCACGGACACGACCTTAGCGAAATTGGTTCACAATTGAAATCTTACTGTTAATTTTAGCCAATGAAATTTCGCATTGTATCTGACATGTTATTAGTATTAGTAAATAACTATATTAACTACCAAATAATTATCCAGTGACATCTGACCAGTAATTTATGAAAACATTTTTTTAACATATAATTTAATTTGTCTCATTTAAAATCTGTAGTTAGCAATTCTAACCACAAAAAAATATATAGATTTATCGCTTGTCACTTTTTCTAAGTAATTGCATTAATTTATTTTTTAAGCAGGAGTTACCTGAGGATTAAATATGTCACTGTAATTTCTTGGCAAAACATGATTTATAAATATAAACTGTTCTTAAGTCCCGCTTAGTTGGCACCCTACTGTTCTCTCATTGGCTGTTGCGTCATGCGTCCGTAACAGAAATGAAATTAATTCATTTCTCCCCTATTTGCACGACCTATTTCCCATGCACACGACAGCCGTATGCGGTGTAGTGAATCAGGAGGTTCGAAAACATGGCGGTCAAATCTTGTGCACTCGACATAATACTGCTGTTATTTTTTCAACTGTGAACCAGGCTTAAGGGCCGGCAAGCTCTGTTGCATCTCTCCAGCAGGTTCCGGCGGCGGCGGCGGCGGCGGCGACTCTCCGGGGGCGGAGGCGGCGGCGCTTCTTGAGTTGCTCTCTGCCCACAGGTTTATCAACGCGAGGCGGAGAATCGTGCAGCCTCTGATAGACCAGTCGAACAGGGCGGGTGCCAGCGGTAAGTCCGTGTGCCCCCCGCGTCAACACCCGCCGTCAGCCACCACCCACCTTCACCTTCTGCCTCGCACCTAATATTTTATTTTATATACTTGGGTCCTCTAACCCTCTTTTTCTTCTTTTTTTTTCTTCTCTTCCCAAGGTTCATCAATGCGCGGCGCCGAATCGTGCAGCCCATGATAGACCAGTCGAATCGGGCCGGTAAGTTCGCCCTGATAACACCATTTCGCTCTGGCCTCACCTCCCGACCATCCGCTCCATTTAGACTGGGAGTTGACTGCCCTTTTACTTGGACGGTTTCAGTCAATCGTAAACATATACATGTATGTGAATGACCACGTTCAAAATATTTTACGCAAGGCTCGTACTCGTCACTTTTGAAGTGTGGCTGTCATATAGGCTAATGCAGCTTTAAAATCTCACCTTACAATAATCAAGTTGCTGTAACTTTGAACTAAACTTATACTTGTGCCATTTAGCGCAGGGACTATATTATTAGATCGGATGAAAACCAATCTAAATTGGAATTTACTCTTTTAAAATAACCATTTCCTGGCCTATTATTTTAATACTTTTTTGGTATTATTAGAACGAATTAAAACCCTTAAAACCCAGAACTATTTTTCTCTGATGAGTTTTATTTAAAAAAAAAATGACTTTCTTTAACTAGAGGATCAATTAACACTTATATTTGGCTCAAATGATAGACTGGAATATGAAATTCCTTGCGAATGACACAAATAAAAATAAAGAACTTTTGAAATCAATTTGAAATAAATATAAATATACAAGTCATTGTTGGTATATACTGCATGTCATTACAAATTGCATGAAAGCCAGCTAGTTTGTATAATGTAAACGATTGTAATTGGTGGTATATTAGCTGTTTCGTGCGTTTTTAGAAGTACAATTTAACGGAATTTCACTCGTATCCGTATTTTAAACCTACATATACTCAGTTTTTCTTGATTTATACAGTATGATCTAACAAGCAAATACTTGCACCTTTCGAGGAGATCGATGTCCTTAGGGCCTATGTCATTGATGATACCTTGGGAAGATTCTTGAACCCTAACTGAACCCTTCTCATATATTATACAATTAGAGTTGTATTTATTATAAAACTTTTATTTTTTAATCATCTCATTGCTTGGTTACAGTGCATGCTAATGCTCTATATGTTTCTTTAATAAAGCATGTAATTAATAAAAGTTTTATCAAGGGATTGTATTTTTTGCACTTGTTTCTGGTTGCATGTATACTTGAAGATGTACCTTTGGTGTAAAATAAAATAAAGCTGTAAATGATATACAAGGTTAAATATTTACTACCTACAATCATGATATGGTTCAATATCTTTGCACTTAAAGAATACGTTCTGGTGTACTTAAGGATGTAAGTGGTTTTAAAGGTCAACATGTCCACGTATTCGCATGGAAATAAGTTGTACGTCAGATGTGAGAAATGTAGGTTTCTCTTAGCAAGCAAAGTTTGTTTAGGCTTTTCCTCTGTAGTTAAATAGCGCCACTCGAATTCGATTTAGTCAAGTGTGCGGAAAGATTTTAATTACCTACGCCTCGTTACAACTAAATTTTAATGTAATCATTGGATGGTTATGAACTCTTTTACGAAGCCTCAGCACACTCGCGTAGTTCATGAATCAACGTTAGCAATGGTGACAATAAACACTAGTGACTTTTCTCGGAATAAGTATTCCTTTATATTCCCTTCATAAGTATGCAGTACATCACATATCTAGCTCTCAGTTGTGACTATCACGTAGGCCTACGTGAAACATCTCAAAATTGTCAGTTCTTCTGGTATTCTTTAGGCTCGGTGTCAGATGTCATGTTAGTTATTGCATTTTTTGCCGTTATTGTTGTGTAGTCATCTTAGGTCTTGGTATACGGCATTTGGTAGAAGTAATTTCATGAATTGTATGAATCGTAACCACCGTGCTACCATCTGTGGTGGATGGAGTGAACCAAAATTCACAAGCGTCAATAAATGTAGTTGAAAACATAGTTGCTTATATTTATCACGCTCAGGATTAATTTAAAGAATTCTACGTTATATTTCGTGTTCTAGTTTCGTATTATAAGTGTATTTGCAACATTGAAAATACATTAACTTTTTTTCTTTACCGAGGTTAGGTATTACACATCTGGCGAATACTGAAAGACTCCCTCACATTTTTTAAAGAGCTATTCTTGTTGTTTTATCAACATAAATGTATTTAATGTTTACTAATAGTGGTGAAATACGTAGGTTTTTTTATTTATGATCACTTGCGTGCCTTTTTGTAGTGTGTTGAAAACGTTTAGTAAGTGTTTTATTATATTTTGCTAACAGACAACAAAATTCAAGAGAGCAATTATAAAGCAGGAAAAGTCAAGTAGGAAATAAAAGAACATGGCACGTTGGATCGAGACTTAGGGGAGCTCTTAATTTGGTAGGTCCAATAATCATTTAATCGTTCAGCCATCGCCTCCTCATAGTTCGATGTGCCGGCAGTTGTGCGTGCTCCCAGTTTAAAGGGACTGCAAGTCGTGCGGTGGTCGCTGGGCGCATTCCGCTGCTCAAGGGTAGTGTTTTTGCGCACCCCTGGCTGCCGCTCCCTTCCCGCCCCCCTGGCCGAGGGCGTCGTAAAGTTTTAAACCTCACCTGGCGCCAATTACAAGGCGTCCCGGCGCTGCAGGTCGCCGCCTATTAGCGGGCGCTGTCTCTAAATGCTCCCGCGCGCTCTTGAATGACCGTTCCGAGAGGGCCGTAAAGCGACGCGCCGTTTGCTCGCCCCGAGTTGTTGGAGGGTGAAGGGGGGAAGAGGAAAGTGCTTCCCTGACGGGACCAAGCGGCCGTTTGTAGCTCGAGAGCAGACTTGAACGGCGCTCCCGAGGTTTTTACGGCGCGGGCCGTCCAGCTCGGCCGGCGCGCGGCTCCCAGGCGCTGTAGAGGCTCGGATTGGATCGCGGCCTGACATCTCGTCGACATCCAGGTCATTACAGACGGATGAGGGTGGACACTGTGGCAGTGACAATGCAATGCTAAGGGGAGGGGGATGGAAGTTCCCAGAGAAACCCCCACGCCGTCATAAATTACAGAAACATTTACGGAATTTTTAAACGAAGAATTAACCTGAAATAAAACTTAAGTGTTCTTCGTCATCTCAGAAGACTGGATCTTCATCGCAACTACGACTGATTGCGACTTCGATTTGACTGTTTAGCTTCAAACAGGGTAAACCACAAGCGTGAAAGGAAAAGTTAAGATTTTTGGCTGTATGTTTGACAAGTTTCTGAAATTTTTGGTAATATAATAATATTATTGATGTTGATTCATGTTCAAAATACGTTAACTCAGTACCGTAAGTTTTCGAGGATAAAAATTAAATTAACAATGATCCCTGGATAATTTGTAACCAGCGTTCTTCGTAAATTAAAGGTAAGTATTTGTAACAGTGCACCATCCGCCGCATGCGGGAAATCCGAAAGAGGCCTTGCCGGTAGTCGAACCCGGATCGCTATGGTAGGAGCTGGGTGCTCTGCCCCAACCAACCACTGTGCCCCCTTCCCCCCCACACTTAATAAGATAACTATTTCTCACTTAGGTTAAGCAGTTCCGTGCTTCTTTTTAATCTTTTTTCTCCTTTATTTTGGTGTTTTTTTTTTCCAAATGATGACATGTTGTCTCATCAGATTGAAATTCATTTTTTGGCTTGGTTACACGATCTTGTTTTATAATAGCGCTGATTAAAGCCAAGCTATGCTAATGCGATGTTATTTTACAAATTTCGTGCTTGATTTACGTTAAGTATATTATATAAATTTATTATTTTAAAATGTAGAACAATTTTGAATTTTCTCATTAAAAATGAAAATCTCAGATATTTTATAATTATAAACCACTATTTCAAAAAATATATAATTATAATACATACTATTCATAATTTGTAAAAACACTGTCGTGGTTTTTTTTTGTAAAATATAAAAAAAAAAATTCTAGTGGATGTTAAGAGAACAAACATGACTTCTAATCCATCCACCTGATCTTAGGGCGTGACAGATTACGTATGAATTATGACTTATTTGCTGCTATATGGAATCTCAGCTATATATATGGGTATGAGGTTTGATCAAAATATACAGTGAATGAATTTCAATAGCAGCAACTGCTGAAGCAATATTTGTTTGAAGTTCGGACTTGTCAGTTGGCTTCCAGAGCAGGAATAGTAAGGTCGTGTTTACCGCGTACCATGTCGCGAGTCGTAGTCATAGATTTCGAACAGCATTAAGTTTTGTCTGGGAAACGGGGACCAGAAAAATGGGTCGTGCTAAAGGGAACACTCTTTAACTCCTTTTTCCGAAATTGACAGGGACACGACGGGACAGCTGAAGGCCCTTCCGGAAAACCAATCTGAAATACTTCCGATCATGGAATCAACATTGGGACGAGTGCGCATGGCTATCCAAGGGGAGAGAGTATTTTGAAGGAGATTAGTATAGGGCTATTTACATTTTGGCGAAAAATATACCAGTCTTGGGTCTAACTTTGAAGCATTGCCTGTGTTTCGTGGTTGGCACATGTACTTGTCAACTGTCGGCTCACCAATCCATAGCCAGCCATCCAGTTCGGAAGCAGACGCGTCCTGAGTGAGTGGCCTGTGGCCAGATAGGGCCTTGGCTTCTCTTTTACGACAGCCGCCAATTACAAAGTAACAATCACTAGAGCGGGCATATCTCATCGCAGTCTAATGAACTATCAGATTATTTAGCAAAAAAAAAATACTTGCCCCTAGAGAATAGTTAAAATTTGTTGTAAACTTATTACTTTGTTGGTAGTAAAATTATTCACCATAATTTTTTTTGATCACACCTATAATGTTTGGGAGGGGCTCGGGTCCCTTTCCCCCTCCCCGCTCGCCGCGCCGCCGGCGAGCTATCGACCCGCGTCCACTGTCTCGTCGACGACAGGCGCCGAGTCCACGGGCTGGGCTGTTGCAGGCGACCCCTTCTCACGCCCTCGGCGTCCACACCGCCGCTCTGCCCGGCTGTTACTCGCCCGGGCCAAGCGGCCAGCGGGGACTCGTAGCGAGGTTTGTGCCTGGCAGCCTCCCTTTGTCCCTCCTCCTTCCTGGTTTCCCCGGGTTTATGACGTCACTGGTGTCTTGCCTCCACCTCACTCGCCCGGGCCACCGCGCCGCTGGATAGCGGTCCCGCTCGCCGATACCTGGAGCCACGACTGTTGCGTGGTTTCGTTTCACCCTCCAGGCCAGGCTCAGCTAACACGCACACACACACACACACACACACACACACACACATATATATATAATAATTAACTTTTCTTTGTTAAATGAGTTTCCTTTTGTCTAGAAATGCCATCGATAATGCTCCCAGGAAACCAAAAACCATTCGGTGTGTTACAGTAGTATGTGTAGTGACTTAGAATTAATGCAAAAGTTTTACTATGTGTTACAGGGATTTCTCGGAAACATGCAGGGTCAAAACGTATGCTGAATAAATTTTAAGGTCTTGTTTGCATAGCTATGAAATGGCAAATAGAATGGTACTTTGATAATTCTGAAACATTTCAAGGAAAAACTTTAATACCGTATGTTATGGATAGCGTACGTATCTTGAATTTTCACACTATAGCGGTTTTTTTTTGGGGGGGGGGAGTAAATAGAACTACTTTGCCCGCTGTTTTCTTTCAAATATTTTAATTTTTTTGGTGAGTATGATATATGGCCATGCGTTATTCTTGAAAAGATTTCAGACCAGCTATGTGTAATTTGTAGTGTAGCATTGTCTATGTTTCATGGTTATCTGGTGTTATTTCAGTTACATGTAGGCCTATCAACATTAACCATCCATTGCAGAAGCAAACGCGTCCTGAGGTCAATTGTTTCTCTTGCAGACGTCCGCCAATCACACGGAAACAATCGCTAGAGGAAACATGCCTTATTGCACTCTAATGAGCGATCAGATTTTTTTTTCGGAAAATACATGGCCCTATGTGTATATATATAAATCAAGTTTTTTTTCGAATTCTCATTGGTCGATATCAAGGTAACATTCTTTGGCAGGTTACACGTGATGGGGTAACCACTTACTTCAAAAAAGGAAGTGGCGCGTCAAGAGCACTGTAGTCCAGTCAACCACTTGAAGGAGATGTATATGTGTTTCAAGTCTACCTTGTTACACAATGAATCCGTAGGGACCGGAAAAATTCGTGGGTTCAATGACCTGTAGGATGAACTTCATAGTTCTACGTACACTCGGTCAAATGTCACCCACTCATTGGCTGCTGTCTTGTGAGATGTCCCAACGTAGCAGCCTGTGATTTGATACAGCTTTGGTTGGGTGTTTCTTATTGGATCAGAGTCATCCAGGTAAGCTGTGAGCCAATAGAAGAGGCAGCACTGAGGTATAACTATTTGTATTTTAGCCTATCGCGAAATGAATTAGCGAATTTTTCCGGTCCCTATGAATCCGCGAAATAATCTTGGCTCTGCCAATTACTCTTCACCAGAATTAAGCTTTTTAATCTTTGGAATATAGAAGACAGCTTAAGTAAGCTGTATTTTGTTTTGCACATTGAACTTAAGCTGATTTGGTTTTCATTTTTATACCATCTTATATTTATTTCTGCCATAGGTTTCGCATTCCTGTAAAGTAAAAAGCATTGGTTTGTCTTTCAATTTAGCGTCATATAAGAATTTGAAAGACTTTTTGAAAACTCGCACTTGGCCAATCTTCTTAACTCACTGCCTGCATTGATCTGTTTTAGGCTAGAACCACTTACGGTTGCTGTTATCATAAGACTTCCGAGTTTCAACCTCAAAAGTTCAGTACCTTGGGGTTTATTCAGCATACATTTTGATCCTGAATGTTTCTGAGCAATCCCTGTTATACATAGTAAAACTGCGCATTAATTTGAAGTCACTACATACTGGTATTTCGTTTCCTGAGAGCATACTCGATGGCCACATAAGAAAAGCCTAGTTGGCTTTTCAAATAACTAAAACTAAAAATAAAACTAAAATGTTCATAATTTAAAGAAATAAATTCCTAAAAATATTTACGAGAATTAAAAAAAAAAATCACACTGGTTCAACGAAAAAGAAACAATAGATTACTCCAAACTATAATATGCTTGTTTTAAAACAAAACCGATTTTATTTTTTCAATCAAGTATAAAACTAAGCCAATTTTCTTTAGTGGCAACAAAACAAACAAAATATTCATAACTTAATGTTTCTTTTAAACAATATATTTATGACGTGACACATTTAATTCTCTTTAAATTCTCAGTACGTGAACGTCACCTATCCGACTTGTATTCGCCAATTAACAATAAAACATAACCACCCAGGAAGCAAATCCACATTGGATACAGCTGATGCGGTAGTCGATAGTAGAATCCTAACTGATTTTGAAGTGAGAAGCGTTTTGTTGGTTTGTATATATATATATATTTTTTTTTAACTTTTAGTTTTAGATTGTAATTTTATTGCAGCCGAACTGTCCCAGAGGGGCTGTTCGTTTTGAAACACCTGTGTCATAGCGCTCGGCCGGCTGTGCTAGCCGCGGTCGGGTATGGTTATTGGGGGGGGGGGGGGGGGTTTCGGGATCGACGCCGCGAGAGGTCCCTTGTTCGCGGCCACGCCTGCCCGCGGGCCCCGCGCGAAGAGTGGAGAATCGTGTCGGCGCGGTCCATTATCTGGCCAGGCCGCGCGCGTGTCGTTCCCTTCCCCCCCCCCCCTCCCTCCAACCCTTGCCGTCCAGGCCTTCTCTCTCACGGCCCCCCTCCTCGGCCCAAAACCCCTTCTCCATACCCTTTTTTAATCATCTGCCACTAACCTCTCCCCCCCTTCTGCCGCGGTGTGCTAACTCTGCTGATTGCCTAGCCGCCGCGTCCGGCTGATGTAATTCCGGTACGCTATCGCCGGATCCCGAAGTGAAATAAACTAGTTAGGCCTATTACTAAACAGAATTGAGGACTGAATACCAACCGCTCATGGAAAATTATTTTCAGTACTTTAACAAAAAGATTCGTTTGGAAAAAAAAGTTGCCAAGAAATACTTTGTAATGTACTTACTACTAGTAACGGGCAGGGACACGCGAAAAGAGTCCGAGACTAGCTGAAAGTTAAAACACTGTAGCATCGTCTGTGATCCGTGAAATTGGTTTGCAGTAATGGAGTCCTTTCTTGTATTATTTCTGTATGAATAGAGTAACATAGATTAAAAACAATTTGGAATATTAAAAAACATAATATTCATAAAATATTAATACCATTTTGTTGAATATAATTACAATAGTGTAATAAAATGCACTGATATTGTTATGCCATTCTGTTTTAGTGAAAAAAGAAAATACCAAAGAAATAGTCAACAAAATTCTACCATAATTAAGATGTCTAAATTGTTCATTACATTGTGTTGTTTTTGGTTAATTCGTTTACAAGTTCTTTGTTCAGTGCTCATTTGCGTTCGCAACAGTAGACTCTTAGGAATAATGTCTTATTCGCGGGATTCATTCTTGGTTATGGTCGATCCGGAATTTCTTAAGGGGGGGAAATGTAACTGACTTGGCCCTAGAAGAGCTAGTTTTCTCGGAGTGCTTCCCATTTCACTGTTGTATTCCATTCATGCTTCGATTCTACCCCAAATCACAGTCACTGGCACTGAAGACCTAGGCTGTTTAATTTCGCTCAAATTTCTCAATTGTTGCCATTTATTCCATCCCATCATTCCAAACAGTCTCATGAACTAATTTAGGAAGTTTCTTCATCTCATTAGATAACAATCATTGAATTGTAAAACAACACAAGACATAAACTTAATAAATTCCTTATGGGTTTGTGTGTACACACCCATCATTATATGGTTATTTTTCAGCTGGAAAATCCAAAACCATTGTCCTTCTTAGTGAACAACTTTGAAGGACTTTAGATTTGTTTCTTACCAGAAGTAAAAAATTCCGTATCAATAAAAAATCGCACTATACCAACACTACATGTGGTTTTCATCAAAGATTTCTGAAAGGCTAGACCACCACTAGTAAACTTCTCCAAACTTTAACAGACATCGATGACGATGTCGAGAATAAACTGACAATTAGTGAAGCTTATGAATGAATAAGAAAAAAGGCATCTGGTATTAGACGGGCTATGCACATTGTCGACAATGATGGGTCGGCTTAGACCCGTCATAGCCTCAGGGAGTCGCCACCAGTGCAGCAATGAAGGAAAAAATATCGTACACAAAGGGTAGCACATATTAGCAGCTAGTTATTGTAAATTCGTATTACTAAAACAATAAACTAAACGCTCTATTTCGAATGAAAGGTGCATAATGTGGCATACCCAACTAAAAGCCTCGATGTAATATGATAAAACTAAATTTTCATTATGTTCACAAAGTAGCTTTAGAAAATAAAACAAAAAAACATTACAGCTTTATATATAACAACATAAGGCAGCGATATAGACACCATAACTCCAGGAATTGCATCCATTTTTCAGAACTCAAAAATATCAATTTTTACGGCCGCGACATTCACTTTAGTACAGCATGGAATTATCTTCAACATAGTTACGTCCGCAGAACGCACTCGACCCTCACTTGTCAACTGCCGTGAAACCTCAGGATATGGGAATTTCTCATTGCCATATCCGGTTTCCCATGCAGGGATGATCTAACATTACTACCACATCGCCAGTTTGGTCGAGATTTTAAGTTCGCTATTTGCATTTTGACCACGTTTTCGGGCAAATCTCCCACTGTGCGCTGGTTCGTGTTTACCTTATTGCAGTCTAATAGGCACTCCAATCTTTTTCGCGAAAAAAATGCCTGTTTCTAGGCACGAGTGTTTTTATAGAGATAAAAGATGCATAAAGATAAATATATTGTAAAGAGTGTCAGTTAAAAACTGAGTCGTTGGTTGTTGGTGAAAAGTTGTTGACCGTATAATGAGTCAAATATTAGTAATAAATAGTAATTCGTGGGCGGGACATTAGAGGGTGAAACGCCGATGTGTTCGGTGACCCGTTGACAAAAAAGTTGAACTGAACGTGCGGAACGCTTTCTTAACGTGGTTACGTGAATTTTTCGACCCTAATTTTTCTTCTTTTGTTGAGAGGTATTTTCAGCGCGGGAGTAGCCCGCGTGCTGGGCCCGCATTTAGGACGCGCGGTCATTCTCCTGGCAGGAGTGGGCGTGCTAACTTGAGCTGGGAGGCGCTCGGGAGACAGGCGAGTCCTCAGTTCCCGACCTCTCGACTGTCCATAACAATGCTGAGGGACTGGAAAAACTCCGCGGGTCAAATGCGCAATAGGATGGACTCTGCAATCGTCATTTTAAAATAGGATGGTCAACCGGCGACTATTTCTAGGGCCATTTATTTTTTTGCGAAAAGATTTTCGGACCAGCTGCATTGCCTGTGTTTCGTGGTTGACTGGGTTTATTTCAGGTGCGAGTCTGCTGTCAGCACACCAATCACAGCCATCCATTGCGGAAGCAAACGCGTCCTGAGTGGCCCGGCAATGGCTTCTCTTGCAGACGGCCGCCAATTACAAAGGAGCAATCGCTAGCGCAGGCCTCGTACATTACCTATTGCTGTCTAATGAGCGATCCGATTATTTCGCGAAAATTCATGGGCGTAACTACATGCAAACTGTATTAAATTGATTGTAATGCTTTCAACCATGTACCTATTTGGGAATGGCGTAGCCTAGTAGGACATCACCTGAAAGTATGGTTACCGAGAAAGTACTGCAATAATATGGTTTCGAAAGAATCTAGGATTATTGCATCTTTAGCACCCTTAGACTTCCAGCTATATACCTAAGCTATGTGCATTATCCACATATTTTATATTACGTTGTATGTCTTTGAGGTGCTCTTAAATACTTGTATTTCATATTAATCATCTGTTTCGCTTTTTTCAGTATTCAAAATATTATTTTGTAATTTTTTTTTCTGTTTTCTGGCGAGGAACTACAGATTTGCTTCTTGATGTTAAAATAAAGTGTGTTTTATCTACATTGTCAGGCACACACTAGTGACGAATAAGTGGTTATAATTAATATAATGTTATCACTTAATTTGGACGAGTGAATGAATAAATTTCCAAATAACAGTAATGCGCTGGGACCCAGACACTTGCAAGGTTTCAATTCACTGTAAATTTTGCGGATGAGCCGTAATAAACAACAGCACTTTCAGCAGGACTGCGACTATCACTAAATGAAACCAATACCTGTAGGATTTAAATTTTTGAGAAGTAGTAAAGCACCTGAAAATGCGGAAAACTCGTCATTTATCATATACTGTTAACAGCTCACAAGTGGCCAAAAATATTTGCCTCAGTGCCTGATCATCTTCGTGATGGGTTCCTGAGTCGCATTGCAAGAAATGCGGTCGCATCACGTCAGTTTCTTTCTCGCTCTTTTCTCTTAGTCCCTGGTTCGAGATTACAATGTTATGCAAACTTGTGTGTGTGTGGGTAATGGTCCTCCCGATGTAGTGGGCTCGTAAAAGTGGATGAGCGCAATAAAATGTTTTAACTGTTTTCGAAAGAGAGTGGAAAATGTGTAGCCAGGGTAAGATAGACATTCCCGGTCGAATGGTCCCTGGTTAAATGCCTTTTTATCTCTCTCTCTATATATATCTCTTCTGCGCGAGTTTTTTTTTTGTTTTCGTTTGTGCCGGGTGTTTTGAACTGGACGTGGTTGCTGGACGTCCAGAGCGCGGGTCTGTCGAGGGACGGACACGTGTTTCCGCGCTGTCCACTCCGAGGCCAGGGGTGACCAGAGTCCGTAAACAGGTTGTCTACAGGTCACGAAATTCAGGACGGGGGGGGGGGAGAGAGAGAGAGTCCCCAAATGAACAGTAACGTTGCTGGAATTTACGAAACTTCGTTTCTCAGCGGTCTCTTTCTAACTTGCATGTCTTGACATTTCACTTCAGGTTTAAGTCGCAAGTTAACTATAAATAAATCAACTTAATGTACGTAATATTTATCACAGAAAAATCTAGCATAAAATTCTGCACGTTCCTGCAGATATTATATTTATTTTTCATTATTTCTTCCGCCTATTAATTACAGTGATCTTGCAGTACAAATGTTGCTAAAACGTTTTAATAAAAAATTCTGAAAAAGTCTTTCGACTGGTGGACCAGGTATTTGTAGATAGTCTACTCTGGTGAAGATCAGCTGTTTAGGTATTATAACAATTCCAGTCACTGGCCATCATTAAGCAGCATTTTAGTTATTTACTTGTTAAAATAATGACATATGATAGCGGTTAAATTTGGATAAAGGAACGAATTTTGCTTTACTGGAAACGATGAAATTTAGAAAAATCTTTTTTTCTGAACCTATATTGCCCTTTGAATCGTCCGGATTCCACCAAGAATCACTGCGTCCTCCAATACATCCTAATACATTTCACCGGTTCGCCAGCATCTTGATGCAACTTCATAAATTGATTTAATTTTTTTTAATGTACTTCGTTGGTCCTAAAATTATACAGTTTACACATGTTAGCAATGTTAGTTTTACAATTGTTATGAAATATTTGTACTGAATTAATTTCATTTCGAAATAGTGTTGTAAAGTTTAGCTCACTAATGATTCATATTTAAATATGTAATGTCAGTGTAAACTCACAGAACTTCATTCTGTGTGTGACGTTGACATAAAACAATATTACGGAGTTAAACTAAAAGACGAATAGAAAAAAAATTGTTTTAATATTTAAATAATCGACTGCGTTAAATTTTTTCCTTGCGAATAAACCCTTAATAGTTGTTTTCACCGCAATTATTTTAAAAAACATAAAATATATAGTATATGTAGTAATATGTTCTGTTTTATTATAATGTCGGTGTGAGCTGTTTGTTTGTGTATGTGTGTAAGTAGGGTTCAATTTTTTATTTTCGTTTTAATTGTACATCGTATATATATTTTTTAAGTTATTAAATTTAACGAGGAACCTAAAATGTGAAAGTTTCTTGAATCGTAGAAGGTTTCGATGAAAATTTCTTAGTTGCAGTGTGCTGTCTGATATGGCCCCCTCACACTACTTGCGTTTGCAGCACATCAATCAACAATGTCAATTTGTGATGGCAGTGCACACTTTCCTCTTTTCCTAACCCCATTCCCCCATCCCTCCTCCCCCCTCCCCAACCACATGGTCCACTCCGCCCCAGCGAGACCACTTTCAACATTCGTCCCGTTTCTCTCCCCCCCTTCCCCCACCACGATCTCGGTCCCTCCTCAGGGATCTTTTCGCCCCCCACCTCTTTCGTTCCTCCGGCGTGGTATCGGATGCACGCCATGACCAGAAAGTGCACTATAATCGGCTCGTCAACGAATTAATGGTGTCGGTTACCCGCGCGAGTTTTATACCCCCCCTCTCCTCCATCCGTGCTTATCGCGCTAATGAAGGAGCGCGTGGGGCTCGCTCATGTTACCCTCGGCGGCAGGGTCGGCGGGGATGCGCCACTCGAGACCGCTCGGGCTCACGATCACGGAAGTACTGTCGAGAACGTCTTGCCTCGGAGCCGGTGAGAAGATTCATAGACCAGCTGTGTGCTAAGCCTTGTATCGTGGTCTGTTTTTTGTGGTTGGCTGGGTTTATTTCAGGTACCTACACGTCTGCTCTCAGCACACCAATCATAGCGCGGAAGCGAACGTGTCCTGAGTGGCACGGCCAAAAAGGTCAGCGGCTTCTCTTGCATAGACGCCCTCCAATCATAAAGGAACAATCGCTAGTGCAGACTAATAAGCGTTCAGAATTTTATTTTTTTCATGAAAAAAATACACGACCTTCGTCATCACTTCTGTCACATGATTTATTTGACTGTTAAAACAATTCATGTCTGTTAGTTTACACCCGATCGACATCGTGATTTAATATTCAAGTAGCAGTTTATTTAAATCGTAAAATGTCTTTAGATCTCAATCCAGAAAAAATAAGGTGATTTAAGGTATTAATTTTCATCAAATGTCATTAGACGTTTATAATTCAAACGACTTCTTCATACCTGTATATGGCTGGCGCTGAAGTAAGGCGTTTGGTAATGTAATGTAACATGCTTAAAATATGGAAGTTCTCAAAAGTAGTGTCAATGTACCCATTTCTCAACATTCTTTTACATTGTATACGAATAATGACACCCACGTGAAGTTGTTTACAAACACCGCTGTTGACCAAACGACAGTGTGCAGACCGGTTAAATCTGAATTGAAACTTCACACAGAACAATTTTGTTTTTTGTGCAACTTCCACCTCCCGGGATTTGTTTGCCCTCCGAGATATATAAGCGTTAAATTCCATAAAGCCCACAGCGCGCCAACCCATCGCTGACCCACCGGATGTTCACGAGGGCATTTCGCCCGCCGAGATGGTTTGGAGGGTGCTGCGATGTTCCGGGGAGTGAGGAGTGGGTAGGGGGGGGTTATGGAGGGAGACTCTCCGGCCGTGACTTATGGCCATCATTCCAGGAAACCACTCCGGATAAGAAGACGTCATCCCGCTGCTCTCAGCTTCCCTGTCCGGATCCCTCGGGAGCATTAAGGCCGGGCCTAGGAGGGGTTGGGGGGTGGCCCTTTTCGCCCGGGATGCATTTGGGGAAGAAAAGGTATTAATAGATAGCCGCGCGGTGCGCCTGGTGCTGACTCGGGCTCGCAGTTCGGCGACCCGGGTGACGGCGGCCTGGGGCTCGCTTCGTCTGCAGCGCGCGCTTCACAGGCCCAAAACACGTGGTAACTTTGTTCCACGCGTGACTATGGTTATTTTTGCATACGTGAAACACGGTTTCCCGAGAGAATACTGAGTACTGCCTGCAAAAATTGCAGAAAAATTCTATATATTAATTGATGTTTCATTAAAGCATAATTTTTTTTTTCAACCATGGAAAAGATAATCGAATGTTCAATAACTAGATTTTATTTTGTTTTATTTTGCTTATTAATGTGCGCAGTAAATACTGGAAAGCTAGTCAGGGAACGGTTCACAAGTAACTATAACTATAGGAGGTACTGGGACAACACAATGTTTAAATTCTCGGGTAAGAATCCCAACCCATTTTTACTGCAAATCCTATTTTTCAGTCATTCAGTTGTTTTCATGTAAATGTTAAAATGTACAAATATCTAATTTTACGTTAGTATTTCTTTGCCATTGACAAAAAAAATTTTACAGTGTGGGTAATGGAGGAAAGCTGATGGCCCATGTTGTTTCTTCTGTGTTAGTAATAAGAGGTGCTAGAGGGGTTGAGAGGGGTTGAGCCCTCCGAGAGCAAGCAGGGGGGAAAAAAAACAACATTCCGCCCCGGAGGAATGCCGCTGTAGCAGCGGTTCCCGACATGGCGTGTTGTGTCGCGCCCTCGTGGTGCCCGCTATGAATAGCCCCTCGGGGTCCTTCGGCACCACCCCCTCCCGCCCCATGTAAAAATACCCCCTGACTAATGTCGACCCGCGCTCCGACAAGTACCGGCCCGTTGACGCGTTGATCTGCCGGCGTGAAGCCGCGACAAGGTCAGCGGCCGGCGGCCAACTGCGGTCCCCTCGAGAGACGGAGGCTCCTGGATAACTCACTCGCTGTTTTCTTTCTTTTTTTTATGGACGACTTGTAAATATTTCCTAGGGTATTTTTATCGTGCGTAGAATACGACAGGCAGGAACATGTGCTGTTTGTAGCTTTAGATCACTCGACACACACACAGTCTCAGATGAGTTTGGTGTTGTCTTAATTATTTGTTGTGTTCCCTCATTTTTACATCGTTGATGAAAATTATTTATGTTTTGCAGGATAATTTTAATTCTCAAATGCAAGATTGTGTGTGAGTGCTGCTAGACTCTTTATGCTATATTTTTACTATACTATTAATCATATATTTAAAAAAATTAAACTATTTTATATTCACGAGATACTTGCGTTTTGCACTCTAAGGAAAGCCGTTGAAAGAGAATTCGAAAAAAAAGCTGCAGCGGTAGAAACGCATAGTGTGACACCAAAAATAAATTTCTCGTAATTATTTGATTTTTCTCTTCACTACTATACGCAATGCGAGCGACACTCCGGTAAATCATTTCATTTATTATTTGATTTATCAAATGAACTCCCTCCACCCCTCTTTCGTGTGCTGTAATTTAATCAGAGAGCGAGAGAGAGAGAGAGAGAGAGAGAGAGAGAGAGAGAGTTTTATAAGTCTAGGCCTAACACCGGGGCATACACGTGATTGTCACCACGGCATTCCAAATTGGAAGCTGTCATTCGCCTCCAACCAAAGTGGTCCGAGTTCCGTGCATGCGACAGTGAGCAGGTGGGTACTTCTAAGGATGCTCTTGTCTTCCCTTGGGACGTTGTTAAGGGGGTGCCTCACAGTTTAGGTATTTTTTTTTGTATTTAAGTTAAACTCTGGTGAACATGTAGACTTTTTCAGTGGCTTAACTTCCATAAAATGGAAAAAAAATTACATCGCATACTTTTTTGCTTAATTAGTTGCCAAAGTTTAAACTTTTAACGTGTTTTCCCCTACAGATAAGGAGAATCAGCTGGAAATCAATCACGACTAAACAGTTTTAACAACAATGGCACTGGCTACTTCATGGAAATTTTGGAATTTCTTTCAGAAAATTTTATTTTACGTAGCCATTCAAAATCCTCAATATTGTGAGTATTTTGACAGCTAGGGAAAATAAAATAATTTTTTTAATAGACATGCAAATTCTATCATGAAGAAACCTTTAAATGTTTAAATCTAAATAGTTTTAGTTCTGAAATACATTTAATTATTCGTATTGGCAGACCCAAAAAACTATAAAAATATAACATTGGCAACTGATTAGGTATACAAAAAGTATGTGGCGGATATATTATGTATTATTTTAATTTCGTAAAAGTTGAACCATTTAAAAAGTTTATCTGTGATTGACGTAAATGTAGAATGATGAGCTCAGTCCCGGGAAGCCGTGCAGGGCGAGGCTGGCCCCGGGCGTGACGCGCTCCAGTCCTGGGCCGGGAACACGCGCAGTCCGTGCGGAGACACCGGCGCTACGTGCCCCCCCCCCCCCCCCTTTCTCGTGCTGCCTCGTTCGGCGCCTCGCTGCGTGCCGCGCGCGTGAGAACCAAGCTTCCTCCAAACGCCGCTGCAACAGTGCTCGCGTCTCCGCTACAGCATCACGTCACAGTCAGATCTATCATACAGTCGTCAAAAACTCACAAGATCGTCCCGTATGGGGGAAAGGGAATTGCTTCCCGATTAAGCACACTTATTCATTATGTGTAAACATCTTAGCTCTCGGCATACGGCATTTAGTAGGAGGAATTTCGTGAAAATGGAACGGAAGTCAATGAACGGAAATGTGTTACAAAGATTACGGACCCACGTGTAGCAACACAAACCCGTACATGGTCATTTTCGTAAAAATTAGGGGACTTACCAAACGTATTGGTGTGTCAAAAGGCTCTTTATGATAGTGAAAACATCCTGGAATATATCTGAAAAACTCATGTAGTAATAGTAAAATGTAATCACAAATTTTAAAGTACCTAAGAAAACTGGCATTACAATGAGTATAATACATTATCCTTCTAAATTCCCAAGAGGCTTACTAGCACAGCGGTAGAGCTCTTCAAATCTTGTCGATGGAAATTGTTTTACTCCTTTTTAATAACCTAATATAATAACAATGTCGAATCAGCTCAATATGGTTAAGGTTTGTTTGTAGTAAGTATTTAGAGACTGATTTCAGTCTTTTATGCAAAAACAAATATACAAATATATTTTATTAATGCCATAGAAGTATAACTTCTAACGTGTGCGGAAGCTTTGGGGTATAAATTGTTTAGTACATTTTGAAAAGAAGGTTGGTACTTTAATAAAATTTCTAGTCGAAAATCAGGACTAAAGCTAGGGTTTAATCGGAGTGTTTCCAATAGTTTAAAATTTACTTTTGTTTCGTGATACTAATTGCTATCTGCTTTTGATGGTGGCAAGCAACTTTTACGATTCAGGCTGAGAATTCTAGCGGAGGTTGCAGAAAGCATATGTGTTAATGTGTTATTCGCATCCAGAAATTGTTGCATTTGAAAAACGAATATTTTATTTATCAGTTTATATATCAACTCGGCTTATTTTAAAGCATTCATTGTTAAGTTTCGTGTCGAAGTTTTGTATTTTAAGTTTATTTGCAACATGACAAAATAAGAATTTTGCTCGTTACCGATGTTAGATGTTTACTCATCCGTTTCGTAAGCGAGCCGGACATGACTTAGGCCTTTTGGTTTGTTGTATTTATTCCAATGACGTCTTGTAATATCAGGGGTTCGCTAGAGACAGCTTGGTTTGATGAGACGAGGATGAAGCTTTTATGGAATAATTGGTTGGGGGGGGGGGGGGCACCCCTGCAGTCTCACGGAAACGTCCCCCAAGTATCCACTAGCGGTAATTTCCCCCCTCCAGGAGTCTACCCCAGACCAGCTTGGTAGGAGGCGAGTGTATAAACAAGGTAAATATTGTTTTGGTGCTGATTTAGAAGCAATTTTTGGAAGTGGACTTATTTTTTTTAAGTTATTTTGCAAAAATAAAAATGCATGGTCCAACCCAGAAGCAAGTGTTGGTGTGACAAAACAAAATATTATTTTGCGATGACAGCAAGAAAGTAGGTATACGCACGTTAAGGTGAGGTCTCAAAGCCACGGTTTTTTTTTTTTTTCATTTCTCGTCATTACAAATAGTTAAGGGCTATTATTGTAAATCTAACACTTTGCATTCTTGAATTTTTATTTCTGTCACACATATTGCCATCAGATATTTTCTTAGTGTTATATAATGGATGTAAATTCGAGCGCAACAGTTTGTAATTATTATCACTCGCGCGACTTGTTACAGCACTTACATCACACTTAGTAATACTCTGATAAAGATATTTGTGTCTGAACAACAAATGCAAGAGAAGTATAGCATTAAATTTAAATAGCCTGTAACGGTAGTACAGAGATTAAAAAAAAATCCTTGTGTCTGTGAGACCCAACCTTGAAGAGCGAAAATTGAGTTTCGAAAAATCAAGTGACTAACCTGTCAGACTCTAAACAAATTTGATGGCGACGAAACATTGATGGCTTGCCTGTGGCGCCCTCCCACGGCGCGGGCCGCGTCGTCACTTACGCCCGGGCACCGTCACTCTTCGGCCGCAGACAAGATCTGCGGTTGTCATCTCCTCCCCCTCCCCCCCCCCTGCTTCCCCCCGGGTGCCTAAGGGGGTCCTCCTCAGACAGCGCGCCGCCTGCCCGGCAATTTGTCACGCCACGCGGAGCGGCGTGGGTCACCGGGCTCCGGTCCCGCGTGCGAACATCCCCATGAGTTCCTCGGTATCTCCGGAGGTCACCGCAGGCTCGAGTCCTTTGGGCTGTCTCTGACAACCTCTCTTTCGCTCTCGCTCTCTCTCGCTCTTTTTTCTCTCTTTCGGCGGGACGTGAAACTTACGTGCGCACGCATCCTCCTGGCCAGTCAGCTCAACATGGCAGCCTCGCGCCAAATGTGAAGTCCCCGTATGTTTGTTGACTTGGTGAGGCGGAGGTCAGCTTGGACAGAACGGGACTGGCCAGCATTTTGTCGCGGGGGGAGGGGTTGCAGTGACGCATTAAAGGGAGTAAGTAAGTACTCCGGCTCACGACAATGCATGTCACGCTCCCGTTATTCGCGAATATGTACGTGTGTGTGTTATGACCCGGATAAAGTTTAGTGAAGAAATATAGATTTATTTTTAAATTATTAATATAAAAAGTTATAATTCCTCATTATATGTTCTTTATAACGGTTTCAGTCAAAAAATAAATATTCTAATTATTAATTTTTTTAAAATTAAATACAAAAACTGTGTTATTTGGGGGGAAATTAAAAGCTACCTGGGTTAGTGCTTGCATGTTTTTAATTAGTTCAATCAAACAGGCATTATTTCCTGACGTGTTAAAAAGGCTAACAAAAGTGTGCGATGCAATATATATTTCGACGCGCAGGCGGAACTCTTGCCTGTCTTATTCGAGCTGGACATAATTATTTGATGAGGCGCGCTGACGGACGGACAGACGGACGGACGGGCGAAGTAAAACGCCTGACGAGGCTTGATAGGGACCGCTGATTAGCCGGTAATTGCGACCGAGGCCCGCGCCGGCCGGAATTAGAGCGCGCCGGCCCGGGTCTAAAAGTAATGTGATGGGACGTCGGCGCGCCAATTAAGGCCTGCCTCGCCGGCCGCCTGACACTTCCCCGGCCGCTCGCGCGGAAAATGTTTATATTTCGCGATGTCCGGCGCGCGAAGACCAACCGGGTGTAATGGTCGTGCCTTGTTCCGCTCGCGCGACCGAGTTTCTGATTGGCCGCGTGATGTGTCGGGTTTGGCTTTACACGCGTCCTAACCCCCTCCCCCTCCCCCCCAACCAGCTGAACCACACCGCCCTTAATTCGATCCCGTTAGTCTTGTTTCGTTCTGCCGCGACTTCCCGCTTGCGCGCCAAACTTATTCATGGAATTTATTTGCGTTTGGTGGATTGACGTTGCGGCCACGAGGGGTGGGGGGGTCCGAGTTGGGCTGGAACGAACGACCGCATGATCCGCGTGTTTGAGTGGAAGGCTTTGTCGGTTCGCACGGGCTTGTCAGAAAAGAAGGTTCAGGGGGCGGGGGGTGGCATGAGTGGCGTGTGCCCGCAATCGCGAACCACAAATAAGGGGGTAGGGCAGGCTGTCAGTTGGGGTGTAATTGAAATCTACCGCTGGAACACTCGCGGAAATTGCGAAAACACAGTTTTCCCACTAACACCCACCCCCTTTTGCCCGACCCCTTCACCGCTCTCTCACACGAAATTCTCTTCTCGCCGCAAGCCCAAACCCCAGCGCTCATGCACGGGCACAAACACTGCGTCGCTTTTTTTTTGTCCACCCGTTCAATTCCTGCTTCCCCTCCCGCTCGGGCATGCGTGGGCGGTGTTTAAAAATACATTTTCGGCCGGTCGTCGCAACCGTGCTGTTGCGGGGAAAGCTTTGTGCTGTACCTTTAAAGCGTTTGCTGCACCCGGCCCCACCCTCCCCTCTGCGATACTCCATTTCCCCGGCTCCCCGTTCGGAATTAATCACTGGCCCCGTTACAGTTTGTCTGTTACTGCATCATTTGTGTCATCGGCGGAGCAAATAATTTATGGGTTATTGGACAGATGATAAAATTCATGCGCTGCGGCTCGGTCTTTAAATTGAACTACGTTTTGGGACCGTGCTCATTTACGTCATAACTAAAAAAAAAATATTATATTATAAAATATCACTTGTTTACGGTCGATGATCAAGCGAACTCTTGCAATAAGAAAACTAAGGTGTACATTGTAGTAATATGCAGAATCATTAGCCGTAAAATGACATATATTGTATTTTTAACTATTCCATTCTTAGAGTCTATTAGTTAAGTTTTGAATGAAAATAATAATTAACTTGTAATTAATCTAGTTTTAACTTATTAATTCTCTGAATCCGTTTTTTAATAGCAGCCTTCCTGTTTATACCATTTTGTAGTATTCTTTTCGTCAATGGAACATAGTGCCAGGGCAATGGTATCGCCGTTGATTGGTGAAATCATTGTTGAAATGTTAAAACCTAATTGGTAACAACGGAACATGTTTCATTTTCCCCCAAATTCATTCCCGTTGTTTTGTAGCAAAGTTTTGGTGTTATAACTTCAGAGTGCAGTTAATGAAAGACTTCTTTAAACTAAATATTTTTTATCCTAAATTGAGTTTCGATTTAACTAGTTTGGTTTTCGGTTCTGGCTGCATCACAAACAAAGACCTAATTATAATCGAAATCGAAACATGTTCATGTAACAAAATTATATCACCAGTATTGCAGTAACTAAATATTAAAATATTTATTTGCAACAATTTCAAAAAATTGTTTAGTTATAGTCATTTAAGCAGGTCCCATTATTGCTTTTCAGGCACCCTATTAAGTGTGAGTACAAGAATGAATGTCAATATGTTGTAATATGTATAAATACACTGAGCCATATGTGAGAGTTGTGATAATCTGAAACTGAAATATTTGGCAATGTTATTCTATTATAACTTATACCAGCCATGTACTTGGCTAATTTTTAATAGGTGGTCCAAACATAAACCTCATTATAAATTAATGTCACAATTAATAGTTCCCAAGAAAACATATTAAATAAGTCATCAAACTTGAGTGGTGATTTGTAGAAACTTTGACAAAAACTAAACGACATGGTGCCCTATTATAGATACAGTATTCACAAATGTAACAAACAATCTCAGAAAACATTTTACTGAATATTGTGAGTGGTGGGTAACGTTAATTTACAACAAAATAAAATATGTATTTGTACCAGCAATAGAGCATTGAAAAACTGGATTATCACTGCAATTTTATTAACAGCTATCGAAAACTGCTCTGCTCTTAATTTAAACAGTGAATTGCTTTACCTTAGCACTATAGATTATCATTCACGTGGTATTTCACTTTCCCGTACATACAACTAACTTGCGAGCCAGTTTCGCTAGAACAATAAACTGTGTTGAAACCAATAATCCAGTTTCATAACGTAATTCCCCTCGAAAAATAAGTTTTTTTTTTCCTTATGACGGGAGCAGATGTCAGTCGTCGGACGTCGCCGCTGTTTTTTATTTGTTCGTCTGTGTTGTCCAGAATATCTGTTTAATATCATCGCTGGGTTCATCTTTGGGTCGCTGGTTATTGTTTTGTGTAAGATTATCTGAGTTAGTCTGTTTGTCTCTGTGTTGTCCAAGGAAATCTTTTCTTGTATTTACTGTTCTTGTTGCAACTGTCTTGTCGTTGTTATCCCACTGTGTTCATCTGTGCCGTGCTAGTTCCAAGGAATTATTTTATGCATTTAACTTTTGACATCGCCTTATTTCGGCTGGTTTTTTTTTTTTGTGTTTGTATGTTCATTTCTTTGTCGGTTTTTGATGTTTCGCTATGGCGTACAGTATTAAAATAAGCAGTGGCGTATATCGAGAAACCAACTGAAAGAATCATTCAAAGCGAGAATTTGTACATAGTTGTCCACCAAGATGATTCTCAGCCCTGTGTAAAGCACAGACCATTTCCCCTGTGTCTCCCCGCGGACGTGGGTCGACGGAGCGTCGCCTCGCGCGGCAGCCTCCTCTGTCGGGAGGGGCGGGGGAGGGCGAAGCTACCCCCGAAACAGCAACCACCCTTCCCTCTCCTCGGGCGTGATGGATCGACCTGCCGAGGGCGACGTCGGGGGCCCATTTCTCTCGGCGGCGCGCCAGGAGTCTCTCTCAGCGTGCTGCCAGCTTCCCGGAGGCTCCGGGACTCCGGAGGCCCGCGGCAGCCGTCGAGTCGGTTCCGGGTTTCCTCCGGGCTCTCCCGTCCCCGCCTCTGTCCGCGACGACATGACTCGCTCGACCACCACCGGGGTTGGCTGCCGATCTCTTCGGCGAAGCCTGGGTGTAAACCTGTGTCGTCTCAACGCGATCGAAAGTACGTTCGAACTCAATGAAACTGTCGAACGTCGATATCAAGTTAATAAAGAAGGGATGTTTGGCTCGTAGCTAATCAAAGTTGTAACGGCCCGAGCTGAGTGTGGTTCGCTCTCGCCAGTATTTGCGAGAGAGGACGTGTGTGGGCATTGCCCAGGTGGTAAGGGGGGGGGGGGGGCACCCGCGTTGGAGCTTGTCGAGAGTCACGGCTGCACCCGGGCACTTGTGTCCAGTCACGCCCCGTCAGCACCTTCCCCCTCTCCTTCCCTGCAGCCGCGACCGCTTTATTTGGTTGATCAGCGTTGATTGCACGCGTCGTGGAAGACAGTGTCAGACCCGGTCCACAACTGCGCGGCGTGAATTCCCGCTGACCAAGAAGACTTCACTGGCTCTTTGGGTGGTCGGATCGCACGTAGCGTGTAAGCTTGTACTAGGCTTGCCCTGCAAGCTTGACACATCAAGCTTCATTCGAACTTGACTCAAACTTATGTTTGATCATGAAGGCTGAGACTTGCCTCCCGCGAGCTTGCTGAAGGCTTTGAATTTGGTTTGTTCCCTGCATCTAGACGCTGGCTTACTGGGGCTTGCTGCGTGGAGACTGGTTAGCTTGAATCAAGCTAACATACTTGCAATTGCAAGCTTTATTAAATCTTAAATCAATCATTTTTTGGTTATTTGTGGTTACGCTTTTTTTCGCACATGTGAGCAGCCAAAACGAACACCGTTAAAAACATTCCCCTTAAATTAACAAAAAAACGCTGGCTAGAAATTATTCAGGATATTCGTAAAATTAGTGATATATTTGTACTTAAACTTGTGATTAATGAGATTACTTTATTGAACATGGAATGACAGTAATAGAGAAGAATCAATGCATAACTTAAAAAAAAGTTATTTCATCAGCAAAAAAAACATTCTTTCATCACGCGCGTGTCTATAGCGGAATACACAACACGAAAATCGGGATTAGTTGGAACAACAAAGAACCATTCATTTACTGAAATTCTATATACAATGTGGCCAGAATCACCTGTTTCATAATTAATCAAATTTCGCCGCTGTGCTCATTGGTCGATACCATCAGGGTCACAGACATCTTATGCATATTACTGGCTCATAATTGTCTAATACGAGTTCAAGAAAACTGTTGATTAACCATTTAAGTCAAATGAATGCACAGGTGGCACTACCGAATGAAGTCACGATACCGTCGGGCCACTAGCTGGTTGTGCGCCTGAGTAAAGAGAAATTAAAGTATATTAAGTTATTTTGTTTATCGATCAGTTGTTTGGTCAGACACACTCAGGGGCGTAAATCGGTGCTATTTTGTAAGGGGGGGGGGGTGTAAAGACTTATATCGTTCCCGCTTCACAGTTACGATTTTGCAAGCGCAAGCAGGCCTTCTGACACTTCTCGGAGAGAGAGGCGGGATTAGTGCGAGCGACAAGTGACGTTGAGTGTCAGAAGAAATTGGCGTGCAGCTACGCGTGGTTGAGTTGGCGAAAAGAGGGTGTAACCCAGTTGTTGTACCTGCAGCACCTAGAGAACAGCATGAGACACTGGCTGGATGTAGCTCTCGGGCACACATACACAATGGCGCGGTCAAGGGTGCCGGCCACAGGGTGGAGGCTGACGGCGCAGTTATGCCCCCGGGCTTCATGGGCCGTGACCCGCCCGCTCGATGGAGCGGCAAGTTGTCTTGCGGACCCCCCCTCGGACGCCGGACCCGGAAATGCGTTCCGGAACCCTTGGGGCGGCCTGTTAGGAGTGTTGTTTTGGGCCACCGCCGTGGCGGGCCTTCTTCGCCCCCCATCCCCCTGCACCCAGTTCTCACCATCACCCCATCTCCGCGGTGGACGCTTGGCTGCGGTCGTTTGCTGGAGGGAAGTGCTTCCTCCGTCCGCGCGCAGATTTACCGCCACTTCCTCCCGAGGCTGTCCGTCGGCCGCTGCTTGTGCTGCGTGGCCGATGAGCGGCGGTCGAACGGACGTCGTAGAAAGTCGAGCCGAAGAATTACTTTCTAGTGTTTATTCATGGATCGTACTTGCCTGGGCAAACGGAGGTGAACCAGCAGCCCCCGGCCCCTCACACTCGGAATTGCCGAACTGAACCCAAGTCGGCGGCAGGGGAAGGGGGACGATTCGCCAGGCGGCGGACCCAACCAGTGTGAGATCATGGACAGGCCAGTGAAACACAGGAGTATTGAGTATTTCCTGAAGATATTCCTCCAGCCGTGCATGTGTGAGATTATTAATTCTGTGTTTCTGACACAAGCCGGCTACCTTTCGTGTACATGCGTCCATCGTTTTAAATTATTGCACTGTAAGATATGTATAATATATATGTGTGTCCACACTATAAGTAACCAATTAATGAAACATTTAACATTTTACTTCAAATAAGTTTGTGCTTATTTTTCCTTTATTTTGTTGTGCCACTTTTCAGCTTTAAGAAAACAAAAAAAAGATAAGGGACATTCCAGCACTAGTCTGGAGTGATTTCTGAAGCTATTATTTATTTTGAATGTTGTTTTCAAATTATTTTCAAACCAGCGCTAATATATTGTGCAGGTATCATATTAAGGCTTGATCTCTTACGCCATTTGCCTATCATATCTGTTATTTTAAAGCTATTCAAATAAATCTATTACCTTATGCATAACTCCATTATATTTTGTGTTTCGTCGCTAATTTGGCCTACATATATTTAGTAATTGATATTTAATAGCGATGAAATACACGTAAGTTTTCATAATAATTCTCGTGCGCTTGAAATTTAACAGCTCACTCACTCTGGTAAAACAATTTTTTTTTTCAATATAAATACAAAACCATTTTGAAAAAAAAAATTACGGGAGGAACCCTTGATTGAAAAACACATGATTTTTTTGCGTCATAGACTGAACATCAAACTCTTGTATATTTTATTTCCGTTAGTATTTTTAATCACGAAGAACTGGAACCCAATCAGAGCGAATCAATGTGATGGGCAGCCTGCACAGTAATAGGTAAACCGGCGGAGATTAACTTCACACGAGAAAAAAACTATAATATTGCAGTTTTTCTCGTTTAGCACTGCATCCAGCGATTATGACCAGTACATTCACTACGTTGAAAGTCTCCACGTTTTGAGGAGTGTTTAGCCCAGTCATAGTGCGCACTCTCCATGTGATACAGTTACCCTAGAATTCGGCCCCCGCCCATTTCTAATTATTACAATTTTTAACAAATTGCCTTATAGTGTGTGTGCTGAAGGCATGATGAGGCCGTGGAAAATTTTTATCTTAGAAGAAGAGTATTTGAGAAAATCTGTATTAACATTGCAGGGTTAAATTTTTAAGATGTGATATGGATTATGCGTTGTTCTCCTAGTAGTAACCAGAAACAAGTAATGCAATTTAATTTGTTTTACCTATAACGTTGCTGTGTTGCATTTTAATTTGATGTTCCCATGAACACTTGTGAAATGTTATTTTTTTTTTTATATTTTGATATATTTCAGTGATTATTTTGTTTGTGTAGTTTATAGTGTATTAGCAATGGACACTCGCTGAAACGTGACACCGCCTGATGACTTACTGTTTTTAATGGAATCTCTTAGTCACGTCTCACTTTTAATTTTGCGGTTCGTCTACGTCTAGGCCCGCGTGGTACTCTTACTCTTATTGAGTGGTTGGAAGTGTGGTACATGGTGATTTTAAATTCCGGTCAGTCAACTGTTTCACCTGTTGTAATTCTGAACGATATAAGTTGTGGATGGTCGTCGTATAAAGCACGGTTGCAAAATGACGTGTGTGGAGTTTGGATACAAAAAAAATTCCAAATTAATAATTATTACTTCTAAAAGTATTTTTAATTATACTTAGTTGATGACGTTCTAATTTGTTTACATTACAGACGTAATGAAGGCGTTGATTTAGGGAGATTATTGCTAAGGTCGTGCATTGAGAAAGTCATCTCCGGCGTACCGGGAGCAGTGTCCGCGGCTAGGCTAGGATAGTCCCCCCCCCCTGGCCCGGGATGGCCGCAGCGCCCCCGCGGGGGGAGAACAGGGATGTGACCCGAGTGACGTGTAGTGTTCTCGCCGCACGCAGGCCCGAGCGGCGCCTACAGCCCGGACGCGGCCTCCATGGGCTACATGATGGACGGCCAGGCGCAGATGATGCACCGGCCGCCGGGCGACCCCGGCTTCCACAACGAGTACCACTACCCGCAGTACTACGGCCACCTGTAGTGCAGGTGAGCGCGCCGACTGCACCGTGAACAACCGACGATGCCACTTGTTACAACTGCAAGGCAGAGCTTCGTCAAATATTGGCAAAAGGTTACGAAACTCCGCCTTGCAATTTTACCAGTGCTAAAGTAAGCAACTGAATTTCCAAACACTATACTTAAATAATGCAAAAAAAAAATTACAGTGTACCGTATCACTTGATAATTTCTTTTTACATTCGCCATTGCTGGTTACAATGCATGTCATATGAAACCTAATTTTAAACGGAATTTATTAAGTTGACTTTTTTTTTTAATTTTTACATCGGCTAATTTTGACTTTTTGTATCTGTGTTCGCATATTCATCCCTTTTTGTCGTCATTAAAGTTTCTAATGAAATACAGTTCAACCAGCAATGGCGCCTGTACTAAAAAAAAAATCTTAATTCAGTCGTCCCGATTGCAAGAATAATTAAAAGACCACAATACTACAGTAGCTTTTTAAGAGCGCAGTTAGCAAGATGTCATCAGCCGCACAACTTGTACCTGTACATGTATCCTTAATTTGTCTTCTTTTCATAAATAATGTTTTTTTCACGAAAATGTGTGAACTTTTTATTTAATTTGATTTAACGTCGTTTTCTTTCAATGCGTGATAGCTTATCATGTATAAAGTTGATGCGTGTGATAAAAAAGAAAATTGTAAATTTTCATACATATTAGTCTGCATCTTTTAAAAGTTTTTTTTCTGTAAACTTCACTTTAAGTGTGTAAGGCGGAAATGCAAGATGTTGAAAGTTGGTCGATGATTGTGTTGTGTTTGTTCCGTCTTACGTAATTTATAAACGGTTATTACAAAAGTCGTTATTCATCGTCTTGTGTCTTGCGTAGTTTGTAAACCTGGGCTACATTGGCGATAGCAAGCAAACAGAAGGTAAATAGCACTATTGCACACGCACAGCACATAACGATAAGTCGATACATTCGCTCGCAGCATAATAGCTCGTAACGTTGCAACAGTTTTTTATCTGATTTACTACTGTGTAAATTTCCCGTTTTAACCGTTTGAATTTTGTTAACTATTATAATAAAATGCCTTTTCTTTTAATGAACTGCAAAAATTTAATTTCGCCATTTTGTTTCAAACTATTAGAAATTATTAACTTCAATCAATTACCTCAAAATACATACCATATTCAAAACGGTTTCGCTTTTTAATTTTGAAAAGCGCATAACAAAACAGTAAGTTGCCATTGGCTTAGAATCTAGAGAAAAAATAGAATTTCAACAACTTTCTGCTACTTTCTGTAGAACCGTGCGCGTGCTGTTGTGTTGTGCGTGTGTTATTTTCCAACGTAGCAGCTGCCATAGGTTTTGTGTACGTTCAACTTCCGTGCGTGCGTGGTGTGGGCTTGCTGTTGTAGATGTAGCTCGGCTTTTACCCTGTTTATGTGTACACTAGCAAATCAAACCAGAAAGCTTACAAATTAGAATATGGAAATAAATAATTATTATTTTTAAGGCTCGGTATTACACATTTTTTCAAATTTTATTATCATTTATTATTCTGTCGCAAAATATTTCCAACATATATTTTCTAAGTACGATATAGTGGTTGTGAAGTTAGTGCAAGCGATAATGATACGAAACTCGCAATGCTGCCAACCATCTTTTAAAATTTAAATGTATTGCTCATATTAATTTATATTGTATGTCTTGTCTTGCAGCATACCGAATTTTATATTCATTTATTTGTAAAGACAACCAGGTTTTTTTAGTTAAATAAATTTGTAGTCAGAATTTTACCTGAAGAACTTCCGAGCTTCCTGAGCCTTCTGTTTTTGGCACAATACACGACCGTATTTTTTTCCGTTGCATGCATAATTTATGTTTTTTTTTTCATCTATCAAACCTCATGATCCCTCACTGTTCTTTTCCTTTACATTTTGTGGTTGGATATGTTACTAAACAACAACTATGAACACGAGTAAGACCCCGGAGGGAAGATTTGACTATTAAAACTTGCTCTCGTGCAGTCAATCTATCAAACTGAATACGTCATTTCACAATAATTTTGTTTTAGTCATGTAAACAGTTTCATCGCTTGTGAAATTTTATTTACCAAGTAAACTGGTTTATATTTTTTCATGGTTCTGTGATATAAAGTAATAAGTTTCACTTAAATAAACCACTATTCCAAAGTGTTCCTTTTTTTTATCTGTGGATTGAAATGATACTATTTTAAGCTTACTTTATTTACAGATAGACCCTCTCTCTCAAACATATGGAGCTGTGTTCTTTGAGAGAGTGCTAGTTACAGAGTGCGTAGTCTGTTAAGAGAGGAGCTCCTAACACCGGCCCAAAATGCAACTCTCTTTTTCCTCCAGCTCTAGGCAGTTTTTGTCGGGACGAATTGCTCTGCGAAGTGCCTGAAGGTTTTCGTGGTTCCTCTGTTCCAGTTCCTGGCTGTGTGTGGCTGTCGGCGCATTCAGTCCGTTGTCGGTAAGTTCGTGTTCCGTGCGACGGTGGAAGATCGTGTTTCTGGAACGGTTGTTCTTCAGTCTTTGTTACCACCAATCATTTTTATATTTCGTAAGGAACGGCCCTTTCCTCCCGAGAATTGAAACCGGTATACGAAGAGACGGAGCGCTACACGGGTCCGCGACACCGACTCTGAAAATGTATACTACTACTATTATTTTATTTTGATGTGATAACAGTGTAAAATAAGTAATTATGGTGCTGGCACAAAAGAACCACAAGAAAGTGCAGGATTACCCGTTTTCGATGGACTGAAAAAGAAAAAAAAACACTTTTAAAAACCTGACACGATCAAAAATAAATATTACTTCTGCAGTGTTTGTGTGTGATACAATGGAATAAGGACGAGAGTTCAAGTAATTACGCTCTTGAAGTTCTTGGCGAAGAATGCAGACGAGAGAAAAGACTTAATCTTAACGACGTTAAGGCATGTACAAACAGCCATCGTAAGAATGAATTTTGTCTTGTAAAACATATTTCTTAAAATAAATAAAAAATAAAAAAACATTTTTCTTCAAAATTGTACAAGATCGTGATGAGCATGTCCACCAAACTCCAGACTTGTTCCTGGGAGAAAGGAAACATTTCGGTGGCGGGAACTCTCAGTTCGGTGGCCATCGTCGTGGTCTTCAAACTCAGGCAAAGAGCACGGGGCAGAAGGAAATGGCGTTAGGGTGTTTCTAACACTATTTTTAACATGTTTGTGTTTCAGTCATCGTAAAAGATCTCTCCAAAGTGTCAGACTGCACTAATTCTTGGCAACTTGTTTCATTTGTGTTATAATGGACAAACATCGCGTAGAAAAATATTATAGGTATAATATTATACATAATGTATATTAATCTTTAAATAGACTAAAAGTTAATGTTTCCCCTCCACAACGTTTGCTCTTCTATTCAAAGAACTTCCCTACGTCCCCTTCGAGTCGAAGAAGAGATGAAATAGAAGAGAGACAACATCAAAATATTTGGGGCGTGTGTGTGTGTGTGATTCTTTGTGCAGTTGTTTTGTTTGTTTTTTGTTTTTTATTTCCCAGTTGAAAACTAAAGAAAAGATCGCGGCGAGTCTATGTTTGTTATAGAGATAAACTGGGAAAGTATTATTATATTATGAAATGATGTATGTAAAACAATACATGGTAGAGTAGACAGTTCTTCCCACCCCATCCTTCCTTTCCTCCTTCTAGCAGTTCCTCAGTCCCTCTTCAAACTTCGTATTTACCAGTGTTGTTACTACTACTTTTGAAACAAGTTAAAGCATTGCTCCTGTGGTCCCTTAATAATTCCTCCTTATTCTGGCAACAAATTTCCTAGACCATCCTCTTTAGGAAAATGTGTATGAAACAGTTTGTTTTTGTAGAAATAAATCACAAATTTTTTTAAAGAAAGGTTGTGCTGTTGTGAAAGAGGTTCTTAATTGTTATAGAACTGTTGTGATTATTATTATTTTATCTTGACTCCACCAGTGCGTATTCCATTCAAATAGTAACTGTGATTTGGACTGTAGGAAATTATATACGTAAAATGGCATGAAAAGTCAGGAAATTGCTGACCTATCATGCTCAGAACTAAATCCTTATATTTTAAACCAGAAGGTGCATTATCTTTTTTAACTACTGATTGAGTGTATCGTTTTGTGTCAACGCCAAAATAATAATCTTAATCGCAACATTTTCAATCATTAAAATAATTTTTTCCGGTGTGTCTTTGATTATGTGTTTTTTGCAATGTATATCAAACTAAACAAAACATGGGTAATACATCACATTGATATTATTTATAATTTTTTCGCCAAATACGTACCATCCAGAACAAGCCTTGTTAATAAAAGTATTATGTTACATTTTGGAAGTTGGGGCATATCATTATTTAGTACTGGCAAACTTATTAATTATGTAAGTTTGTGGAGACACATATATTTCAGTTTTTATGAAACCTTATATATGTCCTTATTTTACACCCACTTACAGTAAGAAACTTTTTAACATCTTGGTATTAAATAAGTTTTGTAAAAAAAATGGCAGCTAACAGAAAATATTTTACTCTCGATATGGATGGTGCCGATGAAACTTATTTTTCTTTTGTTCATTAAACTATTCTGTTTAAGTTCAATTCAGTTTTACTTCCATATCAAGTGATATTTGGCAAAGGTATATTTTGTCTCTTTGTGTTTCATATTGAAAGGGCAAATGTGGCTGTGCAAACTGTTTTTCCAACAATATGTATTTTGTGAAGCTGGCAAAATTATTTAATTATTTACATGTCATATTATTTAAGTGTTTTCTTGGATCCAGTAAATTTTGTAATATAATATATGTGAAATGCATAATGTGTATTTACAAATCTAACAATTGGCCCACTTAAAAAAATTTGTACTAGATCATGTTATTTATTCAACACAAATTTTGGCTGTTGTAGGAATACATAGTTCTGGCACTGGTAGTAAATAAAATGTAAGCAAGTTGTCTTCCAGTTTTATATGTGGCATATGTTGTACGATTTAAATGTATGGACTGTTTTTATTATTCCAACAAATATGCATGTTTTTCTACTTAATTTAACATCTGTGTTTAAATTAAAATATATGGCACATGTGTGAAGTAATGTTTTACTTAAGGTAAAAAAAAAATAATGAAAAAATTGCAGCATTTTGCTGGAAATAATCAAATTTTTTAACATTTGTTATTGTAATTGTATCCATGTCCCAAGTTATTTAAATTTCTCACGCTTTAAAAAAGTTAAATTCAACAATATAAGAGACAAAATATACAGTCAAATAATTGTGCAGTAAGTATATCAATGAATATATTTTATATCTTGTGTATATTATTTTGTATTCTTTTACATTATTGTACTTCTTTAAATACCTTGTTGTCAAAATGAATTACAATGCACTTAACAGACATTTTTATGATTCAGGTGCACAGCCCCATAAAGTCTTTGCTTTTGCCCACTGCCTCCATGTGTGATATTAATAATCGCCTTATCAGATGTATACGATGTTTCATGATGTTTCATGACGTTGGGATGTCTACTAATTTTTCTCTTTTTCTTCTACTCTGCTTAATAGTGACAATGAAATATTTTGTGACAACTTTGAAGAGTGTAAGACGTGATAATTTGTATAAAAAACAGGGCGATAAGGAAGCAAACATACAAATATACCTCCACGATCAAAATAACCATGTAACAGAATTATAATGCTGGTAAGAAGTCATGTCATCTGTACACTTTGTTTTACATGTGAGCATTAAATGCTACATATTGTGTAAATGATTTTACTTTTGTGTTATTACATACAAACCTTAACCTCTTCCCGTACACCAAAAATTACCTAAGACATAAAGTGTAAAGAATAATTTTAAAATTAAGATAATTAGTGAATTGCATGGAAAAACATCCCTAATTAAATATATATCTTTTTAGGCAGTGAGCTTACAAGATGTTTATTTTATATTCAACCAATGGCCAGTTTATCAGCTCTTTCAAGTACTGTTTATATTTTACTTATACAATTTAAACAAACATTACTAATACCAGGAGACTGTTATTACATTTTCTTTTTAGGGTTAAATCATTCTTTAGCTGACATGGTTGTAAAATCATTGATAGTAGTTAACATTGAGGTTGATTATAATTTTTCAGTAAAACAATAACACTTTCAACCTTATTTAAAATGCTTTTTGAACATACGCCATTGCTGGTATACACTGTATGACATCGAGAAACCTCAAAATGGTCAAAGAGATGATTACTCAAGCACAAAGGAAACAAGTGAAAATCAGCTGATTTCCAAAGTTAAATGTATAGACCGCGCAGAGAATTCCGTAAAAGGAATTAGTCAGGAAAGTATCACAGCACAGACGAATACTAATACACGAGAAAATTTCAACCAGAACATTAAATAAAGCCAAATAACAATATGGGAAAGCCAGCGTTGAAACTAAATATATGTTCTGGAGAACACAACCATGACACCATAGACGAATACAATAAACGATAGGTTTCGCTATGACATTCAGTATAAACCAGTGTTTATCTACTACTCTTCTGCACTGCGTTGTTTCCTCGCCCAGTTGAAGTGTTTATCTACCACTAAGACAATGGCACCAAGGCAGTGCTACAAAGAAAACAAGCCGCAGTTCTTTGGCTAGTTATGAAACTTGACCACCATTTGAGATACGGCAGCGCATCTCGACATTTCCTAGATAAAATCCACATAAATGTTGTAATGTTCTAAAGATTAGAGGTTTAGGAAGCAAGAGGGTGGGATTGCTGATTTGGGTGCCTTCTTGTATATGTTTTACAATCACGTTTTCCCTCATGTTAGTGGTCTGCTATTTTAAATTTCGATCCCTTTATGTTCTATCATTGCACTCGAATGTCAACCACTTTTTATTCACCGAAGTTATGTATTACTTATAGTGTTATCCCTTGCAAAGACACTTATCCTGTATTAAGGTCCTGACTAAAATCTTGCAAATGAAGTCAACGATGATGGTATATGATGTTCTCAGATTACATATAAAACAAAAGTGATGCGCTTGAATATTTTCTGGACATCATCAACACACACGCTATCTCCTAGCGATCGGAACGTAATTTAAAGATTGCGACACATTTCTTGTAAACTACGCCTCCCAATTTCACAAATAAAACTTATTTGTTCGCTTCTTTAGTGCAATCGTTTCTGTTCCTGAAAAAAACAAATGTATATTTTCGCACTTAAGCAATGCTGAAAATAGCTGACCCATATGTTGGATTTTGATAACCACAAAATATTTTTCAGAAAGTATAGATACTTAAAATATATTATTACGTTTCAAGATAGTTATTTATTAAGGTGTAACCAAGCTAATGCTTCAAAGAATTATTTTCATGTTGCTTAAAAAATTGTACCAATCATGTTTTTATTGGATCTAAAGTATGAACATGCTACTAAGAACTGGCATCGGCGTGAAGGCATATATTCCTCGAGAAACATAATTAATCTCATCAATCTCTCTAACAAAATAATGGTAAGTGATGTCGGTGGAAGTAGCGTGAACTAGTGAGCTATCAAGACTTCAAGTCCTAATGATTGGACAATTTCATTCGGATAGGTTACTTATGAGATAATGTGGCGGTCACTTAAATGTAGTTTCTCAGACGATTGTACAACACTGTCAGAACAGCATCTGCAATACCCAGACCATCATTTACTACTATAATGATATCTTAAGAAAAAACACAATTCCATGCTGCAGTGTAAGTCGCAGAAGACATCTTGATCAAGCTTCAGCAGGGATTTGTCCGCAGTTACTGTCTTGATACCATTTCAACACCCAAATCGACAGAAGGTAAAACTCAATACCATCTTAAATCTTTTTCGCAAATGTGATTGGGTAAAGAATCTCGCAACGTGAAAGAATGCACAGAGCGTGGTCAGGAACTAAAATATTATTTATTATATTTTTTCATAAATGCACTGAAAATATACAGTAATGCACTGCAGTTTAAAACTACAGCACCGACAAATTTTGGCAAGTTAAAGAATAAAATATATATCGTCCTCTAAAAAATGTTCTGAGAAAGGATACTATTTTTACGAATTTTTTTAGTTAAATGATGGTAAAAAACTATAATTTATTGCTCAAAATTGTGCAATTTATTATAACGAGGTAAAGTTTGTAAGTTTGGATGTAGGGGGTAATTTCTGAAACTCATTATTCTATTCTGACAATTCTGTCACTAATATGAAGCTACATTATCCCCGAGTGCTTTTTATTGTGATAAAATGTGTTATCAGTAATAAATCACAATATTGTAATTGAAGTCAGAAAGAAACTAGTCGTCTGGTTGATTTATTGGCGTGCGCTGCCTAAACGTTTTGAAATAAAGAAATAAAATGAATAGCAAAAATATGGAACTTTATTATCTTTACAAATAAGTCCTCGTTACCATTTGTCTAACTTTAATATTCCAGCAAAGAAATACTGTTTTTATGTTAAAAGTCGAATAAATATTACAAGATGAGGTTTTCAAGCAGTATCTATGAACATCTCTATGAATAGTTTAATCAGTATGGAGTTTTGGGTGAGCACATCTATGACGTAGTCATTGTTTTAATTTGAAAACTAATTTAGGTTACGTACTAACTTTTATCCTATTGAAGTTGTGTTTAAAGTTTTCTGTATAGTGTTGTCAGGTTTTGTGTAAATTTATAGTTACTGTAACTGTATAATAACGACAGCATGCCTAAAATAAAGTCGCAACACTCACGAATAACGAGAGCAGCAAGGTTACGCCGAACGGAAGAGTCTTCTGAAACTACGCAGCGTCTCGCGAGTCACAGAAATTACATTTCGCAAGCTTGCGTTAGGAGACCAGCACTGTACATGGGCCCATGGGCAAATTGTTGCTGGACGCATCATTGATTAAATGGGATGAATGTACAATGGGCCATAGAGCCCATGTTGAAACTGTTGACCGAACGTTAAAGGACCTCAGAAATTTTGATGCCGTCATATGTGGAGTTATTTTTGTGTTTACTGATGATTTTTGGCAGACACGTTACAAAAGCTACACGTGCAGACATCATTAAAGCTTGTTTGAAATCATCTCGCTTTTGGAGTTCCATTCAAAGACTGAATTTCTGAACAAACATGAGAGCCCATCTCAGCATAAACGCGGATAATGATTTCCCACCACTACTCAACCTCAGAGAATGGGCATTTTCTTCTCCTAACTTGAACCCTAACGGTGCTGAAATCGTACTAAATGAGACACTAGGTAAAATTGTTCACAGTCTTGCAGCATCTTATAGAAGCAGTATATCCTACCTTGAAAAACTACTCGATAGAGATTTTCATTGGCTGTGTTCAAGGGCAATAGTGAGGGATGACACTGTCAATGAAGTCACAATCTAATTCTACAAAACGTTCCCGGCCAAATCAAAAACTACAAGTCGGTTGACACAGTTTGCAATTTCGAGGATGTAGGCCTAGTCCGCTATCCACGAGAATTTTTAAATTCACTGAATCCTTCTGGCCCGCCACCAAACTACTATTATTAAAAATTGACACACCTATCATGCTGTTAAGAAATTTAAGCCCACCTCCTATGTGTAATGGCACAAGGCTACTAATAAAAGACTTAAAATACAACTTAATTGTGGCAACCCTCCTCACCAGACAGCAGCCTGCCAGTTGGCGCACATCCCGGGGAGTCCAATGATTCCCACGGACTTGCCGATACGTTGCAAACGGCTCAAGTTTCCCGTAAAAACTTCATTTGCACTGACCATTAATACGTATCAATTACAAACTTTTTTTTTTGTTGGCATTGATTTACGAAAAGGGTGTTTCTCCCATGGGCAACTGTATGTTGGTTTATTACGAGTTGGAACTCCAGAAAACCAATATACTATTTTGCTACCAGAAAATGATACGACGGCTAACATTGTGTACAGAGAAGCTCTAAAAAAAAATTAGTTACTTTGTAATAAAAATAAACATAACATTACTTAATAGACCTTTTGTTGTGGAATGTTATAGGGGGATATGTAGAGCTAATATAATTCAAATTTAACACGGGTTACATCGTGAGGCTCTGCTAGTACATAATATTCACGGACCTTTTATTCGCGCGCGCGTGTGTGTTGCATGTGCGCTTGATATTGTTTTTATATTTTAGATCACTCTGAACCAATAATCCCAGCTACGTCAGTGATTACATGATATTATGGAAGTATTTACCTTGCCAATTACGTTATTTTAAAATTCGTTGTGTCTTTTTTGAATTGAAAATATTAATTTACCTTCATTTGAAGACTGTGACTGTTGAACTAATCTCAGAATAATGTACAGATTATTTACCATTTCACATCGTAGTAATGTATGGAGTGAATCCGGTAGAGGAAATGTTACCATACACATTTTAATGGGATAACAGTAACAGTTGTAGCTTAAAATCCAAAAAGTAACTTCTTAATTTTAAAAAAAAAATTACAAAATATTCGTACTAAGTCAACATGGCCTATTACATTTTGGTATGTCGTCAAAAAAAAGTATTATTTATATTTCTCTGAGGAGATAAATGTAGTCGTCGATTCGCGACAGTGGGCTGAAGATGCGAACCAGCGTGTGCCCTAAGCCTTACTCTCCAGCCAACGAACCATTCGCCAGGACGAAGAGAGACTTGTTTGAATGCGCGCGCCCCCGGGGAGTGGAAACTCCGCAGGCGGGCGACCTTGAACTCGGCGAATTTTCGAAGGCCATGTGGACCATCCCCCCCCCCCCCCCTACAAAACAAACAACTTGCCACGCGCCGACTGTAGTACCAGCGACCACATAACTGTGAAGGACCTGAAACTCAACGTTGTTTTTCTGTACCCACAAGCAATAGCAGACCACTACACTTTGTCATCCATGAATCTACAAATGATGTAACATTAAATTACTTGTTGATAGAATGTATCGAGAGAAAAAAAAATATTGTCAACGCTTTTCAAGTTTCAAAGAATGTACTTGTTAGCTATTATTATAACGTAGAACTGTGGATTCGTGCAGGTTGCGCGATGATCGATTCAATTTCAGCAAGCTGAAAGTCATCCTCAGCTTATAAAACAAAACGAAACCAACGACAGTCCTCAGTTACCATAGAAGCGAACCGGTGGTAACGCATTGAAGTGGAAAGACCCCAAACTTAACAAACAATAATATTAAAATATAATTTCACAGTTTTTACTGACATTCGTCATTTAATTCATTTATTTGTTGAAGCTTTCTATGAATATAGGTACAAAAGAACTAATCAATTCACCATCAGTAGCGGACTCAAGGAAGGAGGAATAGTTAGTAACATCTTCCCCCCCCCCCTCCAGAGATAGTGTAAACAGTGCGAGATCTCGGTTAAGGTAGTATGCAAGGTGAGCTGTAACAACACTTGTAATCACAAACCACGAACACAGTGGTGCATGTTCAGAGCGATAATTATTTCCCAAAACTACTTTTTATCTAAGTTTTTAGAATTTAAAAAAAATATAGATTTTTTTTTTTATTTCCTTTCGAAATAAATTTCCGTGCCCGCCACTGTGCGTCGCCGTGTGAGAAGCCAGCGCAGATGCAGGCTGCTCGGTCGCCCGGACCAGCTGCTGCAGTCGGACAGCCCTGCAGAGCGAGCCCGCGGAGTCGCGGGCATCGTGTCCGCCTTAGGGCCCGCGGAGGGGGCCGGGGGGGGGGGGGGACTGCCGCTCACTCAAGTTTCATTAGCGGCAGCGAAAAATAAGTTAAGGTTGCTGATGGAATGAATTTGAGTTTGAGTACTCATGCCGGCTGGCGGTTGTGGCTCGAACCCGCGCCAAGCTGATAGTAATTTATAAACAATACCGGGGGGAATATAAATGAACAATGTGTGTATAGAGCTTTCAACATCGTGACAAGTATCACCTTCGCTTCACGTTTCAACATCAAGGATGCATACTGAAAAATAAAACGGATAGATAAAGAACTTTATTTTTTTCACGAACACATAACCACTGCGAAATTACCCTACCGGTACCTTTATATATATAGTAGCACTTAGTACATATTTAATATACATAATTATAATATTGTTACAGGTGGGGAAAAATGGGTTCGTAAGGATAGCCCAATCAATTTTATACCGTTTTATATGCTACTAATATTTACATTACTAATTAAATCAACATACTTAATGTCTGTTCACAAATCACTAAGTATCTGTCCAGTCCACAGATCGCACTCCTCACTGGAGCTAGGCCCAACAGTGGTTCGCCCCTTACCTCGCACCTGTCCACACACCCAGTCTCGCACCACTCGGTCGCACTCACACTGTCCTCAACTCGCCTGTTGGAACGCCCGTAGTGGCCGGCGTCACCGCTTTTATACCCGTTGGCCATCTTTCTGGAACTGACTGGAGTGGTTGTGACGTGTCGCGTCATCTTCGACCCGATGTTCGAAGAATCTAGAACATTGCGCTTATTCACGCCACTCCATTCGGTGGTCGCAGTAAGTCCGCGGAATTCCCAGTGGGGAGAAACGAAGTCATTTGCGAATATTTCAATAGTGTCAATTTCTGTGACCACACAAGATATTTGGTCAAGCTAATATTCGAAAATTGTTAAGATATTCAGCTCACTTCAGTCCTAGCATTAGGCACATCAATCTCGCTCGTAGTAATAATTATATTCATCACAAATATTATCGCAATCATTAAATTTTATCTTGAGGCCTTAATTCTGTATGAAATACCATGATTGCCATGATTAATAAGCTTGCAACACTCAAAATTATACCGGTAATTAAATTTACATCACATTTCTATCAGGCCATTTTTTAGACTCTCTTCTTCCAACCTTTCTTAATAATCAGATTTTCTAATTAAATTTACCTATGGCCTCGGGTCATAGTTCCTATCAATCTTAAAATGAGAAACACTTATATCGAACAATAAACTAAACAAAATTGTAACATTAAAACAGTTAACATGAACAATGAGAAAATAAAATGAACTTGCATAGACAAACTATATGAATTAAAGTTAAAATAATAGTCTTTGCAGTCTGTTTGCATTACTGCTGCTATGCAATTGTCCCATAGCTTTATAACTATATAATGTTTTTGAATTATTTCAGTCTTTGACAAATGTTTAAATAATTATATACATATAAAAATTATTGGCTTATTATTTTTCTCTATTCTGAGTAGCCATTACCCTCTCACCAGGCCACTAAGGGATAGATAACAGCGCCGAGAAAGAAGGGGCGTGAGGGCAGGGGAGGGGCGAGGTCGGGCCGCTCTAATCCCCGATGGTATGCGTGCATGACGTCATTGAACTTGTTGGCCCAACCAGGCCGCAGGGTACCTGGCGCGCGTCTCGCCTTTGCCTCCCACGTTCGTAACAGTATATTATATATAGTATATATAATACATAGTAGTATATAATAATAGTAGAATAAATGTGTCTCTCCGGGAACAGGCTGAGGTTCTGATGTGCCAACCGCCATCTTATATTGTGACAACACGTAGGCCATATTGAATGACTTTGATCTTGACCCCGGCAGCCATATTGCATCTGCCATCTTGGATCCTACCATTTTGAATTGACATACAGTCGTAATTTATTATATTATCTGGTATTTCCATCCCATCCCCGTATAGATGTCTACAACATCAAAAAACATGCACAAACATTGAAAACACTTCATATTTCCATTCTTGGACTCGAAATTATCATCATAGGTTAAGGGGGGGGGGGGGGGGGAGAAAAAAAGGTTTTGCCTCCAAGGTAACATACAGTGCCCGTCATTTGTATAGAACCAATACGATATTTATAATAATACGTTACACATGATTGGATCTCCACGTCTTCTCTTGATTTATTTTCATATCATTCAACCCATTCAAATACAGCCGACATACAAGATGTTCTAATCTACGCTGCTACCAAAACCTGTGAAATCTTTGTGTCTCTTAATCCAAGCTTTTCCAATTAAATTGCGATTTGATAAAAATACATATTTCACATTGAATTAGTTACTAGCAGATAAAGAAAACCTGTTAGCTTAATGCTGTACCAATGTAACAGTGTTTTCTCAGCATGACAAGAAATATTGATTCTCGATTTCTGGGTAGATACCACAACCAAGAATCTACTATGAATCACTTAATGACTCTAGCTGTCTAAACGTTTTTCACGTCAAAATCTGTATAACTTAACTGGCAGTAGCATGTTACCATATAGAAGATAGATGATTTTATTAGACCCTTCCTTTTTAATATGAGATGTCATCTAACGCATTAGTTCTAGTAGGCCACATTTGTTGAATAAGTCCTAGCTAACGACTGTCAAACATAATTATATAAAAAATATTACTGCTTTTTTTTTTTTGGGAGCTTATATTTTACTATCCCATTTAGCAGGGAAGAATTCACTTTTAAACCTATTCGAACGTTATAAATGTCAGGCTCGTTCCGGTACGCACGTACGTTCAATAACCCACTCAACTTCTCAAGTTTAATTTGGTTTCACATTCAGCCACTGTTCGAACGCTGCTACGCAAACAGTGAATTCAAACTTATTGTGTTCTTTTGTAATGTGTCGTTGTCAGGTTCGCATTACTTTGGTGACTAACTTTATCTATTTTATCCTGTGCAGAAAATTTGTTTCTGTTTAATGTAAATACCAAAAAAAAAAAAAATATCTACTAAAGATTCTACTAAAGATAAATTATTTGATTCGGGATCTCACGCTTCAACAAAAAAAAACATATGTGATGAAAACACGTAGCTCATATTCTCTACGTTTTACTTTCAATGTCAATATCTTACCACAATGTTACTAACAGTAACATGGTTGCACTACCAAAAAATTATAATACAAAACCAAAACCTTAGTAAGGAAAAACAATTTAAACTGTGTCATATAATTAATGTTGTACAGACGTGTGACAGTAAGTTAACTCGAAGAGTGAAGAGTAAGGCGAGCGAGCTGCCTGGACGCCGGGTGTTACATAAGCGATATTAGCCGTGCGTGCGCGGCTCCGCTCGAGAGGGTGTGCTGCTGGGCGCTGGGGGAAGGTTCGCGATAGCGCCGAGCCGAGCCGCCAGGGGGGAGGAGGGGGAGAGGGTTCCCCCCCGCCGAGTAATTAGCCAACCAGCGACGGAAGGTAATGAGATATGAGAGGGGAACGAACGACGTGACTTGCAAACTCGCCACCGGCTGGAGCACCCTTTCCCCCCTTCCCCACCCTCTTAGGTAGTGCGTTGAGGAGGGGGGGAAAGCGTAGAGGGAGGGGGTATGAAAGTTAAAACAGCAGAAGGGGAGGGGGGTTAAACTCTCACGTGACTGAATGGCGGCGCTACTGCCGCCCCCGGTGCTCGTCGGCGAAGGGTTGTACAAGGAGGTGGAAGGGGTGTGGGGGGCGACCGCACTGCGCCGGGTGAGAAGGGAGAGAGATGACGTCGAACCAGGACTGGATGTCCCAGAAATAGAATTACCGCTGGGACGCCAAACTGCACGCCGGCGATTTCACGCCGTTTTTAACAAAAGATTTTTTTTTTTACTCCAGCAACGAAACCTGAAACAGCGGTGGCGTAGAAGAGAGTGAGCGCTGAAGCAAGTAATTTCGCTGCAACAAGCGACCATTACAATAAACATCAACCCGAAGTTCAAAAATGATAACAGCGAGCGCACCCACCATGATCAAAAACAGTTTTCTCGTTTTATTTCCCATGGGACGTTTTACCTTAAAAAAAAAAAAATCCTTAAGAAAATGTTTTGGTCTGCTCAAGGAAAAAAGCAAACCGTTATTTTATTTATTAATAATGGCTCTGTTCTTAGTCACCGAAACATCCCCAATTGTCACTAGAAACACCAATGCTGTGTTTGAAAACTTCGCAAGTAACTCAAGAGTGCAACGCCAAAAAAATGCAAGAAAACTAAGTTAGTTTATTACACATGCAAGTCGTAAGACATCACCAAGTCTAAAACTTCAAACAAAAAAAAAATGTTTTCTCCTTCGGGCTTATTTTCATAATTTTTTTTTTCCTCACGAAAACGCTTGGAATTATGAATATTCAACTTAAAGCATAATTTTCTTTCAATATAATAGTTGAATAAATTAAAAAGTGATAGGGCCTATGTGATATATACATATATGACGTCTGCATCTTTAAAAGTCGGAACATTTAACGATAAATGTAGAAGGTGGAAACGCAAGCCGAAAGGGAAGCTGGTCGATGCTTGGTTTGTGTTTTTGCGTATTGTTTAGTTTAGAAACCAGGCCTTAGATAAGTTTCCATGGATATGACTATATCCAGTTTATTCTGATGGCTTACCGCTTAAATGCTGTAGGTTCTACCGAGAATAATTATGGACTTACGGTTTATTTAGACGTACTATGTTTGTACACAAGCTAAAGATGTTTGTTGATGCTACAGAAAACACCAAAAACTCAAAATTAACCAAACGTAGACATAAATTGTTTGCACACTCAATAAGCCACAGGTTTCTAATAATGTTTTCTCCTTCAGGCATATTTTCATGATTTTTCTCACGAAAACGCTTGAAATTCTCAATATTAAACTTAAAAGGATATGTTAAATATGTTTTCGATAGGCGTTAGTAACGAGCTAGAATCCCACGGAATTTCGCATAAAGCTTTTCAAAAGCGAGATAATTTCATTAACAATCTAAGACTCAGAACAAAATATAACAGGTACTGTAAGAGGGATAAATGCCAGTTGAGGATGCCTATTGATATATATATATATATATTTAATGTAGTGATTGTAGAAAAATGTAGCTTTTCCGAATGAAGACAAATCAACCAAATAATTTTTTAGTTAGATTTCAAAGAAATACTACCTATTGTAGCCATTACCATAGTGCGACTTCCAGACAATTTTTATATAGTTTTTCGTTTCATGGTCCGTAGAACTCAAAACCATCGTCAACTCAAAGGTTTATATATATATTTATATATCTACATATATAACACAATATTGTAGACACGATAACTGTCGCAATTTTTCACAAATCACTTACAAACTGATACATAAAATCTAGTACTTGCGGGTAATAAGGCCTACTTAAGGGGGAATGACTATAAAATAAAACATATAGCAGATAATCAGTATGTTTAAGTGGCAATAAGTACTACATTATTTTAGTAATAAATGTAAAATGGAACATTGTGAATTCTCCATGAAACGAAATAAAATTAGCATATTTGCAAACACAATGCAAATAGGCCTTTTTATACTATGGTAGGGTGATAAGGCCTATGGCTATACCATGTAAATACATACAAAGCAGTAACTTTATTTGGTGCAAATATATCAAAAATGAGTCCTATAGTAAATTCAAAATGAAATTCAACATAAACACGATAATTTTGTCCCACCTAATAGCAATTTGCACACTCAAAGGCATCATAATATTCTGCTGTTAATCCTATGCACTCTTCATGATACCACTTGCCGCAACTGAGGCACTGGCGCAAATAAGCCACCCTATCATTCCCACATTGATGAAAATACCATCCTGTTTTCATTAAAGAAACATCATTCTTGCTAGTGTCCGATTTTACAGATTTGTCTTTTGTATTATTTCTCTCAAAAAGCTCTTTCGTGACTGGTGTTCCTCTGTAATTTATGGATTTTTTCCGTATAACCGGTGTTTTCTCCATTGTCTTGATAGGTGTTGGCATGAGTTCATTAAAACTATTATTTTGTTCTTGCAGTTGTGAGAGGGGTACATCGTCGTCATCATCTTCATCATCATCAGTATCAGAAGCAATCACGCGGTGCGGTAACCTTCCAGTCAGCTTGACTGATGTTTCATTGAGCTGAACTTGTGCTGCAGAGGTAGATGCTGATGAAAGGAATCATCTTCTACATGGTCCAAATGTGTTATGGGTATCTGAAGTCTTCTGGTCTGTTCCTGATGTCAACGATCTCTGGGAGTTGGAAGGCAGCATTGGTTCGTGTTCGGTGGCATCCAGTGTCAGTCGCACAGGATCTTCTATCAAGATGGATGGAGCAAAAGCTGTTTCCGGGATTGTTACAGAATCCAAAAGAAACAGGCCAGTTGCCTTGAAGCCACTTGAAATGTTCTTGTGCGTCATACATTTGGACCAGACATTCAATAGAATGACATTAAATCGTGCTTTCGTTAGTTGCTTGTGTGGATTCTGGTCCAAAAATGACAATACTGCGGCATACCAGTGGTGTTCAAAAGATCAATACATATATCTGTAGACCAGATGACGCAGGGTCGGTGGTGTCACAGGCAGGCCTATGTCTGCATATCTGATAATTCTACTTACCAGATCAGCTTCTTGATTTTCGGGCAAAATAGATTTTCGTCCCAGAGATTTCTTCATACTTCCACTCTTGAGATGATTTCTAATCGTTCTTCTAGGGATCTTGTACTTCTCTGCGGCCGCATACGTACTTAGAGATCTCCTTTGCACGGCACGAACTGCAGCCGCAAGATTGTCTTCTGACCATACTGCTCTTTTGGGCGGCATCGCTGCGCATAAAGCAAATTCCAATAATTGCACACATGTCCCCTTTTAAATAAGCACAGCATAATGCTGCCTCCCAAATGTTGTAAATACACAATGATTAAAAAGATTTTAAAATGGTTTTAGAGTGCATTTATATTGTTAGCATGTGTTACTAAAATTTATTATAAATAAAACATAACTTTTTAACAGCCTTTCTTGCTCCTCAAAAAGTTTCACATATAATTAGGTTTTATTGTTTATTACGTGACAATTAAAGCATGCTCCATTGCACTTTAAAATTTGATCACCAAATAGTAATGTTTAATTATTATCCTTATATAATAACAAAAGCAATGAAAATTATTCAGTCAACATTCAGTAGGAAAATACAGTATGTTGAATGGCAAAAAATGTGAAAACGTATAAAGTAACCATTCATTGGAAAAAATATTATTTTAAGAAAAAAATACTGTTTTAAGAAATGCTAATCCTAATCAAATCATAGATAGAGTCATTTTAGTACATTTTATTTTAAATAGAAGTTCTCATCACAACTGAGAACAAAATTAAATAAATTAAAAAATTTTTTGCCCCTACTCGACTTGAACCCATGATCTCTGGCCATGGAGTACTTTTACTATAGTCATTATGTTGCATTGATATTGCAGATGCTAGTGTAATGTCATAGTATATTGACAAAAGAATATCAACATCATTGTAAATGCAAACAGAGGACAAAACCTATCCGGAGGGTAATAAGGCCTATCGGTTATTTTGATAGGCCTTAATACCCGCCTACCTTCTTATTGAAAAAAAAAGACCCTTTACAAATCCTAACAGCATCAAAACCTTATTCAAACAACTTGGTTCGTAAAGAGCATGAACTGGGGAAAATAGAGAGCATACATTTACATAGTTTAATGTTACTGTACCAAAATTACTTACGATTGTTTCTGACGGATATTTGTTACACTCGCTGCACAACCTTCTTCCGCACAAACTGGCGCGCCACTGGTGACTGGGAGCAGGGTCACGAGGGCCCAGGTGCAGGTAACAACTTGTCTGCGCCTAATGAGTGTATGCCAGGAGCGAGCAGGCATTCAGACATTCCCACTACATTTTTATCGATCTTAGGCCTTATTACCCGACAGGCCTTATTACCCGCAGGTACCTTAGTAGTGCAAAATCTCGGTCGAGTTCGTTAATAGGCAATATCCGACCAAAGGGGTAGAAATGAGGAAGGTTTATAGAAAGAAAAAAAAAACAGAAAAATCGCTGTAACTCTCATAATATGGAAAATATCACATCCGTTTGAACGTATTATAACTCGTAGGAGTATTACCAAAATCTTTTGTATGAATAAGTTTTGATATGACCAATCATAACTTTAAGGGATAGAAAAACCAAGGGTTAAAGGACAAAAAAAATCTTAACTCCCTTCGTAGGCACAATATTGGTTTTTAAATATTTTGCATTAATATTATAATTTTTATGTAAAACTTTTTTCTGAAACAATTTTTACTAGACGAAACTTGTGCTGCATGGGGTTCAAAAAATAAGGGGTAGAATTAAAAAATCCAATAATCGCTTAGTAGGTACAAAATCAAATCCGTTCAGATTGTTCGTAAATTTTATAATTTTTATCCAAAACTTTTGTTTGAAACAATTTTTGATAATACAAACCATTATTGCAAGGGGTTGAAAAAAAAAGGATATAATTTTTAAAAAATCATGTTTTACGTACCTTGTACACGGTTGAATCCGCTGAGTTTTACTGTAAAACCCTAAATTATTATCTACAACTTTCGTCTGAAATAACTTTTTATACGACCAACCATTTCTGCAAGGGGTAGAATGAACAAGGGCTGGAGGACAAAAAAAACTCCCTTCGTAGGCACAACACTGAACTCTTTCGGATATTTTGTTAATATTACTATATTTATCTAAAACTTTTGCCTGCAACAATTTTTTATTAGGCGAACCATTGCTGCAGGGGATTGAAAAAATTAGGATTAGAATTTAAAAAATTCATAACTCCCTATCAAATCCGTTCAAATTGTTTGTAAATCTTATAATACTTATCTAAAACTTTTGTCTGAGACCATTTTTGATTAAGACAAACCATTTTGCAAGGGTTTGAAAAAAAAGGGGGGGCTAAATTAAAAAAAATAATAATAAAATCCCTACCTTTTATACTATTAAATAAATGTATTTTTATTGTAAAACCTAATAATATTATCTACAAGTTTTATCCGAAATTATTTTTATATCACCAACCATTACTGCAATTGGTGTAAATAACAGGGGTTAAAAGACAAAAAATGCATAACTCTTTTATATTCACACTAATAAATCCTTTAGAATTGTTTGTAAACCATATAAATATTATCTAAAACTTTCTTATAAAATAATAATTTATAAATATAACCAACCATAACTGCAAGGGGTGGGAAAAAAGGGTTAAAGTAAAAAAAAATTTATTATAACTCCCTTTTTAAGGACACACTCGAATCCGTTCAAAATGTTACGTAAATCTTATCATTCTTATTTAAAACATTTTTCTGAAACGATTGTTGATAGTAAAAACTATTATTGAAAGGGGTTGAAAAACCCTTGGGTTGGAATGAGAAAATAAATAAAACTTCCCTACCCGGTACATTATCGAATGCACTCTTATTTTTGTTTACCTGTCTAAATATTGGCTAAAACTAGTGTTAAAATAATTTTTTGTTTACCTAACCATTATTTCAAGGGGTGGAAATAACGTGGTTTGAAAGTAAAAAAATAAACATTACTTTTTTTAAAAATAAATATACTATCATATCCATTATAATTTATTGTATTAATCCTAAACTTCATCTAAAACTTTGGCTGAAACTATTATTGATTAAACTAATTATTACCGTAAAAACATGAGTTGAAATTTAAAAAAATTAAAATATAAACTTTCTAAGTATCAAATTTGTTTGAATTTATTTTAAACCATCTTAATATCTTAAACCTTGGTGCAAAGCCAAATTCATACGACCACGTCATTAGTGCAAGGGATGAAAAATAGTGTTTAAGGGTCAAAAAAATTAAATAATTACCTTAGTTGGCATATAATATGAAATTCATTCTAAGTTATTCAATGCTGCGTTCTAAACTATTCCATGCTGGATACACTGAGTTAAAATTATTCGTAATATTTTACCTGCATAGGAAATAAGCAAATTTTAATCGATTATTGTGTAATATTGGAGAACATAAATATGTTATGTATTTTAATTTTTTTTAATGTTTCAGAAGTTTATAGAAGTTTCCCAAATATTTCCAGAATAAATAGGTAATTCTAAATATGTTTACCTACTCCTGTCGGTTATGCCGAAAAGGATTTTTTTGTATCTAAAATATACCTTGTATTTTTCCTCGAAGCATTTTGATATTACAATAAGCACTTTCCAGTAAAATATTTTGTGTTTGTTTGTTTAGCTTACCTTACCATTTGTTCCATATTGAAGTAAAATCAGTAATTTTACGAGAGTCATTTTATAATTGGTTAGAAATTAAATATTGATGATTCTGAAATTAATTAGATAATGGTTGTTATTCATTTTATGCTATCCGAAATTTGAAGTAATTGAGATATTTCTATTTTTTAATAGATGTATTTTATTGGATTTGTTGGTGGATTTGTGAAGTCGAAAGTGATATGGTTAAAAGTTAATCATCGGGACTTAAAAACGTCAAATTGGTAAAGTCCTGGGATATAATCGTATGTGTAGATGCCTGTGAGAATCGTCGTTGTATGCTGTGGCTGTTTTAATTGTGATTTTGTAAAGTAGCAATGTATTTATTTTCGCAATATTGAATTTTTTTAAATACTTTAACGAATTCATGGTTCATCGTATATACTAACTAATGTTTGTATCTGCGCAAGCCACGTGATATATAGGTTAGTAATATCAAGACACTGCAAATACGTTTAAATTTTGGTAAGGTTCTGTTAGTTAAAAAGGCGCTACTCTAGGAAATTGCCAAATGCTTTGTTGTAGCTTCATCTTTCAAAGTTGAGCCCACACGAGACATGTACGCAGGCAAGATGAATATGTGAGTGCGGGAGGCCAGAAAAGTTTCCACGGAAGCGACTAGACAAGGATCAGCTAAACTTCTGATTTACTATTCCTTGGCTCTCACGCGTGTAAACAATCCACGGTCACCCAAACAGCGTGTGTGATAACGTCGCAAGTACGTCTTCTCCATCTTTCCATGAGAAAACTAAAAAATTCACTGAAATTATACTCAACTGCATAGGATATATATATATAGAGCCTATATTTTTTAACAACTCCACCAGCAATCAAGGCCACCGAGAGAACTAAGGACCCTGAGGCAAACAATTTTGTTATTTAACGTTGAACCTTTCAAACTAAAAATTTATAAAAAATAACTTTAGCGAGTCTTTAAGTACTCGCCAGAGATGTGTAAACATCTAACTTCGGAAACAAGCAAATACATGTGTAGTAATTTTTCAAATAAACTTAGAATACGAAACTAAAAAACGAAATTAAAAGTAGAATTCTTTAAAAAAGCAATGCGGATCGTGATAAATATACGTATCGAAACTCAGCCTGGCCACCGGACTCCCAGACCCCGGTCAGCAATAACATGACGCAGTAATCGCGCAGCGCGTGGGGAATGCGCCCTCGCTGCAGTGAGCCGGGATCGAACGCAGGACTTTTCCAAACCGCGCGACCAAGCACGCGTGGCGAGACTGAGACGCTCGTTGTTCGAAAACGCCTCGAGGAAGAGCTGGCGAACCAGAAAGACAGTGTTCGTCCTTCGTGCGTACTGCGGCTTCGGGGAGTGACTGTGTGTGACGTGAGCTTCGAGAACCTGACCCGCATAACGGCCGAGATGACAAAAAAAAAAAAAAAAAACCTTGCCTCCTTACAAAATTTTGTTGGGCCAACGAAAACTTCCTACTAGAGACTAAAGCTACGGCCGCTATGTTCGAAATGTTCGCTACGCGAGTAAAATATATCCAGCTGCATCTCAGGTGTCACTGGCCACAAAGCTTTGTTCGCTATGTTCGCTATGTTAGCAAAATATGCGAAATAATGTCTGGGATTTGATTTAAAAGGAGGTTCACTAATGCTATATATTAAGGAAATTCGTAATAATTATTGGTGTTAATTCCCATTGTTTTTATTTTTCCTTTTATTTCGTTGACTATCAAGCGTTAAAGAATTATATCGTCATGAAATCATTGTTTACTGACCTCAAGAAAATAGTCAATCGTTCTGCTAAAATGCTTTCCCTGTAATTTTGATTTTTCTTCTCAATGTTATTCTTGATGAGAAATAAAATGCTATCAAACTGAGAGTTGTATGTGTGCTGAAATAATCCATAAATTTGGCTTCATTCTCACGCACCTTCTTAATCAAATAATAAAATTCTCCAAATTATTTTATTTTAGGATTGGCTTCATGCATCCATTTAATTATATTTTTTTTTTTTTACGTTCACATACTACGAGAGCCAGCCGTCGGAATCATCACTCGAATCCCACGGCATACGTCTGTCCGACATCGCGAACTAGACTATCCTGTATGGCCACCTGGCGCAGCGAAGAAAGCGAACATTGCAGAGTGAAGGTCGCGAACACAGCGTAGCTTTCTCTGTGGCCTCGCCTTAAGTGTTGCATGTTCATTTCGTCGCGTACACACAGCCATGTTGTCGGGGCGAACAGGCCCATCTCGCCGCCGCGTGGAGATAGCCGGCTGTCGACCGGAAGGCCCTCCGCCAGATATGAGTTGGAAGGTATTATCCTGGGATTCCGGAGACATGTTTACGGTAGGAGCGCCCGCACCTTTACCAATATTGCATGGAAACCGCCTTCCCTCGCCGCCATCTTTATTTATGGGGCCGCCGGGACGGCAGGCGTGCAGAACGCCGCGAGAACCAAAAACCGGAGAGAGGGCGAGAAGTGGGGCTGGAAGGTTGGCGCATGTGTGCGGGGGATGTAAGGGAATAAATTTGGAGGAAAATTTTCCGGGAGATTGTAGCCCGGGAAAAGTTCATTCACAGTTCATCGTGCTTTAACCCCCTTGAGATGGACCTGTTCGGGTTATTATACCAGACCGTAAAGGGGTTGTGAAACGATTTACACTCGGACGAAAGTTACGATCCACTTAATTTTTTTTATGTATGTCGCCAATTCAACAAGCACCGTTTACGCTAACTAAAAAAGTGGTTGTTAAATATTTGCTAATATTACAACACTAATTTCAGCCCGTAGACCACACGATTTAATTACGAAAATTATCCTACCGACTATAGACATAAAGCATAACCACTATCAAACTGGATATCTTTTATTTAGCCATATACGGCTTTTATAGAGTAAACGTTTAACAAAATATTTTCCAGAAATTATATTTGACTAAAAATGTTACGGTAATATGAATAAATTTTAGTTAAAATTTTAAACATAATATGTTTTAAACCAACTTTGAAGTGGGTAAAATTTATATTTAAAAAGGCAGAGAAATATCCTTCGAGGAAAGACAAAACCTTCAAACATAAAAATTTTGACCCTAATTACTCTATTTTATATGCTAAACGTTATTGATGCATAACAGCTTTCTCTTTCTGACTCACTTAGCAAATAATTATGCGCTTGTCTTTAAACGTTTTAATTATTTCTAAAACAATAGTAATTATATTTTATTTCTAAAATATTTAGAGAATAGCATCAGCTTCGAATTTAGTGTTTTAATTTTCTTACAGTCAAATGCTGAGAAGATAATTTTTATATTTTAAACAAATACTATCCATAAATTTACTTCCACTCATCGACTAATCTGCTAGTTCCGGATGCAATTATTTTGAAATAGTGGGTGTCATTTTTTTTTAAATTCTCTTTTAAGTAATAGTTATGGTGAACCAAAACTAATTTATAGAAATAAAATCTAAATAAACAATTTTTATCTCCATAATTTTATTTTGTTTTCCTATTTATTAAGAATGTTTGATACATAGTTCCACCTTGTGTGAGAAAAACACAATGATGTATTTAGTAGAATCCCATAGATACTATTGTAAATATGATAACAAAATATTGTTACGCACATGTAAAGGCTAACATTATTAGTATCATTGATTAATTTTTATAGCAGTGATGCTAAATATTTGATAAATTTTTTAAATGACGGAATAACTCAGTTATGAGTATTTTAGTCAAGTAACTAAAAAAGAAACAATATTTGAAAATAAAATCATATAAGAATATGTAACATTTTTCTAAACAAAAATATGTCAAAATGGGTATAGTAATAGTTTTGAAATTTAAGTATTAAGAAAACTATTGGTGAGTTTTGTGTGAGACTTAAGACTGTACGTTTTATGCTGAAACTAGTGGCCTTGATACATATGATACACTCTTAATCGCTGCTGTCCCTAAGTAAATCAACAAACGAAAAAATTACACTTAAGAGACGAAAACAATGGCTTTAATGGGGTGTTGAAAATCTATTTGTCGGTGACTAAAGTCATGCGCAAGAGAGCGTATTGTTCTTTTAACTTAGCGAGAGTCAATAGGGTTTCACAGAGTGAGTAAAACTGACCCTCCACAAGAGGTTTCGTTTGAGATTATTGTTTTGGTCTTGATCTAATTGTTTTCATATTAAAGTACTCTGTAAAATTAGTGTAATTTTACACCAAATATATGTGGCAGCAGTGTCTCGTGTAAGTGGTATTTTTACTCTTGTGCTCAAGTAAAAATACTATCAAATGTGTAAAAGTACATTTACTATTTTTGATGTGTAAACCTCTTAGCGCTCGGTATTTGGTAGGAGTGATTTCGTGAAAATGGAACTGAAGTAGATGAACGATAATGTGTCACAAAAATGGCGGACCCCCTTGTGTAGCAACATAACTCCGTATACATATAGACACTTTCGTAAACATTAGGTGACATACCAAACATATTCGTGTGCCAAATGGAACTTTGAGATAGTGAAACTACCTTGGAATATACTTGGTAAACTAAACTAGTCATTAGTAAAAAGAAAACTCAAGTTTTAAAATACGTAAAAAACTGGCATTACAATGATAGTAATACATATTCCCCCATTAAATTCCCAAGATACTTACTAGCACAGTGGTAGCGCGCGCTTGGCAACCTTACGGGGCGAGGAACAAATCTCGTCACTGGAATTTATTTTTTACTTTTTAATAACATAATAATATTGGTAAATAATAACGTTGAATCAACTAAATAAGTTAAAGGTTCATTTGTTGGAAGTATTTACAGACTTATTTCAGTCGATTAAGTAATAACAAATAGACAAACATATACTTAGTGTTATAATATGTTGTTTTTTTTTTTAATGTTTCAGGTTAATATTTTAGTATTTCCATAGAATTATAATCTCTTAAATGTGATAAAACTTAATAGTATTAAATGTTCAGTTAATTTTCACAAAATGGGTAGTATTTTAATAACATTCCTTGTCCAAAGTTAGGTCTAAAGCCGGAGTTCTATCGGAACCGTTTATAATAGTTTAAAATTTCAGGTTGTTTCGTGCTGCCAATTTCTATGTGCGTTTTATGGTGGCAAGCAATGTTTAAGATTCAGGTAGCGAATTGTAGCGGCGCTAGCCGAAAGTATGTGTATGATTCGCATCTAGAAATGTTTGTACTTGAAAAGCGACTGTTTTATTTATCAGTTTATATATCATGCTCAAGATTATTTTTAATAAATTTACGTTAAATTTCGTGAACGAGTTTAGCATTATAAGTTTATTTGGAACATGACCAGCATAAGAATTCATAACTTTGGGATTTGCTCTTTTGAATCCAGAAATGAATATATAATAATATTAATAATAATAAAGAGAAAAACTAAAATTAAACCATTTATTTTTGTCTTCTTTATAAGTGTCACGGAGGGAGGGAGAGTATGAGAATCAGTCGGGGAATTGCATGGGAGCACAGGTCGGAAAATTCTGTACTTAAGGCTTAAAGTGGTGTTTCACACATCATGTAGACATTTTTTTTTTCATTTTATCATCATTATTATAAGTTTATTGCTATTCATGTAAATTTATCACTAAACCTCTCTTGCATGAGTAATAAAATATTAGTGACTTAGCAATAAATGCAAAAGAGTTATAGTGTTACATTTATATAAATAATGACGAGAAAAAAAAAATCAGCATGGCTTGTGAAACCCCACAATCCAGTTTATTGAAGGTATACTTCTTTAGGCGCGTTATGAAAAAACTATACGAATGAATATTTACGATGCGCGCGCAATATGCAACCAATATCGACATGATGAAATAAGTCAACATATAAATGAAAATTAGGTATGTGCTTTTAAATCATATACTTTATTGATAAATTTATTAATGGTAAATATTAGTGATATTTATTTTGTTTATAAACTTTTTCAAGTGTATTTATATAAGTAGGTTTATGTTTCGGTCTGTTATTTGTATTGTAAATGATAAATTAATACATTAAAAATTAATAATTTAAAATTAACGTTCAGCATTTTTATTGATTTTCTTTATTCATTAAAAAGTAATCTGGATTCTATTACCAAATTAATTAATTGATTTTATAGACATGTTTACGTTAAAATAGAATGCTGAGTATTGATACAAATTATTTGATTCGATCGAGTTCGTACTTTACCAACCGTATTTATAATATCACTGTAGTTCTTTTATTATTTTATTTCGAGTGATTGTTTGCGAGCAGACTTAAAGCCACGCCCAGTAAGCGGACGGCGGGCCGCGGACCGGCGGGCGAGCAGCAGGCAGCCGCGGCCACTCCGCTATGCGGGAAGCGCCCCGCGCTTGGCGCGCGCTGCGTGGGAACCCCCGCCGAGGCCGGACTGCGGGATGCGGGCGTGCGCTTCTGCCCGCGGGTCCCACAAGGGCGGGGCTGGGTGGGCCCGGGCCCAGCCTAGTTTCATTTTTTTCCTGTAACTATCTTCATTTTCATCTCATTGTGTGAAATAAATGTAAAAACTCGCTGAGGTTATTTTAAAGTAAAATAATTTTGTAAATAAAGCTTAGTTTGGACATAAGATAGTAACCATAATTATACCATTATTTTCAGGTTAAATAACATGCTTAAAAAGAGTGTAGGTAAGAAATAACCATGCAATTATTATGTAGGACGTGACTGTAAAACTGCACCCCCCTCCCCCCCCCCCCCCAGGGGCCCGTAATCGAATGTGGGGGCCATGCCGCGTCCACGGCACTTCCCCAACCTGCCATCTCGTGCCGTCGGGCGTCGTCGCGAGTCGGAGTGCTCCTATTCACCATTCCTCTCGTCTCGTCACCCCTCATCCTTTATAATCACCTCGCTGTCGACGAAACGCTAATTGGGAGGGACAGGAGCTCAAATACACCATCTTAGTTTCAACAAATTTTCCACCAAAACTATTCCCTCGCCGTTTAATCTTCCCCATTTGGCTTCGTTAAAGCATAGTTTATAATTTAATGGAAGGCCTGAAGTCGAAAGTAACTGGCTGCTACAAATAGTTTACGCTGTTAAGTAATTGTTGTTTAGTATTTAATTAATTTTTTTGGAATGACTTACAAATAAACAAAATATTGTCAATTGAAACTTTGTCATGGGATTAGAAAATCTCTGCTTCGCGGAAGGATGGATTTTAAAAATCAAAGGTTAAAAAAATTGTTATGGTATAGAAAATTTGAAACCAATATGGCGACTTTATGGACCTGTTTCTCTCCACTAAGCCCTTATTCATTTTCTTCATGTGGTCTCCGACCAGTCAGTCCAAAGTAAAGACAGTTCCATTGTCCTAGTTCCCACTTTGCCGGGTCACCTATCTTCTGAAGGTCATCGATAGCTTTGACCGCTAACGTTTAAGGTCACGGGTTCGATCGCAACCCTCGCGTGATTCAAATTCATTAGCACCGTATAGGAACCCCTTACAGATAGCCTGAGAGATTCCGTCACCCTAAATACCCTCACACACGACTAGTCCGAACTGACAGTCAGACTTAGCAGTCGGGACTGCCGTGTGTGTGCAAGGGCGGTGGACTGATCAGTCGCAATTGATGGACTGACGAACTGATGACATCCCTTCAAATAGGACAATAGGCTTAAGAGCACTCAGTCCAAACAGAGTTGTTATGAGCCTTATGGACAAACAATTTAAAAAAATCCACAGTCATTTAATTGCTGTGACCACCATTTTTTTTTCTTAAAGACATAATCATTTGGTTGTTAACATGTTTTAACCCCATACTCCTTCACACATCACAGACCTACCAAAACTCACGAGTTGTTTTGAAAACCTGCACATTAGCTACGTTTTTTGCTAAAATTGTAACAATTTTTAGGTTCGGTTGGTTTCAAGCAAGGGGCTTCTTTGTTATATTGAAGGGTAGTATGATGTTTGTGGGTTAAATTTATGGATTTCGTGTAAATGAGTGGATTTGAGGCTGTGTATTTATTTTTTTTCCTTTTGTAGATAACTATCTGTATGTTCTTTTAAATAATTTTGTTAGCTATCAGAACTTTGAACATTTTTTCTGCTAGCTTCTTCTGTGTACTTAAACTTTTGTGTGAAAATGTAACTATGTAGGGCTTTGAATATTTTCAGCATAATGCTTCTCTGTACTTAAACATTAGTGTGGAGAGGGGGTTGTGTGGACTTTGAATATTTTTCAGCTAAATGCTTCTCTGTACTTAAAAATTTGTAAAAGTTACCAGTTTCCAGGACTTTGAATATTTTTGACTACTTCTGTGTAACTTGTCAGTTACAGTACTTTAACATTTTAGTGATTTTTTATGTTGTTTTCGGACAAGGTAGTGCTAACTTAAGGATTTGTTTGTTGAAGCTGTAGTTTGTAGGTTTGAAGTTATGTATGCAAACATTTTCATGTAATGGCTAGCTACATTGTTTTCTTAAGACTTCTGTTATAGTTATCCGTACGTCGGGCTTCCTTCGCGTGTTCTGTGCATTGAGCACAGACTACAGATTGTTGTGATGACATCAACCATGCAGAAACCTTTACGGCAGCTAATAACTGCTACCGTTATGAACATCAGTGTACTGACAACCTACAGCATGACCTCAAGCAATGTCATCTGTGTGGAAAGATGGTTGCTCGCAGTGATAAATTGCTGTAATATCTTACAACATGTACTGGTGCTGTCCTCATTAATTCAGACACCTGGTGTAGCTTCTGCATCAAAACCTTCGAAAACTCCAGCCATGTCACACATCATGAGAAGATGGCTTGCGGTCTCAACCCTAGCCATAAAATGTATTCGTGTGGGAACTATGCTAAAGTGTTCACCAGGGCTGGCAAGTTGAAAGCACATATCAAGTGCACTTGGGTCCTGCTCCACCATCAACTAAGAAGCAGAGAATGGCCGCGCTTAAGCCTGCAGTTACACCTAAGCCAAGCACCAGCCAAACAAAGCTGGCGACAGAGGCGGGTTTTGGCCAACATCCACGGCTTCATCATTGCAGAAGTGTGGTTCTGGGGTAACTTGAAGACTTGTGCGGTAGAACATAATTCCAGTTCTGCCAAGGACTAAAGTACATACTTGGACTCTATTAAGGTTAAACTAGTAAGCCAACTCGTAGAGAAAATTGAAGAGGATGGTCCTCTCAAGTACAACATCGTGCTTGAGTGCAATTATGAAAAGCCAATGGGTACGTGTGAAGACAAGAGGACCTTCAAAACCACGAATGTTCCACTCTTTGCAGTTCGTGAGGAGGAGGATGTCATTACTGAATACATCTATAAGATATGTATAGAGGAAGAAGACTACTTATGAAAGGGGTCCGTATGGTCTTTGTCTGGTTTTAAGCGGCTACAACTACACATTAACAAGCTTGATCCATTTCGAGTTAGCTCCTACATCGAAATACCTACCTGCATCAAAAAAAAAATGTGGTGGCCAATCTGTAAATGCTTAGATGGGCACATACGTTTTAGTGTGTAATTCTGGTCAAGTTAAATGAGGGTGAGCATCTGAGCATGTTAATCAGTGCTACGATGACTTGAAGGGAAAGTTCAACTTCACTAACATCGAGTTTCCCAATCCACTTCGCCAGATCCCTATGTTCGAGAAACAGAATCCTGGTGTCTGCATAAACATCTACAGCATCGACGAAAACCAGATGATTGTAACATCACGAGTCGCTCTAGAAGAGAAAAGAACATCACTTCAAACTTCTGTTCTTGGTCTTGAAATATGAGGTTTTTGTGAATTGTGTGGATTATTGTGTGAAATATGCCGATTTGTGTTGGAAATATGTTGAATTGTGTTTGAAATATGCGGTTTTTCTGAATATGTGGATTATTATTTTTAATATGTTGATTTATGTTGGAAATATGTGTGTGACCATTGGTAAAATCCACATCAATATTGGTATAGAGGAATGATTCTGAGTTTAAAAAATAATTTAATGTAATGTGCTTCCAGTTTTTCTTGAGTCATATATCTTTCATTGAGTTTTTTTAATATTGGACTTGGAATATATTGAGAGATATCCATTTGTATTGCGGATTCCTGGCACCAAATAATAAATGTCTATATTTTAATATGGTGGTACTTGAATAAAAATATCCATTACTCATTCGATAACTATGTTAAGTACAGCTGAGAAACACTTACTTGTAAGATGATTCTCACCCCCTTTGTGGTGTAGCAAAGCCCTTTATCTGTAAAACAAGACATTAATGATAATAATGGTTTGTCTATAAAAAACCAATGAAGTGAAATGGTAGCAAAATATTAGATGACTATAATTATCACGAGAAATGTGAAGATGTTGATTCTAACAGTAATATTCTAGGTCTTGTTAATTATTTGGGACTTAAAGTTAACGAAGAAAGAAGCATTTTAATGGGGAATTTAAAAAAAATTACACCAAGTTCTAGTCGCCTCCATGAAATTGAGAGCACTTTAGAACAGCCTAAAGCTGTAAAGGTCGAAGACTGCGATGATTCACCTGAAGCTTACAAGAACTAAGACTATGATGAATAACTTGAAGCTCAAAAGATCGAATACTGTGATAAAGTGTTGAGACCAAAATGATGGAAACGACATATTAAACTAAATTATTCAGATTAGGCTTATGATGGTCAGTGGGGCGATTACAATTTTAATGACTTTGAGGCTGGTATTAAAAAAGGAGACTTCAGAGGACTTAAAAGTATTAGTAATGAACATTTACATAAGATGGTAGCAGCCGAAGAGATTTATTACACCATATGGAAATATTCTAACATATTGGTTGAAATGGCAAAAATGAAGAAAAGTTATGCAATACCAAACAAATATGGTCTATACTTCGTGAAATAAGAAATGCATGATTTATACAAAAATAACTTGTTTTGTCTGCATGTGTATAAAAGTGAAAAACACAATTCTATTTTGGATAAAGATGTTTGTTTTATTTAGTGTAATCTAATTTCTAGCTAAGGTTAGGTTCTGGTAGTACTTCTAACCTAAAGATGTAAAATTCGTAATAAATGACTTAAAAAATGGAGAGTCATAATAACGTCTTTCCAGCAATTTTGACGTGTTCGTGCTACATTGTAACTGAAATCATTTGGCGCCAAATGTGAATGGAGACATTGTAGCCGGGTTGAGCTGGATCCAATCGTTTCCTTTAGCATTTTAGCTAATGTATCCTAGAGATCGTATCCTACTGAGTTGAATGTTTTATCCAAATGTGTGTCCGTTTCATTGAATGTTTTTTGTCAAGTCTGTAGCCAGGGCTGAATATGTAATGGTTCAAAAACCACTTGGTCTTGTAGTAAGCATAAAATAAATATTTCAGGGATGTTTCGGCTCTACAGTAAGGTTTAAATTTGCTGATTTGGTGTTTTTTATAAAAATATTTTTTTCTATGTGTTTTTGATGTACCCTTGTAGCCATTTAGCCTTGCAGCCATGTTCGGAAAAAAAATAATTAATTTATGTTCACCGAGATAAAAGGATGGGTGGATGAATGATTTATTCCTGCTCTAAAGGAGGCCATGTGAATGGATTTCGCAGCAAGAGGGAGTTATATGTGGATTTATATGTTACAGAAATACAGAAAAATTGGCATGGTGCCTGTTAATGTAAAAGATAACTCACTCCTGGAAACTGTTTATTTTGATGCAAATAAACTAGGCGTAATAAAACTTAGAGCTAAAATAGAATATTTTGTGTGTATTTATAAATGGTCGACATAAATATTCCGTGTTGTTAAAATACGTAATTACCATCCGAGATGTTACTACTTGGAAGAATTACGAGGTTCGGCTATACGTGGCGGATTCTATGGGGAAGAAATTCAGCCTACCAAGTACCCAAGCGATTATTACGTAGAAAATTTGATACATTAGAAAGATGATCCCTTGTTTGTGAAGTGGCTAGGATTCGATAAATGTGAAAATCAGTTGGATAAAATATACTGATGCCATATAAATTTTAAAATTTTGAAATGTTGTAAATTTTTATATTAATAAATGCAGGTCTAAAATAAATAAAAAATGTATTTATTCATGTACTGTTTGAAATTTTTCACTAGTTACCAGAGTTTGGGATGTTCATCTAAGTTGCTTAAAATGGTATTAGGAGGCTGGGGGCGCGTGGCGACAGGTCTAAATGACGCAGCTATTTGGGGTGTGGATGGTTAAGTGGGAGGGGAGAGGGGGTAGGTCTGCTGACGTCAAAGGCCGTGCGTCAGTGACGTGTGCGCTTGGCACGCACGAACAGGACTGCAATAGAATGGGTAGAGGGGTGGGGACAGTTGAACCATTGCTCCCTTAGGATGTATCATTCGTAGTTATCAACAGAGCTAGTAAGATGTGTCGTGCCAGCTATGAGAAGATTGTTGAGGATGAGTTCTATGCGTGCTGTCAGAAGGCTAGCGGCCAGGAAGAAGCTCTTGCGATGGACTAAGACGAAGAGTCCAGGGAAGACATCGCAGATGTACCTGTGAACACCTCCACTCTGACGGTGGAGAATATTTCTGCTGTGGTGGGTGGAAATTAGGCACTTATTCCTCAATTATCGACTTTAGAGCTGTGTGATGATTGTATAGTTGTGTGGACAGAGTAATTGATGACTAGTATGGAACGTAATGCGGAGCGGGGTGTTGTGAAGGGGGTCGGTAACGCCCTCTGAATGGTATTGTGTTAACAAGGGGAAGAAGATGGTGTGAAGGAGTCTGTGTTTTTTTTATTAAATAGTGTTAAATATTTTTTGATATTTTATTTACTACGACTTCTTGCCACGACTTAAAGAAATACTATTTTCATTTTATATGAAGTGCATCTCGTAGCGGCAGTAGATAATGGCTTTGCTCGTAGCGACAGTAGGTAATGGCTGTGAGTGATTTAACTGCATCATATATACGTAAAATGTTACGTGTTGGATGTGGTCTCTCTCGTGAAGATAGGGGAACATCTAATACTGTACAAATGTGAATCGGTATTTTTGTTTGTAGCATAATATTCTCGTGAACGATTAAAGCTGTGTGTGTTTTTTTTTTTTATTAAAAATTTTAGGAGGGTGGATATAAACCCAAACATTTAAAATATCTGCTTCCATGCAGCTCTTTAAACACGTGTACGCAAACATGCTCCTGATTATAACAGAGAATTGTAAATATATACGCAAACATTAAAATGTCTGCTTCCGTGCAGCTCTTTAAACACGTGTACGCAAACATGTTCCTACTTAGAAGAGATACCTACTTATCTACTTATGGGTTAGGACTCTGAAAAATTTCTGGTTCCTGTGACGACTATGAAGAAGTAAGTAATTAAATTTGATGGAAGAAAAATAATTAAGTACTAGCTGCAATACCCGGCGTTGCCTGGGCTGAACACAGGTTGAAGGGGACCTTTTTCGAAATCAGATGTAGTTAGTAATTGTCTTCTTAATTTGAATGTCAAGTGTGAAAATTAATTTATATCACTTTCAGATCCCGACAGACGTTGTTATTTACCTGGTCTGTATGTAATTTAGACTTTATAAAGCAATATAGAAAAAAGCTGAAAAATAAGAGATTTCTAATATTGAAAAGATTCCATTATCTAGCTAATGCTCGGCCTGCATTGAAACGCCTCATTCAGTTTTGTTTTGTAATATGTTTGAAGTAGTTCCACATATACAAATCATCTATCCATCTCTCTTTATATATATATTTATCTCTATATTCATCTATATACATCTATGTATCTCTCTATCTCTATTTATCTCTTTGTATCTACATATATACTTCCCAGTATCTCTATATCTTCTATATATGTCTCTATCCTTATAGGTATATCTCTTTATCTAACCCATTTCATTCTCTATACCTCGCTCTATCTCAACTTATCTCTCCGTCTCTATCTCACTATATATATATATATATATATCACTCTATCTCTGTCTCTCTTTTATATTTAAATAAATTGTGTCATGCATGCGCACTTATACAACAAAAACAGACGAAGTGCCACATTTTGACGTGACAACGTCTAATAAATCGATGAACGCCGGCTGCACGCACGAAAAAGTGTTCCACTACGGATGTCCCACTACGGATGTGTTCTGTTTGCTCATTGTACGCATGCGTGGCACCTCTCTTCCACTCGATTGGAACAACCATCGATTTGACTTTTCAATCACATTTTCGTCGTTTGAATTATTAATATTATGTAATTTAACGATCGTCCACCGATTTTCAGCACAATCGGTACGGTTATTTAAAAGTAATGTTGAAAATTCAAATACGTTTTGAACCAACAATGGTGTTTTACAGTTACACATAATAATTCAAATTACACCCGGGATCTTTTGCACAATGTTTTTAAAAAATATTGTAACACATTATAAATAATTTTGGTGCATTTGGGATGCGTATTTATTATAAAATCGTGTTAATATTATACCCCTACCGTGAACAAAGTTTTTATAAATATATATATATATATATATATATATATATATATATATATATATATATAACATTTGAAACTACCTAACATTAGTATGGCCTCGTGGGCGTGTGGTTAGCGTACCTAACCCTTACACTGAAGATTGTCGGTTCGAAACCCGGCAGTTGCGAAAAAAATTTTTGTACTTGTAAAAATAAATATGGCGCACGCAACATTTCAAAAGTAATAAATATATTTGAATTAATGAATGCAAATAAAAGTAAATTTATTAATTCAATTGCACATTTCATTTCACTCCTTTGTATCCATACAAAATAGTGATAATTCAATAAAAATGATTCAATTTTATTCATAAAAGTATGCAGAGGTAGATTTTATCATGCAAAAGATTTAAAAATTAAAAAAAAAATCTTCCTCAAAGAATATAATATTTTTAATGCCTAAATGTTTTGGTTGCAAAAACCTATTAGGCCTACGGCTCAGTCTCAGGCCGAATATGATATTTCCTTTTCTTCTGGATCAATCATTTCATCAATGTTTTGTTATGACGTTGTCACGTTAAACTATCGTCCGTAAACCGACTTTACAGACAACCAATTTTTTTGACACGATTCGTGCTCCAACTATTGAAAAATAGTTATACCATCTCAGTAACCTTCATGGGCATGCGCATAATAAATCACCAAAATTTCATCGCAATCGAATGAATAGTATAGGAACGCATACGGCAAAAACAAACGAAAATTAAAGACATGACAAACGCATCAAACGATGGTGCGTTTAAAATTCAAGCCAACTCTATCTATTGACGAAGTTAAGAACAAAACTGTTATTAGCGCCTTTATTTTGCTAGCCGCTGCTAGCTCCACTAAGCGGGCTGGTCTCACCAAGGAGGATATTAATTTGCCAGACCTTACTATGTGTATGATCGTGTGTCAGACATAGAGAAATAACAATCACTCACTATTTGTATGTCTATGACCTATGATTTTTCTGTAATAAATTGAAATTATCACTTTTTCACTCCCTTATGGATGGAATTTCATATTAATATGGATATATGTGTTAATCCAGGTTATAAGCCAGCTGTAGGCCAAATTTCATTCAAATCCATTCAGTAGTTTTTACGTGTAAGAGTAACAAACATCCATCTATCCATCCATACTTACAAACTTTCGCGTTTATAATATTAGTAGGATTATTACTATAACCATCGCATCCGCAACGCTGAGACTTTGTTTTATATAGTTTCCGTTTTTTGATGTATAGTTTCCGTTTTTGTATATCTTTTCCGTTTTTGTATATAGTTTTTTTCTCTTTTCTTGAGGATTTTATGTCGTGAAAAGCCTGGCTTTATTTTAATAAATATGTTTTTACCTACAAATTGTTAATTATTTTAACATAACACCTGCATTCCGCAAGGTAATCATATTAAAAAGAGTGAAAATGAAAATGTATACGCAAACATTAAAATATTTGCTTCCATGTAGCTATTTAAACACATGTACGCAAACATGAAATTGTTTTGAAAAGTACAATTAAATTATATGCTAACATTTAAGAATATCTGCTTCCATGCAACTTTTTTTAACACTAGTACTCAAACATGCTACTGCTTAGAAGATACATCAATAAAAATTTTACTTACATGTGAGGACTCTGAAAACATTTCTGGTCCTGTGATGACTAAGATGGAGTATTAAATTAAAATAACTAAATATTTTTTAAATTATCATTGTTATAACCATCGCATCCGCAACGATGAGTCGATTCTTTTGAGATATAACATATATCACAGACTATACATATAAACATCATAAATGACTATGTCTTAAACAAAAAATGGCGGTCTTAAACAAAATGACTGTGGATTTTATAAAAATTGTTTGTCCATAAGGCTCATAACAACTCTGTTGGGAAATATAAACACACCCCTACATACATTGTATGTCTTTAAGAATAAATGATGGTCACAACAACAAAACGACTGTGGATTTTGTGATTTATGTTAACAAAATTTGTGAATTTTTTGGTCTATTAGGGTCATAACAACATTGGTAGGAAATATAAACTCGACCTTACATACACTAACATACTTTAGAAACCTACACACGATGACGACATCCATCAGATAAAATATAGATGACGGTCTCCACTAAACAAGATGGCTGACTATAATGCATGGGTAGGAGTGGGGAGCTCGATGACGAAGTCATCCAATTTTTTAAATTAAAATTTTATAAATATTTTTTTTATTTTTTTCCAAATTTTTAAAGTTAATATTTGAGGATTTTCAAGATGGTGGACGTGACGACATAATTCGGTGGAATGTTATAAAAAACAAAATGGCAGAATTTCCTAGAAAACAAAATGGTGGAATCCAAGATGGCCGCTGAAAGTAACGTAATACAAGATGGCCGCCGGAAGTGACGTCATCCAATAAGGTAACCGTGGCTCCCTTGGCTCCCCCACCCCCCACCTCTGCACCCGAACGAACTATAATTACCTACTCGTGAAGGCTCTGGAGGTATGTCACAAGACTTTTTTAAATGAAGAGAATCTCATATAACTAAAAATAATGGTGAAAATCGTAAAATTAATTTATATTTACTTACAGGCTGTAAAACGTAAGCAAAGGTTGAGGGCTGTGGTACGCCAGCAACGGTTATGCGAAAGTAAAAATATAAAAATAGTGTGTCAAATTTGTGTTAAAATATATGCAGTGTGCCGCCAATTTCAGCAGTTTATTATGAAGATGTCGTAATCTAAAATCGGTCTGAAAACGCTGACCTAGGCTGGTTTTAATATCCTGTAATCCATCAGTTTCATATAAAATATAGACTTTTTTATTTTTAAATTCATTTTCATTGATTTGGATTGACCCCGTTTTTATCATAGTTATATTTATTATAATAGGTATTTTTTATTTGTGGTTAGATATACGTTGTACTTTCTAAAAAGCTTTTATTTGTGTAGTAATGCTGACATTGCGCGTTATTTTCATGTCAATGCTAACTTTTCATGCGTACACACATACACAAATATACATAAACACACACGTACGTATATATATATGAAAATAGATAGCAAATATGACAGCCACTGCTGCAATGGACAGCGCTGTCTCAGTTTATCCCACTACAGAACTTTAGGCAGCGTCTTGTTTTTTTTTTTGTTTTTTTCAGTGAAGCTCAGCGTTTTCTGTCTAGAATCAATATATCAGTACGGCTATTAGCTTACGTTTGTGTGTGTGTTTTATTTAATAATAGTCTGTGTGAATTATTATGAATTATTTTAGGTAAAGACTAGGTAATTTCACGGGTACATTTAGCATATAGAAAAACTCCATTTGCTGTATGTGATGTCTTCAGTTGTGCCACAGTTGTTTTGACAACCCCATGTTAGTCCAAACAAACCAACAGCAACTGAGTGGTATCCGATTCACGACATGACTTCCCGCGGTGACAGCTGTCAGTAAAAAAAAATTATCAACGGAACATAACACCATCGAGTCAAGCCCGAGGGTTATTGAACCAACGAAATTCCAGGGTCTCTACTCAAAGATTCAGTTTACTGAAGGACGCTATACTTACTCCTAACCGTAAAACCGAGAAAACTGAGATTTCACAGCGTTCTGCGTATAGGCCTACTTGTCACAAGAGCCGGCCTGTTTTATCCTTTCTGAACCATGAGACCGGGTGGATGAATGTTGCCGCCGGAACACCCGCGAACGCCCCCGCATTCCCTTTGTGCTCAGGCATGTCGGAGTTAGGTCACGGAAAACCGCGCCCCGTCGAGACAACCTTTCTTGTGCATGCAGGGCAGCGGATTACAGGAAAATTTGCCGCTTTTCCGTGGAGGAGAAACGAGGAAGTGCCCGGGTTTCTTTGCGGGGTTCTCGCCCAGAAGTGCTTACCTCATCCCTTCCTCGACTTTCTTGTAACGCATGACCTAAATATTCCCTGTGAGACGAATTGTGAGAAGGGGGATGACGCGTGTGTGTGGATTATTTACGGTCGCCGAAGTGACAGCACGTCGGATGTTTCACAGGGACTTCTCCTCGACGCGCCGATGAATTATGCATCTGCGGAATGCGACAGGACAAGGGTGTGGTTATGGAGAGTGGGGGGGGGGGGGGGTGGAGGTGTGGAGGGGGACGCGGCTCTTTTTCGCGGACAAGCCGAGAGAGCGCCCCGCGCGGCTGACGTGAGGTCCGCGACTCGTGAGGCAAATCCAGGAAGTATGACATGCTTTGACAGGGCGCTTGTCACGTGGGCGGGAGAAACCTCTTCCCCCTTACCCCACCCCCACCACCCCCCTGGTGACGTGCTAGTCGAAACTACGGCGATGCGGTGCGGTGAAATATTCACTATGCATTTCCCTCACCCTCCCCCCTCCTCGCCGTCACTCAAGACGTCGCCGAGACAGGGGACAACAGCCCGAGGGATGAATACATGGGAAAGTCGCATGGGCGGTTGGAATAAAAAAATACAGAAAGGGTTTGGTGGCAGCGGGGGGGAAAAATATTAAAACTTTTATGACAGGTTGAACTGCCGCGATGCCAAACCCTCTACTTGGCCCCTGATTCCAGACGATGTGGCACCGAAAGTCGTCATATTTGACAGCCACCCCAAACATCTCGTGATTAGGGATCGTTTAAAAGTAGTTGAGAATAACAGGGATAAAAAGAATAAGAATATACTTCAAAGGAAAGAAAACCTTCTTAGTACGGAGCGTCACGCAAACACGTGATATCAAACGTTACAAAATGTTCCGTGTTTATCCAACGAAATATTATTTTCCATCAGCGAATTCAAACGTATACTACGTAGTTTTTATACATGAAGGCCTGCCATTGAACTTGCAAGTTTTTTTTTTCAAACGAAATAGATAAAATAACAAATGAACGAGTACTCTAGATGTGTAATTACAGACGCTTTCAAAATAGCAAACAGTTTAAGGCGAAACCCACGTGTTTTTTTTTCGCGTACTACAGAAAATAAAGCCATAGAAAAAACAAGCATTAGTAGACTATTGAGGCCGAGAATGTATACTGAATGCTTATTGTGTTTTGTAATCAGATTCATTGGATTGCATAAAAAACCAAGGCTATACATTAAATTGAGTTTAAATGTAGTTTAAAATCCGTTTGATTAATAAATGTTGAAAATTTACATAAATTACGCAAAACAGATTAGAAATTATATTTTCCTGCAAGTATCTCTATGAGAGATTTCCATCAAAATAGCTTTTTTTTTTTAAACGTGAAAGAGTTTAATGTCAATAATTAGGGCATCGCTCGCTAAAAGCAAATGTAACGAAAATACACAGAACTCTAACATCGTTTATATCTTTGCAACCGAACTACCCGCGCGCCTTAATTTGACATCGTTGTGACCTTCGACAGTTGGAAAAAAAACTGTTTTGTTGCAGAATAATGACAGTTGTTCCTCTTATGGCTCCCCAGCGTACGACACGCAGTTTATCTGAGGTGGCGCAGCAAGACAGAGACTTTTAAAAACTCGCCCGACCCCTTCGACCACGACGGAGCAGAGGGAGCGCGCTGGACTCTGCAAGCGCAGGAGGCACAACCTCGTGCGAGAGTGGCGAGGGCAGTTTGTTTGCTTGTTTGTTTGTTTATCGTCTTTTTTGGTGGCGAAGTTAAGGCGGTACGCCTTCTCTTACACTTAACCACTTTTCTGCAATTACATCAAAGATTTGAATATTAAAAACTAAGCACGATATAGACTAAATATTAAGAGAACAAATTAAAATTTTAACTTAATGTTCAAATATTAACTATTACAAAAGATTCAACCATAACTAATTATAAAGTAATTAAAAACTAAGCATAGACATACATAAAAAGGAAAGTAATTAAACATACAGCAAAAAGTATCAAAACCAAAAAGAAAAAAAACATTAGGTGCTACTGCATTAAAACCAGTCACTCGCACATTCACACACAGAATCAAGCAGTAGGGTAGCAGCGAAGTGGTCATGGTAAGCAGTTGTTACAAAGATGTTTTTTCAGTCTGTACTTAAAGGATGCTAGATTTTTTGTTTGCCTTGTCGCTTGGTCTAATTTATTCCAGAGCCTGCTACTCACGGTTGCAAAAGATCCCGACAGACATTTGGATGAGTGCACTGGGATAGATAGCATTGGGTTGCGTGTGGATCGCGTGTCATGGCTATGGTAACTATGTAGGTAATTAATACTGGCTGACATATAATGAGGTGATACCTGCTGCAGCACCTTATAAGCAAGGATAAGTATGTGCATTTTGCGTCTTTGTGCGAGAGTGAGCCATTTTAACTGCTGGTAGTATTGGGTTGGATAATCACGTAATTTAAGGTTAAAAATGTATCTTACGCAGCAGTTTTGGAGCTTCTGTAGTCGCTTAGCTAGTTTATCAGTTAGATCAGGAAAGAGGATATCGCAGTAATCAAAGTGGGGCATAATTAATGTTTGAACAAGCATGGTTTTAATACTAAGTGGAAGCAAATTTTTTAACCGTCGTAAGCAGTGAAGGGAAAAATGTACCTTCTTACATATTTGCATTATCTGCTCCCTCCAGGTTAAGGTTGTGTTTATCAGGACTCCCAGATTTCTTACGACATTAGAGAACTGAATATCAACTCCTTGGAGCGTTAAGTTACAGTATTTGTTAGGAATTAATTCAGTGAGCTTATGAGGAGAACCAATTAATATTGCAGTAGGTTCGGGCGCCACCAACTGAAGGATCTGCGACCTCTGGGGAGGCCCATCAGCACAGCATCCACCAGGAGCTGCCAGGATGCACCCTGCAGCCCGAGTGTGGGACCACATCCACAGCGAGATGGTCGCAAGTGAGTTTGGCGTGATGCGGCAGTTGTTCCTATATGTGTGTGTGTGTGTGTGTGTGTTCACAGCAACTGCTACCAGGTCACCGTTTCTGCAGGGATCGTTTTTCCGGGAGAGGATACAGTCGTATGTGAGCTCTGTCGCAACTGCTTGGACGCGTGCAAGCCCTAACGGGTGTCTCATATGAGCAGTAGCCCTCCGTACCCTACCCATTTGCGAGCACGATCAGACCGCAAGACACTCGCACAGAAAAAAAAAACTAATTCTGTATTTTTACAAAAGATTCATTTTGAAACCAATTGCCAAGAAATAGTTGGTAATACTAATAGAAAGCTATTGTATCTTTGTACAACTCATGGCTGTGGTTATTTTTGCACATATTAAATACGTTTTTCGAAATAATACTGAGTATTTCTTACGAAAATTGGCGCATAATTTTATATTTTAATTGATATTTCATCCAAGCATTTTTTACTGTGTAAAACATTAAAAGATATTCAATAATTTGACTTTATTTTGTTTTATTATGCTTATTAATTAGCGGAGTTAATAGTGGAAAGATATTCAGAGAACTGTTTACAAATAACTTTAACTATTGGATGTTCTAGGACAACACAAATCATAAAAGCCTGGGTAAGAATCCGAGCCCAGTATTACTTCGAACACTATCCTTTTGTAGTGATACTGCGAATTTTATGTAAATGTACAAATTTACAAATATCTGTAACTAAACACGATTTAAATTTAAAAAAAATATTACATTGCACTAGCTGCTGTAACGCAACTAAGCTTTTCAACGCGTGAATAAATGTCAGTTGTTTATTTGTGTCACTTCTGTACCCTAGCACCGATACGCCATCTGCGGCCGTACAAGACGTGTCGCGCGCCCCACTGCGGCTGCGTGTCCGGCCTTTTAGTACACTTTAACACTCATATCAATGATTCCAACAGTAAAATCAATGACAGCAGCATGTTTTTCATAAATAACAACCGCTACCTCAATTTTTAACGCGAAAGAGAGTAGCAGGTTTTGATATTTGAAAACAAATTACAACATTACATTTGATATTGTTACGATTTACCGCGGGTTCGAAAAGTATAGCCCAATTATATATTTTTATCACACACACAGTTTTATTTATTGCAACTACTTATGTCACTTACAAATAATCTAAAAAGGCAAATAATCAATTGTACTTAAAAAATGTTGCTTCCTCAGTCAGTCGTTTTCACACATCGCACACCCCGCTGGGCCGCACCTCTGGCGCAACTCTTGCCGCAGCATCACTCGCGGATCTCCGCCGCGGGACCTCGTCGCCGCACTCTGCCGCCTCCGACGCACTTGCCTTCGCCGAGGATCCGCTCGACGCCTCACTCGGAATTTCGCTCGGGACTCCGCCGCGCTCGTGACACTATCGCCCAGAACTGAACTCCTTGCCCTGGAACCTTCGTCCAAGGACTTCGCCACTCTGCCGCACCCGCGGCACTATCGCCCCGGAAACTCCACCGCGGGATAGCTCCCGCCTGAACTCTCTCTGAACTCCGACTCCCCCCCTTCGAGGCCGCCGTCCTCGTTTCATCTATCAGCCGCAATTTCCAGAACTTGCGAGCGCGGCCGGGGCCAGTCGCGTCATTCCGCACCGACCCGAAGGCAGAAATCTCTCGAAAACACGTGTCGGCGGCTCACGTAACTCCACAGCTGTCAGGTTTCAGTTACGTGTCAAAGGCAGGACGCCGCGCGGGGAGTGGTGGGAAGGAGGGGGGAAAGCGACAATCCTTGTTATCTTCCAGGCGCGCGCGGCGCATAGCATGTTGCGGCAGCCGCCAGCCAACTCTGCACCTGCACGTGTCCCGGCCTTGCTCTCGTTCATAACAATATTTATAGAGCCGATAAGTTCAACATTTTCTTAAATACCATTCTGTGACATAAATATTATGGTTTAAATAAAACCTTATACTACAAAAGATAGGATTTTTAGGATGAAACAACTAATCACTTGAAACAAGTAGGATTATTTAAATTTAGAGTAATTTATCATTTTCAAATAAAATTTGCATTTAATATATATTTATTGACTAGATTTTCTAAGTAATTTTTCAAAACTAATTTCAAATAGACCTGAAACTTGTAACGCAAACACCTATCACATTATTATTATATTCTAGTAAAGTTTGAATGTACACAAACAAAACACTAGATTACTAAAGTAAATAGTTTACTTCGTATCTTTTCTGAGATTTTATGTTGCTCTAATATTTAATATACGAAAGGAGTTTATATTAGCTTAGCGGCCCAACCTTCTTGCACTAGCTCTGTCAAAAATTCGCGATTTTGCTCACTGATATGAATGGATATTTATGTTTAAAAAAAAATTATATTTTAATAAACAGAAATATAACTTTTTTTTTACCAAACAGCTTGTTCGAGTGAATTAAAACAAAGGTTCCTACTAAAAGAAAGTTTCGGTAGTCATTTTTGAAGTATTTTGAAAAGAAAATAATGAACATTTAAATTTTGAAAAAATAATTAAACCGGCCCACCGGTAAACACATTATACACTCATGTTGTAAATTTACGTAAGAATACACAAAATGACAACTGTCTCTGACGTCTTACAAACAAAATATTTAACATATTGGTACTGAGCATAAAGTTTGCAAACTTCATTTGTGCAGTTGCAAAAGTATTCTCGATGTGTAGCTCAGCGCGACAGGGTAGGAGTTAAAAATATGTAGCTTTATATAATACAAAGATCAAGGTTAACGACTGTCAGAACTACTGTCGCAATTTCTTCTTTGGCAATACAAATTTGTTGAGGGTCTATCTTAAAAAATAATTTAAGTCAAGGTAATCCCCTTTATAGAAAATGTTCAGAAACTTCTGGGCATAAATTAAACGGGTGGTAGGGAATGCCAAAATAAAAATAATATTTATTTTTGTTAAGAATAATATGTCCCGAAACGCAACCCTGAAAAGTTACAGGCGCGAGCAGTAACGCACAGATTTATATTTCGCGCCAAAGGGCACACTACTCCATTGTCTGAGAGGATACTCAATCGCAGCGAAGTGACGCGAGAATAATAAACTCTGACGTTTAGAGTTAGTAAAAAAATTTCTAGCAAAATACAGACTTGTGTACAGCAGAGTGGATAGTTGGTTGTGGCAAGTTTACAATTTTTGACTTAGGGCGATTAGTGATTTCGGTGCTGCGATTACGGTTTTGACGAACAGCAAATGCCCAGCAGACTTTACATTCGCAGAGATGGCCGATGTGCCAACGGTGTACGGGGAGGAAAAAGGAATTGCAGCAGGAGTAGTACGTATTTACCAAGGGCGGTGTACCGAACAGGCAGACCTTAGTACGGGGCTTAACCAGTGACCGCCTGAAACTGGCAGTTTCATACCACGAAGGATGATGTACACCAGACTGCTTGTGATAGACTGAACGTCCGAGTTCTGGCTCGACGTCTGCTTCCCGTGGGGCGTTTCAACGTCACTGCTCTGGCATCGCACTCTCAACCAATGGCGTGGCTTCTAATTCGTACAAAATACAGATTTGCACGCTGTAACTTTGCGTTTATGGACATATGTCCCATAACCAAAAAAAAAAAAAGCTTGTTTTGGCATTCTCTCCCACCCGTTAAATTTATGCCCAGTAATTTCCGAAAATTCTGTATATTCAGTTTCAGTATCAGTATTAGGTTCACTAATCAGGTGAACACTCAAGTTACTGGGAGCTGTTACTGAATGTTAGTTCCTTTGTTTTGTTGGTCAGAAACCACATTTTACAGTCAAAAGCGCATAAATAATTTAGATGTCTACGATTGTATGTAATATTTTTCATGAAATTTGCAGGCATCTGTGTTACTACAACAAATGTTTTTATCGCTCTATTTTTTTTACCCGTGGCGTAAATATTTAAATAAATGTTTTTTTTTTCCGCTGGTGTTTCGTCTGCGCGGTTGGCAGTGCCGACGAGCAAGGGCGCGCAGGCAAATGCCGGCGCGCGGCGGGCAGAAGTATCGGAAAGCCTGGTGTAAACCGTGTATTAATAATGGTTCGTGGGAGGGTTGGTAGAGGGGTGGTGGGGGGGAGGATGCTGTTGCCATGGGGACGACACCGGCCCCAGCGACAGTGACAAATGATGGACAAAAGGGGTGGATGGTGGATGTGTTCCGCGCTTTACATATGCAGCGACACCCATTTGTCTTGCCGAACCTTCTCTCTCACGAACCCCCTCCCCTTCGCTAACCCCCTCCCCCAACTTCTCCGCGGACATTTCGTACCACCGCCTCCCTTCGCCGAACCACACTTTCCACCAACTTTTTTTTTTTTTGTTATGTCGCGCGGGAGACTGTTGTCGAGTGTGAGAATCTAATCTCCAGGGGCTCCGTCGCTCCCTCCAACAACTTCTCCTTAGATGTAGTCTTCTAATTCCGCGCCTCCCCTCCCAGCACGACGTGTCGCCCGCCACTCTAATTTCTTCTCCGGCTCCGCGGGGACTCCTCGAGCCGGACTTCATTGCTTCACTCGCGGATGAATACGTCTGTGTGTGAACGTGCTGCGACTGGTATTACTGCAACACAATTTCCATTTTTTTTTTTCTCCGATTGGTAACGTGCTAGGATTTACCCTTAATTTATTTGCATCAAGGGTATGCCAATTCTTCATTTCAAGTGTTGTGTAAATAAGTGTAGTTTGTGATGTTTGACTCGTGTTTTTGAACATTTAAAAAACTTTTAAGGCTCGCTCTCAAACGCCATGTTGATTTTTTTTTTCCTTTTCGTTTTCCCGTCATTACTTTTATTCAAGGGGTATTTCTAAAAAAATTCATCTCGATACATCTCTTGCGTTTGTTGTACATTCAACAGATAATCACTTAGTGTAATATCAAGGGTTAAAAGGCAAGCAAGCCTTCGTAGTTACGTTATTTTGACACTCATGATAGTACAAGATAAGAATATCTGTTAAAAATATTTGTAGCAGAAAAAATGCCAAATAGGTATCGGGTAAAATTTCTGACATAGCCCTTAAAAAATGTAATTGGGAAAAAGCAAAAATTTCAATATGGCGTACAAAACCGAGCCTTAGGTTTGTTTTTCTGCATATTACCGTTCAATCGTCATCTCTATATGCATGTTAAAAAATTTTTTAAAATTACTAATTCAATGGTAAATAGTTAATTCACAATTCTTATTCAGTGTTTTTAAATTCATATCGACTAAACGTCGCCCCCTACCGACTCGTTTAATAAATAAATAGGTATATACAAGTATCAAATGTAAGTCCAAAACGTATTTAAGACGCTGTACTTTCAGCAATTATTTTGGAGAATTTTACCATTTAATCGATAGTCTTGCTTATTTTTTGGTTTGATTTTATGCTTACCACGTTTATCAACTTAAAGAATTTGTTTGAATCAAAAACTCTATCAGCAGGAAATAACTACAGTCACAACAAGTCAGAAACATTTTCAGATAGTAACTGGTTGATTTCATAGAAGGTAATTAGTTTTAGTTCGTACAATGTCACTAGTCTGATTAAATTTTGTTGTAATGACGATTTCGAAACAACTTATAAAATGAAACACATGTAATTGAGTACACGCTTTCTCTAAGCTCTGTCTCACACGCCTTTTTTGGTTGTTTGGTTTTCTTGTCAATACTATTTTTTAGGGCTGTTTCTGTACGTTTTATCTCGATAGAGCTCTTGCAGTTTATATTTCGTCTCAAATTCTCTTAACATATTTTTTTTTTACTAACGATAATAAAATTGCCGTAAAATGTTACTTAAGTATTTGCAATTACTCTCACTTGCGTAAATATATTTTGGTGAACTGTAAATTTTTTTTTGTAAATGTAACAAAAAAATTTATAGAAATAGCATCTATTTGTAAATTTGTACATTTACATGAAAAGAATTGTACCATTACAAAATAGTACTCGCAGTAATACTGGGTTCTATTTATTACCCGAGAATCTATGTTTTGTGTTGTCCCAGTACCTCCAATAGTTAAAGTTATTTGTAAACCGTTCACTGAACAGCTTTCCAGTATTAACTGCACACATAATAAGCATGATACAAAAAAAATTAAGTCTAATGATTGAACATTCAATAATCATTCCCATTGATTAAAAAAACTACGTTTGAATGAAACATCAACTAAAATATATAATTTTACGCCGTTTTTTGTGAGAAATACCATGAAATATCACGAAAAACGTATTTCATATGTGCCAAATTAACCATAGTCATGTGTTGTACAAAGTACAATTCCTTTCTTGTAGTAATACAAACTATTTCTTGGGAACTGGTTTCCAAACACATTTTTTTCTGTGTGAGAAAATTGTGACCTAACATCTGCAAAAGAGCTTTGAGAATACGTGAACAGGATAGTGCTTGATTAGTAGTAATGACTAGGAAACTAAGTAACCAACTTGGCGTGTGGTATGAAGCCCTATCAAGGGCAAGGGACCGACGTAAGCCTGTGCTTCGAGTGCCAGGTCAGGTCGGTGACGTCACCTCCCTGCGCCGGACAGCGACCTGAAGGTGTAGGCGCGCGCAGCCAGGGGACCGGGAATCCGTATTTTCACAGACGAGAGAGCCAAATGCCCGATCGTGCATCTTCAGTTTTTTTTGTTCATTGTAAATAAATATGGCGGTGTTGATAAAAGGATACGAATGGTCAATTAGGTTATGTTAGCTACATTATAAATACTTTAAAACTTTGTGGACGGTTGATTTGGTTAGGATAGCTACATAAAAGATACGGAAAAAAAAAGCATGAACTTCGGGGAACTTCGGGTTTTGGCTCTCTCGTCTGTGAAAAGAAGGCTTCTCCAGGGGACTTGGGCAGCGGCGACCATGTTAATGTTACCGCACGCAGGGAGAAAAAAAAACAAGGTACAGTGATTCGCTCTACACTTTTAAAAAAATGTTTACCTTAAATTCACGAAGAGCACTGGTTACAAATAATCCAGGGATATTTGTTAGTTTACGGTTATCTTCGTAAGTTTTAGGAAATTGCATGGAACACAAATCCACAGGAGCACTATTATTATGCCGACAAAAAATTCGATTAATGGTCAAGTCAACAGCAATAACGTCCTTCTCCGTCATACATTTGACTGTTTATCCCGTTTAAAGCGAAGTACGGAACTCGGATGTAAAAATTCGCCGTAGTTTTTACTAAGATTCGGTTATCTGAAATTACAAAGCACTATTCGTTTATTTGAGGTAGTTTCTGTGTTAAAAAGTCCTTAAATTTACTGTATTTTCTAACGGTGTACGGGCCAACGTATTTTCTTGATATGCTAATCTTGGCTCTGGAAGTTGAGAAGCGTTGCTGTGGTAGTTTCTCCCCAAGCTTTGCCCCGCATCGCCGCATGCATCCTCAAGGTTGACCTTCAAAGTGTTTGTGAAAGCCTGTAATCTATTACAGTTTTTGTGTAATAACAACGTACGTGTCTTATTTGGAAACTTTTTTTTTTTTTTTTTTAACGTTTGGAAGCATTTTAACACTTACAAATCTACATCAACACTTACACACATATGTAAGGGTAACATTTCTTAAGTGCATTTCAGAGCTTGATACCGTTACAGAATGTTAAGCAGTATGATATTACAACAAAAACTGACATATTTCATAAACACATCACCCCTATTCGTGCCACAGTGTTTCTGCGAGCGTGTCTCTAAAAAATTACTAGTTAAAAACTAATCAAAAATAATTATGATAGGTAGTGAGATTTTATTGCGAGATTCGTTAAAATCTCTCAAGGCCACTGACATGATTTGAAATTGATTTTACAGTTAGATACATTGAAATCATGGACTATGAAATAAGAATTTTCGGATTTTTATAGTTTCAAACAAATTAAAAGGAAATTTTAGTAATTATACTATAGAGAATAATATTATTTGTTAAACAGAAAAAAACTGTAAAATTCTTACTGAAAAAAAAGTGACAGTTGCATTTTATGTTGGTGCAGCTAAAACCAGCACTTATATTAAAAAAAATAACATGAGAAGCAGATGCTTACTGAAAGTACACTCTACAGCACATTTTTACACTTTTACATTTTACTTGGCACATTTTACTTGTATATAATAGGGGATGGGGAGGAAGAGAAAATACGTTTCATAATGGTGGTTTCCATCTGCGTACCGTAAACAACTGGGTCGACGTCGTAGGTCACAATGTCTGGACGCAAACAAGAAGGCTGTGTCATCTTAGCCCTTTATTATGGCCAGTTGTACAATTAAGAGTTTAGGAGTGATCTCAAGACATTAGCTGATTTGATCATCGTTCGACCACATTCTCTGTTGCCCCATTTTGTTGTGAGCGCCGAGCGAAGATCATTGGGAACTTCGATGTGAACCGACTATCAGGTCGGTTCATAGCAATGATCGACAGCAGATATGGCCGGCATTTTCACGGAATTTATCCATGTAAATATTGAAGTATTATTTTAAAAAAAACTGCAAATAATATATAACATATCTATAAAAAAAATTATACGTATTCTAATGGTACGCACGCGAAATACCCATATTTTAAATGTGTGAAACGCGTGTTACTTCAGTTTAATATTTAAATACTTTATTTCGTCATGAATAATTTCCATATTAAATAAAAACTTTTTTGAAGTCAAAACCTATTCTTATTTTCAACTGGTTTGTTATGTATTAACTTTTAATACTAGTATGTGTTTTCAGTTGTTATAATTCGCAAGATAAGGCAGCGACTATATGTACTGCTTTCTTGTGATAACCGCATCAAACATTTGTTCGCCAAGTCACAATCGACTGTAGCGACTCATGTTATTCCAGCCCACCAATAGAAATGCACCTAACATTTCTTCGACACTTCTGCTATCTGTTGTCGAAGATAGGAAATATATGAACTATAGTTCACGCAGGCTAAGATATTGTAGTTCCAGAATGTGTTGGCGCAACGTTTAGAAGTACGACGATCCATAGACCATCTTGGGGCTAAGATCATTGGATCGCGGATCGAACAGCGGAATGGTGCAACTGGCCATTACTGTTTCAAACTTTGCATTCATCCACGCCTTACCCAAGACTCTAATCCAGAACACTGTAGCAGCAAACCACGGTCGGATTACCATTTTTGTGCTGGGTGGATCTTTAAGGTTTCACAATGTTATTAGTAATGAACAGAAACAAAGTGTGATTCCGTCTGAAATATAATTACCCCATACTGAGTAAACTTATATCAGATGCAAGAGAATATTAACGTACAATATTAATTACATTCTTAAACAGCTCTCAGGTATATTCAGAAAGAAAGAAAAAAAATTGTGGGCCGGCCGTACATGAAATTATCAAAAGTTTAATTTACTAAAAATACATAAACCAATAAAAATATACAAATATATTTAAACTATCCCAGTTGAGGTATGTACTTAAAGTCCAGAAGTTATGTTTGTATGATTAACTTTGTTTGACGGCGTAATTTAGGAAAGTTCAAAAAAGGTTGAACAATACAGTAGCGCCGGAGGTCGGGGCTTCGTTTCCCGGAGCTCTTGCGGGAACATGATGCCAGGGCGCCTGTGTGTTGTTGAGGAAGGAAGATGAAAATGCCAATTCGGCGTCCGGCTCTCGGACCCATACAGGGAAGTTGGCTTCTATTTACCGATGCGTCGCCCGCCAGGAACTGGATCCCGCGAATTCGCGGATGGACGCGGATGTTTTCTTCATTTCAAAAGAAATAATTTAAAAGAAAAATAACTATTACTCTTGTACTAAGCAGACGGACTAAACTACTTGAAAAAGATTATAGGGATAGAATCCCTTATTTAGGCGATTACATAGTCGGTTGCGGCCGGATGGAAGTCTTGCAGTGTCTCGTCGACTCGCCGATAATCGCAAAATGGTTCGTCTGCAGTCGCGACGCGAAGTGTCTCTCGAAGAACCGCGTCTCGTAATTAAAAGTAACTGTTCTATCAAAAGTGGAAAGGGGGGGGGGGACTGGGAGTCCGGACCGAAAGGTTCCGAAGTTCCCCGAGTGGGCATCATAAAAAAACTCTGACTGATGTCTCGAAGTTGGTAGCACTGGCCGACTTTAGCGCTACCTGTTGAGGGGTGTCTGAAATAAAAAAGAATCGACTCGCCCAAGGCGTCTGCTTAAACCAGTTAGGTGCTACACTCTGGTGGCCAAGATAATAAGTTACTGTTTCTGCCGCGAGATGTCGTGGGGTGGTCCATCTTGGCACACACATTTTTTATGCGAGGCGTCCTTGGAGACGGTCGCTGTCTGCTGGGGTTTATGACCGGTCATTGGTCTTAGGCGAATTCTTAGAACTGAAAAGGGGGGGGGGTGGAGTAAGGGGGGGCAGAAAACGCAACGACGCTGGGAACTAGCGTCCATGACGTGACTCCAGGGTAGTGAACCTAATACGTATTCGTGACTGTAAAGGCTATGGTCAGCTCGCCTCTGAGAAATGGTAACAGCTCGTCCAGAGCTGCTGCATGCAGTTTTAGTCATGAAGTGAAGTAACGTTACAGGCCTGGGACGTGCCTGTAAGCGAGGGAAATTTTAAGCGAGCTGCCAACAAAGTCTTAGATCTGCAAAAGATCCTATAGGTCTCTGGGAAAGGTGCTTCAGACTACTGGCACAAAGTTTAACTTAGGGGAGTACACTAGCCTAACAAAGAGTAAATCATCCTTTAGAAACCAAATTATAAAGAAAAATAAAATTTCCAAAAATAAATTTAAAATTATAGTAAAATTAAAAAAAATGTCGAAATACCAAATTTCCGGCACAACACAAAGCTAACACCTCAACGAACAGTACCACGAAGTTTGGCTGGCAGTCGAAGAATATTTTATTGGTCTTCGTGCTCTTTCCAAGTGCGCGTAGATGTGCGTAGCGGACAGAGGACCACGCTGTGATCATAGACTAGTGATTGCATAGAATGATTCTTGTCTTCTGCGCATGGCTACAACATTGACGTATGAGCTACCAAGAATAAACCAGCGAATGCTAACATTGACATGTCCGTTTTGTACGAATGGCACTACAAAGTACTCGTAATTTTGTCGAAGCTTAGTTAAGGTAATGTTATATTTTAACACAGTACATCTTTCAATGTGCTCCATTCACAAGATATCAAAAATTCACCGCATTTAACCAGAGACTCACAAGCTTTCACAAATGACACGCGACATATATTTTGGAATGTGGGCGCGTTTTAGTCTCCCTTGCGCGGCTACAGGGTCCCGAAGCGAGACTGCGTGTGACGACATGGTACGGAGGTGTAACGTCAGCGGCGCGCAGTTGGACCCGCGGCCGAGTGCATAGCTGCCTCGAGGTCGCTTCTCCTCAGCAACTCGCTTTCCCAGACGACCCGGGTCCGAATACCGACCCGGCCATCCTGGTTCCTGTTACGCATAGCTTCCATAAATCACGCCAGACAAAATAATATGGATTTTTCCCGACAATGACCGATTCCTTTCCCGATGACCTTTTTGCCTGTGTCGAGAGTCAACGTCTTTACTGATCTTGATGATACGTTAACGTCAAATAAAATTTTAAAAGTCTTCCGGTGGGTACAAGGTGGCGGAACACGTGTGAAACTCCTCGACATTTTTCTACTCTTAAAGATGATAGTTTTTCAATACAAAACATACGGATGAGTAGTCGTTTTTCAGTAGTTTTTCTGATCGAAGGTCTTTGAGCTTCATTAAACCTGAGAATTTCTTTCCTTCAGACTCTCCTCTATTCGGCTTATTCAATCTCCTACCAAGATAATAATCTTACATTAAACAACTTAGCAGCTGGAGTGTTCTTCTTCCTCTTTTTCAGCTTCCAAGTTCTGATGGCCGCTGCTACTCTCAAAGCGATTTTGGAGAAATGCTATATGCTTGGAGTTGGTACAAATATCTTCCTGTTTCTTAAAATAATGTTATAATATACTTCAAGCCAGACATAACATTTGTATTTAGGCATCACGTCTAGGACATTTATCGATTTAACGGAACAGACAGTGGATTGGCAAGAACTGGACTCCACCATGAAACACTTCGGCTTGAATTCCCGTCCGGCCATACAGATTAAGGTTTTATTCTGTTTAGGCTAACTAAATCACTTCAGGCAAATGCTAGGAAGTACCTTTCCTTTTTCGGTATCCTTAATTCGTGGCCTGTGTTTCGGTGTCTATATTTACTGGTTCAGCAGCTGACCACTCCAGATGTATTTCTTTTTATGAGCTCCTTGCCAGGGTTACCAATAAGGGTGATGCAGCAGAGAAGAAGAGAAGGGGGGTAGGGAATGGCAAAACCTGTGGTCCGGTAATCAGGGGGGAGGGGGCCCCCTTGGGAAACAGAGGGGCTTGGTTACATTTCAAGAATTTTTAATGTGTGGATAACAGGATGAAAATTACAAGTCTGGAAACCTTAAGTCATCACGTTTACAGTCGTGGTCATGATAACTTTGTAAAAAGAAGATCAGTCTAGAAAAAAATTATAACAGATGACAAGGAGAAATAAAAAAAATTATGTCTATAAGGTATTTTGTTTCATCTTAGATGAGGAGGAGGCTTGGTTATCGCTTGGGGGCGGAATGTAAAAACCTGATCAGGCAATGAAAAATCTGACGGCCACTATAGGTGGATGTTGTATGAGGGAGATGTTGTTTCACGATAATGAGCGGGATAGCTTCGGTTGCAGCATGTAACTCAGATTTATTTACGCTCCTTGATTTGTCTACCGTGTTCATTCAGTTTTAGCGTGTTACAGTGGGCACAACGCCATATACAGTTAGCAAAGCATAATCGTTATATACATACACATATACATTAAATTTTTTTCGATCCATCTGTTTCTAGTTTGCTTGGAATATTAATTTAGTGACCTGTAATTTTATAAATATCAAAAATCTCACGCAATAAACAGTGGTACGTATCGCTGAACATGCAAATAATAAATAGGATAGCTTAAAGAAATAATTATTACGTGACATATTAAATACACATTGAGTCTATTTTATTCTGAGTTAGAAATATGAGAGGAGGTTTGTTAAACCAGTAATTTATTTTAAAATGCCATTCACTTAAAATGCAATGTGTTAATGTTTTTTTTTTTTTTTTTTTTTTTAGTAATTATGGAATACGACATAAATCAGGTGCTCAAAAGCGGAAAGAAAATCATCAAATAAAAGAAAAGGCAAACAAAAGTCAGACAAATTAATTTAATATTGGATTAGTGTCATGAATCGCAGATGAAGAACTAAGTAAGGTGGCAAATAATTCGTTTGAAATTCCTCATTGTTCTCAAGATTCAAAAGACAAACATTTCTAAATCTAGTCTGCAGCCTCTAAAATTCCTCAATAAATTAACAGAACTCAATATTGCTAGTTTATTTTCAAATGTGTGCGTTACACTGCACATATTCTCCGTACTTCCTGTTTCTGTTGCTCAAGCAGAAGGATCTTTCGGTGTGCTTAGCAGAATACAGAATTGTCTGAGATCAGCAATGGGTCAACAAAAACTTTCTGATCTAGAAACATTATGCATTCAGTCAAGACTTGCGTGGGCATTGAATTTTGATTCTATTATTGAAACGTTCGCTAATATAATTTTAATGATTTGTAAGTTTTAAGTTGTTTGGTATTAATTATGTTATAGTTTTAGTTATTCAGTAATATGTAAATTGTTAAGTTAAAAAACAGTAATATTTTTTAAAAGTTATAAAGAGATGAAAATAATGTTTTATTGAGAGAAACATTTAAATTTTTTTCTTAAATTGCTGTTTAAAATCTCTTAGTGTTGTATTTATAAAGCAGTTAATATCTTAAAGGTTTCCAGTGTGATTTTTTTTTAAAATAGTGAGGTTTTTGAAGAGTTGTGCATTAAGTAATAGGGAGGGACCCAACGAAATTTGTTCCCTGGCCACTAACCTCTTTCGACGGCCCTGCCCCTTGCAACTTATAAAGCCGTTACAAATGTGAGTAACGTGGAGCTATGCCGTTCTTTAGCATGTAGCATCCTTAGTTTGCTGTGTGACTTTAAATGGGAATATAATCTCTGTTTCCAATGCACGCTTTCTGCCATTAGCACTGTCGATGTTTCGGTTGTCAGACAGACGCCATAGAGCACAAAAGTTTTAGACACAACTTTGTAATGCAATGAAAAATTTTCAAAATGTATTTGAAAATTGTATTTTGTGAAGTAATACTTGGAATGAGAATTTTGTAGATATATTTTCCTGTTGTATTTCATAAAGAGAATAATATTAAATTGTTATTTTTGAGGAGACGTAATTCTAAGACACCATCATGGAGTTAAATTTTTGACGTGACAACGTCTAATAAATCGATGAACGCCGGCTGCACGCACGAAAAAGTGTCCAGTTACGCACATTGTTCCGTTAAGCTGTGTCCCGTTACGCTCATTGTACGCTTGCGCCACATCTATCGCTCTTCCACTCGATTGGCCTATGCGTCCGAGGAGAAGAAAGACAGTGGCAGCACACAACTTACATCTACACGTGAACTGTTTTGTCGACTGTTTATAAAGTGAAGTGAAAAGTTAATGTGGTTTTCATTGCTTATTACAACAACAATTTCGGCAATAAAGGTTAATTATTCTTGCATTTTAAAAATCTGATTACTAGTATAATTTCAAGTATTTGTTCTTTTATTATTAAATTAAAATTATTCAATTTTATTCATAAAAGTAGGCAATCATTTCATCAATGTTTTGTTATGACGTTGTCACGTTAAACTATCGTCCGTAAACCTACTTTACAGACAACCAATTTTATTAACAACATTGTGTATAATTTAATATTAAATTATTTAGCTCTTTTGAGCGTATCACATAATGGTATGGATTTAGTTTTTATAAATAGTGACTTACTGCTACAACTAGATTTTCCTTGAAATAATAATTGGTGTCAAGCGTAGAATTATTTTTGTCTACCAGAATGACTTCAACTGTAACAATACTGTAAGAGACACTATTTTTGGTATTAAAAAATCAACAAATACGATGGTATACGAAATAATATTTGTAATGTTACAAGCCAGGTAGTAACAATCTGCAAAAGTAAACACCATTTACTTTTTTCAGCCATCTAAGCAGCATGAGACAGAATATAGGATTGGTCAACCGGAGATAGTGAGGAGGACTGTTTGTAAGTGGTTGACGGGAGAAAAAGGATTGAGGAGGGGCGGCGGGGGGTTGTGATAGGCAGCTGCCAAAACATTTGGCTCGGACAATACAGGCAATCATGGAAATGTTTAAAATTTTAAAGTTAAAGTGTTGCAAATTACTTCTAACTAAAAGCTAACAGACAATCCTAAATACGTTCGTATTCAAGTCGGAACTTGAACGGTAGGTTGGGTTTGGCCAGCGACATTTATAACACTACAAAATCGTGAAAAACTCGCGTAAATTTGCAAAATGGTGTTTTTTTTAACTATGACCACGAAGTTGCTCGTGCGAGCGGTGAACCTGGGCCATGCCCCGGGGCAGGGGAGGGGATGGGGGTGAATGAATCTCACAGGCTTCCCCGCCCGCTCAGCCGCCGTTGCGCGCGCTTGTAAACAAGCTCACGCCGCTTCTCCGAGGTGTCCGTGCGCCGCATGTCGGCAGCGACGGCAGTTGTTATTCCGAGAGCGGCGGCTCCGGGAGAGAACCGAGCGAGCCCTCCGCTGTGGGACCGATTAAAGCGCTATTGTGTCCCGGCCGGCACGTATTCCTTTACTGCCACGATAAATAAAACACATCTCTCCACCCCTCCCCCCCTCCCTCTCCCGGGTCGAGGACCATTCAGCGGCCGGACCACGAGGTGGGCGACGGCGTCACGTGACGTCACAACGCGGCATGAATTATTGAGCAAGCGGATGATGCGAAGGGTTAGGAGGGGGGGAAAACCCGAGGAAAAAAAGAAGTAACACACAACGGTGTCACTTCCTGTCACGTCACGCGTGTACATGCGTAGGACTGCTCGCTGGTTCTCCGTCTCCCGCTGACCCCTGCTGGGCGTCGCATCACAACCTCCGACATCCGAGCACCGAGGGGGTGTCCACTGTCATCTCGGAGGTGGAGTCTCGCGTTTATCTGTACACATCTTTAGCACAGGCGTGTCGCCGTATTAACGTCCGACAACCAGCACTCTTTCGAAAGAAATGAACGCGAAACTGTTTACCTATCGGGTTCACAGATGTGCGAGTAAATGCGCGTGTTTGGAACGCTGCCGGAGCCTGCCTCACGTCTGTTGAAATATCGGTGCCAGGTCAGGTTCGTTACCGCGATATGAAAGCTGTATTTATGAACGGTCCTCGGGCGTGTGAAAAGAGTGCATTCGATACACACGCCGGTTGACATTATGGAAATAAGGGATCGACGGAACGAAACGTAAAAAAAAAAAAAAAGCAGCGGACTTGTCCGACGGACCGGTCGCCGCAGCTGTCAGGAGGTTGAAGAGGGGCGTGGAGGGGTTCGGAAAGGGGGGAATGCAAATGCGCATCGGACATTGCTCGGACGCGCGCGGACAATAACAGGCGCAATAAACAACCATCGCGACTGTTTTATCGAGAAATTAGCGGCATGCAAATGCGGAGCGGGCGGCGCGTTTGACGCATGGGTTGCGGTCCGCTCGTCGCTTTTCGCAGTTTTGATGCATGGCCGCGATGGCCCCGGGGGTTGGGGAGTGGGGGGGGGGGGGGGGGGGGGTCGACCGGCCGTCACGCTTCGCCGATCGTGACCGCAAAAACGTCCGGTCTGTGACGCACAACACCCCCTGCCACCTTCCCCTCGACCCGTATTCTCCTCTCCACCCACAGATACATTTCCTCGGTACGGGAAGCGTAAAATTTCCCGTCGACAAAAAAAAAGATATCTCACACCCGACTCCCTTCCCCGGTTGTCGGGTTTTCGTTTGTCGCGTGTTTACGTTCTGGGTTAAAAGGGGAAGGGGGGAGAGGGGATAGGGCGGCTGAGGATTGGGAGGGGGGCAAATATAACATTTTGTTTTACCCTAGCATGAAGTACAGGTATGCGTGGTGGGAGGGCGAAAAAAAAAAAAGCCGGGAGGGGACTGGTTGTTGAAAACGGGGGTTTTTGCATGCGACGAACTGTGCCCAAATTCGATGACATGTAGCGGTCACACAAACAACATCCCCCCCGCCTCCATTGGTCACATCCCCCAGCCCTCCCAAACACACACATACCCACCGTTTTCTACCCCGACCCCAGAACCCACACACATTCACATACACACACACACGTTGACGCATTCGAGCGTGTCGGGCATTTTGCGTTTCGTTTTTGCGGTCTGCGTGACATTTTTCGCCCCCGAAATAAAACCACTTTGCCCCCTCCTGCCCCCTGGCATTTCCTGCCTGCTACCGCCACTCCAGCCCCCACCCCCTTGCCCGACCACCTTCCCGCCCGGAAAAACAGGGCAGCGTGCGCTAGCGGGAATAGGGAAAAACTCTACCCGCGCGGCGGCGTCGGTGTCATTGCGCGAGGGGGGGAGGAAGGGGGGACCGAAAACAAACATGTGTGCGCTCACCGCACCGAAGAGAGCCGCAATTCCGATGGCGCCAACCGTGACGTACAAAATTTCATACGCGGCGGAATTTTTTTTTTCCCAACCCCGCATTTCGCCGACAGGCAGTTGCTTTACTGCAGCGGCGGCTTTATTTATTTTTCTGTGGCAGTGACAGCGCGCGCGGCGGATCCAACGACCCCCCCCCCCCCCTCTTTTTTTTCCCTTCCCGATATTACCAACGTGAGCTCCACAGGTAACTCCCAGTGACCACGAATTTTCAAAGCCCTGGCAATAATAACTCGGCGTAAAATATACCTGCTACGTCCCTCCGAGCGTCAAATGTGTTTAATCCTCTCCCCAGTTATTCCCAAGGAGTGCCCGTATTTTACTGCGTTCCGTGTTTTTCCTCCGCCATTTTTCCCCCCAGGGCAGCTGTACAAGGTTTTGTCGTATTTTAACGCAGTGGCGTATGCTATGTTACTATGGATTTTTTCTTCAAAGAACTAAACTGCTTTTTGGAAATAAGGCACTTCAAAACCCACGTGAAACCACAATTTCCCACCTCTCAAAACTTATTTCTCTCTTTTTTTTTTTAACCACAATCCTCCCACTGTGTGTTTATGTGTGTGTGACTTCGTGCTCCCACATGAAATCCTTTGAACTAATAAACTGATTACAGTAAAATTTGGCTTTTTATAAAAGACAGCTCTTATCGGGTTTAAAAAACTAATCTTCCTTTTATATACACGTAGCTTAATGAGAAAATTATTAAAATGGTTCACAAGTTTAATGACATGAAAATAGTGGCAAAACTTTGTGAGAAAAATAAATAGCATACATGTTATTAACTATAGGTACGACGTAAAACCCCAGATTTTCAAACTTATGAATACTTTATTACCTACATCTACTGTAAATTGAAACTCACTTAGTTCAAACCCCGCAAACAGCTTCGTGAGACAGTTTCTGCGTATTTCCAGTGAACACGTCTATGACCTTCTATCAACAGTTTGCTACACAAATGGTTTGAAAACATCTGTGGTGCTCAAAACGGAAAACAACGAACTGCTATGATAAGTGTATGTGATGGTCGTGGTTTGCTGTAGGTACATGTATATGCGTATGTGCTAGTGGTTGTTTTTCACAGATGTACTACGTTTTTTATTCTGGTTGGGGGGAAATATATGTTACGCTGAAGTTTATATATATATATATATATATATATATATATATCAGTATACTATTTAAAAAATGTTCCAGCAGTTTTTTAGAAGTTTCCAGAACATTGCCAGAATAAGTAGGTACTTAGAAATCTATCTACACCTGTTGGCTGTGCCGAAAGGGATTTTTTTTATTGGAAAATGGGTAGATAAACATATAACTACAAATCCCTAACCGAATAATGTAGGAAAAAACCTCAATTTTGGTCCAAATTAGTAATAAATTAGTAAATCATAACCAATAAATCGCAAATTTCATTCACTGAAATTGATCTGAATTTCAAAGGGAAACGTGGGAACAATCTAAGGACTCATTTCAAATTGAGCATTGCTTAGTACCAGAGAGAAATGAGTAAGCCTATTGTTTTAACAGCAGAAGTTAGAGCCATTGTTTGTAAAGATCTACGCAATGCAATCACCAGCACCTTACCTTTCTGAATGATAAGAAACCTCATTGTAGCCCAAAATAATTAAAGGAATTGTTAATTTCAACACTAAAATTGACATCCATTCACTGGAACCAAGAATGTAAGTAAACATCCCACAGCAAACAATAGGAAACACCAAAAAATTATACTCATTTAAAAAAAAAAAAAGATTTGTAATAGTGGTCTACTACTCGAACGTCCAAATTGTCTGTAACATTTCAAAAGGAATAAAGAACACTTCATTTACCTCAACTACTGTAAAGAGGAATGTTTAGCTGCGTTGTGTCCATCGTTATTGTTGTACAGTATGTGGCGTGAATTGAATTTTACCTAATGAATTTCGTGTAAAAACAGTAAAATTTTAATAACCTGAAATACTTTATGAATTAAATTTATTCTTATTGCCATAAAAAAATTAAGTTTTGTTTTAAACGTTTGGCCCAATAACATTTATTTTAATTTTAAAAACCTATTATCAATAATCGTTTCATTAAAATATCTTGTTTGAAGCTATATTTTGCTGCCATACCAAAAGCGTATGTAAGTTTACTTGCTATTCTAGCTAGATTGTATCATCTTGTTTGTTTTAGAGGAAATTGAACCACTTACACATTGGTATGACGATTTTTATAATAACGGAATTGTTTGCCTATGCAATGTCAGCTTACAGAGAGAATTTTTTTTAAAAGGTATATAAAATATGTTTAATTTAATTATTTGATTGGAGTTAAGACTAAAAAAGCAAATGGTTACAGCCAGCATATTAGTAAAGTATTGAATCAAGTTTCTACAAACATGAAACTAAAAAGTTCTCGAGTTTGTTACAGGACATTTACCCAATCTTTAAATAAAAAATATATAAATATATTCCGAATTGTATTAACGTTTATAGTTCACGCAATACAGAAGTAGGCTGCTTAGACTCAGTGCACTGGGGAATTTAAAGGAGATAATCTGTTAACACCCGAAGTGTTTCATCGAAATATTATTCTCTTGATGGAATTCATTTTTTTTCCGTCAAGAGGACTGCTAATGCCAGACCGAAAACGTAAATGAATGCATTCAAGGTCCACGATGAGCGCAAAATAAATTTTCCCATCTTTTGTTTCCTGTTGCCGCGAATCGGGCCATCTTCCTTCCTCTGACCCCAACCTCTTCCTCCTCGATGCCTTCCCCGGAAATGTCGCTATCCATGCGGGACCCATCATATGGGCGTAGGTAATGCCCAAAAATGCCCGACTTGGGGATATTTCCACCCCCGCCGGCTCCGCACGAGTTTTTGCCCCTCGCTCTGTCATTGCACTCCCGGGACCTCCCCGACCCCCCACACCCCCGCTCCCAGCCGCCAGACCCTAGCCCACCAGCCACCCCCACACAGACCCACTCCTTCCCGTAAAGGGGAAAATGTGTAATTAGGGGTTTGGGGACCAGCGGTCCCAAATTACTCCATTACTTCTCCCCCCCCCCAACTCCCAGTTCCCTGGCAGGCGTCTCCGCGCCTGCGTACCTGTGAGCACAGGAGCCTTCTCTATACTCCTGGAGTTCGTGCCAGCCTTCCGTCTGTTCTCGCGTCTGTAACACTCCGTCAACTAGCCACTCCGGCTTCCGTGAGCTCCAGCGATGCGTGTGGCTTTGGTGAGCACATTTGTTGGCATGAAAACCTTGCCCCCACCCTTTTCTGTCTCTTTCTCTCTAGGTGTATATATACACACACATATATATATATGAAAATAAATTATTGAAAATACTAATTCATTTATTTTTAGATATATTAGCTATTTGTCTTGACAGATGGACCTAAATTCTTAAATTGTAAAAAAAAAAGAGATAAACATTTTATAGTTGAAAAAATTTATGGATTCCACTTGCAGCAGTTGCCGCCTCCCGGGCTAGCAGAGCGCTCCCTTCCCCTCCATCCTTTCCCCCTCTCCACCTTGCCCCAGCCTTCCCCTCCGCACTTCCCCTCCTTTCCCGAGGCTTCCCGTCTTCCCTTCTCCTCGTTTCTCGAACCTTCCCCTCCGCCGCTTTTCTCTATTGTTCTCGAAAGACAGTTCGCCTGTATATAAGGCCGCGAGTTTGCTTAGCATTTGATAAAGTATTTCATGCAGGATTAATATATAAACTTTATCAAACAGGCTTTCCCGACTGTTATATAAAACTACTAGCCTCGTATTTAAGCGGTAGATCATTTAGAGTCACGACTGAAGGGGCTCAGTCAGACGTCAAACAAATCAAAGCAGGAGTCCCGCAAGGCAGTATCCTAGGACCTGTATTATTCAATATTTTCATTTACGACATGCCTAGACCTGAACATAGATATGTCCAATTAGGACTCTATGCTGATGACACAGTTCTGTTTAGTAGGTCTAGGAACTTAAATTTGGCTGCCGAAAGGTTGCAAACTGCATTAAATCTGTTTGAAAACTGGTGCACAAAATGGCGAATTAAAGTAAATCCGACAAAGTCAGAAGCCATAGTGTTCACGCGCAAACATCTACCGGACTTAGAAAATAGACCACGCCTCACACTTTTTGACGCAATAATACCACATAAAAACGTAGTTAAATATCTAGGAGTACACATGGATAGAAAACTCCTATGGCGTGATCACATAGAATTCAAAAGAAAGGCAGCTTTCGCAAGACTCATGACACTCTATCCAGTCATGAGCAGACGACTCGGGAGCTCTGTTAAAAATGGCTTAATAATATATAACGCGCTCATTAAGCCCATCATAACATATGCAGCACCAGTGTGGGCAACTGCGGCTGAGAGCCATTTAAAAAAGTTGCAGCGAATACAGAACAAGAGCATTCGTATCGCGACAGATGCGCCTGTGTACTGCCCCGTCAGGGCTATGCACAGGGAGCTTAAACTCGAACTCTTGAAAGACTATTATGTCAGGACTGCACAGAAATTCTATGATAAAAGTCACCTGAGCGCAAATATGTATATTTCCTCTCTCGGAGATCGCGACCCGGAATTTTATCGCAAATACAAAATGCCTATCTCAATCCTGGCGCACAGGCCGCCCTAGCTGCTCTGTGATTGGCAGGCCCGCTGGCCAATCACGTCGCGCACAGGCTCACGCGCACGGAACCCAGCCCTGTCTGCACGGAAAAAATTCCTACGCGAGTAACACTTATTATTTAATTTATAAATACTAAATAACCAAACAGGCTGCATATAAAACATCACTTAATAAAAATTAAATACGAATGCTCCTTCACCATTCGCCTTAAACCCATACGCCGACAGTTCTTCCACTATAACTAGTGAATAGATGTAAGTATAAAATATTAGCCTATATTATGTTGCAATATATATATTGTGTTGCATAATATATGTTAAAAAAAATAAAAATAAAAACAATAATAATAATAAAAAAACTAGTTTTAGTTATGTTTAGTAACACATCACAGTTAATACCACACGCACACAACTTCGTAGATAATTAAAGCGTAGAAGTTGGGGCTAAAGGGCTCGCGATGAAGGAATTGGGTAGTTTCTCTAACCGACCGACTGCCCTTACTGGCGACAGGCGATATGAGCTGTGCCCTCTTCCTGAGTGATTCCTGAAGCGCCAACTCGCGGATACACTGTTTAAATTAATTATTCGTAGCTCTGGATGCGTAGATGCTGTGATAATGGGTTAAGCAATGACGGACGAACTAATTTCTCTAAGTGCCGACAGCCATTGACAGGCGACAGGCGACCTGAAGCTATAGTTTCTCCGGAGTAAAGCCCATGTCACAGCTCGCGGATACTTAACGTAAATAAAACATTTAATGCCCACACATGCGTTACACCACACATTAAGGCATGTTAGCCCGCGCAACATGCATTTACTAAAAATAGTCTAGTCTGTAGGATGTTTAATTTTCTCTCTTTTAGTTATAGGTGCTGCTGTCTGGAGCGGATGTGAGTGGTTAGTGTTACCCTCACCGCCAGGGGCCCCTGCGTCCCTGGCCAGCGAATTCCAGTCCTGGACAAAATCAAAAATCAAGGCGGACATCGAGTCCAAGTGCCCAACCCCCGCATGGTAGACTCTTTCTACTCTGGCCAACTCTTCATCCAGACCATCCTCTGTCTCCTGTACTCTCCTACACTAATGCATGCAAACTTGCATCCCGCATGAAAGTGCCCAGGGTTTTCCCTGTGTCTATGCAGGTTTTACCTGGGCCCAACTTAACTAGTAGCTTAGACTAGAGATAAGAGTGAGGGGAGTTAGTCATGGCAACAATCGCTGCCATGGCTGGCCAATCCCCTCCTAGCACACGATGCATGTGACCCTCTCCCTGCATGGCTATTTCCAGCATGACTAAGGCGTGATAGGCTTCGGCCTGAGACGCACTTAGGTCCCTCCCTAACCCGGACCCCTCCCAAACACACTTAGTTTTTAGTTAGGTTAGGAAAAAAAAAAGAAAAAAAAATTTAGGCCGGCACTGTCTTCAGTCACTCTCGCTCGTAGGCAGTCCGCTGGGAGGAGGCCGCGCTACTTATGCTCATGGTTGATTAGTTATGTTAGAAGCTTCGCTTTAAATCCACTATGGATCTCTGCCTTGTAATTTCCGCGGGCATTAATGGTCTGTTTGCTCAAGTTTAACTTCTTTCTTACGAGCCTTCTGCTCTTGATTGAGTGGTCTAGATGGGTCTTGTACCTAATTTTGTTGGATGTTCCATTTATCACCGACCTTAATTTACATGTGTGTTTGCTTGATTATTTGTTTTGCGCTTTGGGCTTCCTCCCTGTCGTAATATTTTTTTTTTTAATGTCTTTTAGCTGGGGTTCGCGATTCCCATTTAAATTTGCCATGAAAACTTATGTTGCGTGTAAACTTAGTGCATAATTTAAAGCCTTAATATTTATACTTAGTTGCTTGATAACGAATTTGCTCTGCGTGAGACTTTTATATGACTCTTGTCTGCTTGCTAAGGTCTTTTAAATGTACATTAATTAAAAGAATTTTCCTTATGCGCAGTACTTAAACACGTGTTACGTCAGGCGCATTTTCATTGCGCAAATTGTTCATGATGCTCTCTTTTCAAGCATCTGTTTTATACTCATGTTTGTAAAAACCATAACGATTAATGGGTGTTGTCTGCACATTTGTTATATCTATTTGTACCTTAATATATTATCATTTTTGTTTAATGAATAAAATATATTTTTTTCTACTTTCATTTTTTTTCTAATATAACAACATTTTTACAACTGCTGTTGTATCATACTGGAATGGTACACCATTGGTTCCCACTTAACCTGTTGAAGTTACATCGATCTCCCACTTCCACCTAGCTTCACACTGATAATTCCAGTAAATTAAATTAAAAAATCTCTGGTTACTGTATGATATATATGCTTCAGAAAAATTATGAATTTTAGGGTTTTACGTCACATGTTTGTGGAGAAAGTAATACTAGGCAATCAAAATGGTTGCTATTTGGTGTATTTACCTTCCCGTTTCAGAGCTTTCTTTTTCTGCCATAATTTGTCCATTCATCGTACAAAAAAAACTGTTTGTTGCATGGAATTTTTTCTAGTTGGGCCAATTATTATTCCACTATACGTGGCTAGTTATAGCGAACTAGCCGAAGTTCCTGGCGTTGCCTGGGCTTTACGCTTAAGAGTGTAACATGAATACAAAAATGTAGTTTTTGATGTGTAAACATCTTAGCTCACGGTATACGGCATTTGGTAGGAAACATTTTGTCAAAATGGAACGGAAATGTGACACAAATATGGCGGACCCCTATGTAAACACATAAATCCGCATATATTCACATTCGTAAGCATTAGGGTACAAACCAAACGTATTAGTGGGCCAAATGAAAATTTATGATAGTGAAACTCTTTTAGAATATATTTGATAAACTAAAATAGTCATAGTGAAAAGTATTCCCAAGTTTTAAAATACGTAAGAAATCTGGCATTAGTTACCTTCCCTAACCAAAATTGTCTCGAATATGACACTGTTGATAAGTTAAATAGGTAATCTGTGACGTGATTCAAACCTTTTCTCTGGACAAATTTTTTAAATTAATTTTTTATAACAGAATACTGATTATGCAAATTGTGCTTGAAGCAAATACGTATGAATACATGCAATTTGTTAATATGTTTGCTATAATATTATTAAATACATAACTTAACAACTGGATTTATTATTTCATACCTGGTAGATCATTATCCATTATTTTTCTTAAAATGAAATAAAATTAGTTACGTTTATTAGGAAATGAACGCCCATTAATTCACTTAGGAATTAGATATAACACTTTGTAATAGTGAAACTATATTTTAATACTTTGTTATAATATATAGTCACATAATGTGTAAGGAAACTTTATAGTAATAACGGTTTAGTGAATTTTAAACAGATTGATAGTATTTTAATAAAATTCCTTGAAGAAAATCAGGTCCAATGTTGGGGTTTAGGATTTTTTTCAAGCCTTTTTTGCTTATATCGGAGCCGTTTCTAATAAATTAAATTCCCCTGTTGTTTAGTGCTGCTATCTGCCGTGATGGTGGCAAGCAAAGCAGTGAATTCTAGCGTCGGGCGCAGAAAGTACATGTGTGATTCGCATCAAGAAATGTTGTTACTTGAAAAACAAATATTCTATTTATCATTATATTTATGAAGCTCTGCTTTATTTTAAAAGTTCTACGTTAAATTTTGTGTCCAAGTTTCGTATTATAATTTTATTCGCAACATGAACAACATGAGAACACAAGAATTTTTTCGTTACCGAGGTTAGATGTTTACATATCACTGTCGAATACCGTAAGACTCGTTCAAATAGTTTTTATTTAAGAAATTAAATTATCGGTCACAAGAACGAAACATGAAATGTGTCCTGGAAATGTAAGGGTTAAGGTTTGGGGGAGGATGATGTAGGTAGTTTTCTATTGTTTTCCAAAGTTATAGGTATATAATTCTTAAATTTTAACATAAAGTGTACAAAATTTCATCAGGAAATAGGCCTACTATAATTCTTCTCTAAGTGGTAACCAAAAGGACAAAGGTGTGATTTTTGAGATCTCTTGGAAACAGTGGCCTTCCTCTTGTTTCAAAAGTTAAGTATGCTCAATTTCATTAAGCTCGGAGTAAAAATGTAGATTTTGATAAAAAAATAAACCCCAGACACTATTCTTTTTATAACTCTTTATGTCTAAGTATTGGACACATTCCAATAAATTTTAATGACTTAAGAGATATTTTCCTACACATGAAGGCTAGAAAAACTGGTGGTTAATACAAACATACACACATATATGTATATCCTAGCTGAATTAACCTGGCGTTGCCTGGGCTAAATCATCCATGGGAGCTGATTTCTGGGAAACCACGTTCTGAGTTGATGGATATGTAATGTAAGGAACGTTACTTCTGAATTCCAAGTCTTTAACACATATACTTAAAAAACGGTAATTTTTTTCTCTTTAAGACCCCTGCAACACACCATCCACAACATCAAAGTTGGTTTTAGGAAAACCCCGTGCTTAGTTAATATGTGTGTAATATAAAGAACATCACTACCGAGTTTCAAGTCTGTAGCACATATACTTGAAAGGTGGAAGATTTTTAGTCTCTAAGCCTGAGGCTGATTAAGGGCCGCATTCAAAGATTCCGCTAGAAATCTAGTAACCACTAAGACTTCCTCTAGTTGAGGTTTAGAACACCACTAGATTTAGTTTCAGCCACACCTTCCTTTAACCCGTTAAATCTACCTGTGACTACAAATGCGACCAATTTGTTTTAAAAATACTTTTGTTTTCCTTAGAAATGCTAGTGTAGGAGACCCCTTTTGAAACAAGATGTTTTGAGCCCAGTTTAAAGCACCTCTGCTCATTTACTTTTCATTCCTTCATAAGCTCTAACTGATCATGTGTCACAAATAAGCATTCAACTGTGAATTAGTACCTCTGTTCACCAATGTAAATACATGTGTTGTATGTTGACCACCTACACATCAAGTGAGATTAATTTTTTCCTGCCTATGAAGATTATTGGTTTATTTACATGCTTTTTGAATGGTATAAAGTTCATAAATAAAATGAAATAAAAAGGTAGATACAATTTTGAGTGTAACAGCTACAAGACAAAGTTTCATTTATAAATAAATAATTTTTTCAACACAATATTTTGTATTATTTAGCACTGTTAAAAGTTGTTCAACCAAAAACAACATTATTTACGAATGTAGGGTAATTTTGCAAAGTAGCTACTTCTGAGAAACAAAACATACAACTTAAGTGAAAAGTCAGTTAGTTAGGTCAGTTACATTAATTACGTATTATATATTTACAGAATACACTTTTTTTTAAATCTAGTGAAACTAATCAACCTTCTACTTGAGTTTTATTTGGCGTTATTTCCTATAAACCGCTACTTTACAGATTTCAAACAGAATGGGTTATGGCCTTAAGTTTCATATTCATCGAGGTTATTAGAATTGATGGGACGATGAAATTATAATGGATAAATGGGTCGGCAAAACGTGATTACCCCGAGAAACCTACAGCAACGTCAGCCACATGATCGGAAAACTCATCCACTTTAGCCCCTAAAGTCATGTCAAAATAACGGACAGATATAATACAGTACCTACTTTAGTACAGCATTTGTTAAAACTATTAAGGAATTAAAAATGGCAAGTAATTGGTGGCCAAGGGGTACGTTCAATGATGCATTTGTGCCCTTGCAATTAATTTAGACTCAGTGTAGTAACAGATTCATTTCAGTTTTCAAATGGGACTAAGCACTGTAAGAGGTCTTATCAGGGAAACAGGAACACAGATAATCTACAAGATATACCATTACTAGTTTACACTGTGTGTCTTAGAGAAAACCTGAATAACGGATAGACAAAATATGAATACACATACACAAATACAGAAAACCAAGACAAAATCAGCAATGTGTAATGCATAGACAGCACAAATAATTCAGTGGAAGGAATTTCAGAAAAAAACAATGGCTATGGATTTAACATTTGATATCGGCTTATTCTAGCTTGATTTTCTGTGTGTATGTTTGTGTGTTCATCTTATGTTAGTCCGTTCACACAGTGTAAACTAGTATTGGCGTATTTCCAACATAATGATTTAGATCAATATTCTTTTTTTGCAAGAATCATTCAAAGATTGTATTTAAAAAACTGTTTAATCATGAAATCTATTGGTTAGTTAAAATTAAAATAAAATAGGGTGGGCTGTCAGGTTAGCAAAATTTAAATGAATGTAGCTTACCTAACCTAACCAACCATCCATCCATTCACATGATAACACAGTTAATTTACTATAGCTTACCTAACCTACCATCCGAAAACATAATTTTATGATATTGTTACGATCGCGCTTGGCTGCAGTGCTTGGCGTCGCCGCGCTCGTTCGGCCTGTCTGCGCCCCCTTCCACCCGCATCCTCTACCTGGTATCTCGTGTCATACTATCTCGCGACATCCTGACCTTCGCAGCGCGTACCTGCCTCAGATTGAGTTACGTAAAAGAGGCCGCACTGCGGCATAAAAGGACTCAGAAATGTTTATCGGCGCGTTTTGTGGGAACCCGATTCTTGTTGCGTTTATCGGCGTTCTTTGAGCAGCCGCCACGTCCTTCGACAGGACTCACAACGCGTTTCTAGGAATTTCGACGGCGAATGTCGCGCGATATCTCGGAGACATTCCCGATTGTTCTGGACGGAAACCCAACGGCTATATAAGGAGGTAGGGCCGGCCTTCGAGGGAGAGTCTGAGTGGGGAGTTCTCCCGCGGCGGAGTTTCCGGGCGATAGTGCCGCGGGTGCGGCAGAGTGGCGAAGTCATTGGACGAAGGTTTCAGGGCAGGAAGTGAGTGGAGTCGGGAGTTTTCCCACGGCGGAGTTCCCGGGCGATAGAGTGGCGGGCGCGGCGGAGTCCCGAGAGAAGTTTCGAGCGAGGAGTCGAGCGGATCTCGGCGGTGGCGGAGTGTGGCGTCGGAGTCCCGCGGCGGAGACCCACGAGGGGTGCTGCGGCGAGAGTTGCTCCAGAGGTGCGGCCCAGTGAGGTGTGTGGAACGAGTGACTGGGGAATTGACATTTCTTTAAGTGTAATTAATTATCTGCCAATTTAGAAGATTATTTGTAAGTGACAAGTAGTGGTAATAAATAAAACAGTGTAGTGTGTTGTAAAATATTTAATTGGGCTATCCTTTACGAACCCGTGGTAAATCGTAACAATATTTACGAATTAACTGGTTATGAAACAGTTTATTTTGAAAACGGATGTGGTTAGGTTAGATACATTAAATACTTATGTTTTGAAATAGTTGGGACAATAACTACATTTAAAAAATGCGTAAGTCTTGAACCGTTGAATGGATATGGCATAGGATAATGCAGTAAACCTAACCAAGTTTTCACGCGATTTCACAGTATTTTACATGTAACTCATGTAACATAACCAACTGTTCTCACGAGTTTACGCTGTATGGAATTCAAATAACGTAATATAACAAACCATTGGAACGGTTAACTACTTTAATTATTTTAATGACCCCTTAAAGAATGATTGTAAAACATTTCATGATGTAAGTAATGCATATTTGAATTATTTTTACTACCAGAATGTTACTACTGTATGATCCAGAATTACTTAAAATTGGCTTCACAAACTGTCCAAGAACCTTGTAGATGAAGTTCACTACAAATAAAAATCAGTGTCATTCTAAAACGCAAACCAATTTTTAAAAATCCATAAATATTGAAAGTAAAGACTTTTTAAAATAAAGCAAATAGAAGCTCAACTCACAGGTTGATAGTGTCAGGTACATTTGTAATACGTGACATCTTTGTTCAAATACTTTTATTCCCCTTTAAAACCTTAAACTTTTTTTTATTGGTGGCCTTATTTCCCAGAAGCCGCTACTTTCAAAATGTATAATTTTGTCTTAAAGTGCTGTTTTTGCACCCTCCCACTTTTCCATATAAATACTTGTTACTTTTTTTGTAAGGCAAATAAGCCTTTATAGCAGTTAGAGAACAATTTCATTATCTTCCAGTACATTAGAATAACTAAAAAAATGATCTTATGTACAAGTTATAAAGGCTAAACCAATAATTATGTAGATAAGCAGCATCTATAACTAATAAGACGAATTATAACTAAAACAATGATTGGTTAAATTCGCTAAATCAGCAACATGTGAAAGCTTTCTCGAAGTTGTAATTTATGCACCTTTTATTATAGTTCTAAAGCACCTTATTTCCCAGAACCCGTTTTATCAGTAGTACCCCGAAACTTAACAAAGATGTGCAATTTACACGAACAGAAAAAAACTGATACATACTATATGTCCTGGCGACTTATTAAAACTCATGCTTATAGAAAAATGCACAGTTAACCACATAGCCATTGAGACAGGTCTCAAGAGGTACAGTAACCCAATGCGTTAACTCCTATTTTTACATGGCGAATATCCCCAGTAGGCCTCTTATACCATTCATTATTGTGTAGTTTTTAAATGTTATTAACCACTTTGTCATGCCTACAAGAAACAAGTCCTTAAAAGAAGCAAGTACAATAAACTATCACCAGATAAACTTTCCATTCATAAATTCTGACTAGGTTTAATAGATAGGGCACAATGTGATTTAAATTGTGCAAGCAAGGTAAGTAACCCAATTTTAAGTATTTCCCACATTTTTTATTGTGCGAAAAGATGTTTTGTTTTGTTTGCAGGACGTATTGCCTTCTTTAAATAAAATTTACAAAATTACACTGTTGATAGAATACTTAACACTGTCACAACAGTTTGAAATATCTAAATGTTAGAAATTAATTAACTAATACATTTTAAAATAGAGGGAGAAAATAAAGTAATTGTAGGCTTATAAGTTCAAAATAAGGATTTAATTACTGAGGTGTTCGAATTTTTATAGCTACATTGTTGTCAAGGACACGAATAGCTATACATTGCAAAAGAGAATTAACTGTAAATCTGCTAAATGCGATTTTTCATCCATCGGCCTTTTTTTCTTTTTTAAAACTCGCGCGAGATAAACTCGCGATCACCCAAGGACCTAATGTATTTGCAAGTAATTCCCTTGTCACAAGATTTGTAACACAAATCCCTAATTTTTAACAAACAACAATTTTTAATTGAAACTAAACTATGTATATGAAGCTGAAATTTTTATCATAATCCATAAAGAGCCGCATTTTCATTAGTAGGTTCTCAAAAAAACCAAACTTATGAAAAATAATCACTGTAAAATATAAGTTATTTATCTCATTTGCAACATTTATGTAAAAACACATTCGGATATTCGTTCACATAACCATCAAGAACTCCCAGCTGTAAATACACTTGAAAACTTTCTAGATGCAATCTTGTGTGGTCACTGAGCGACTGGATCCCTTCACTAGAAAGTTGAGCAGAACTGCCACTGGATGTGACTCAACATACGAATTGTTAAGCCTAGTGGGGATTTCTCGTCGAATTTAGTGGTCGCGGCCACTATATTATTCTGTGCACACGGCTCTAGGTTCTGAAAGTGAGTAAAGAATTAAAATGTACAAGACGTTGCCAGGAGACGCAGAAGGCATGAACAATGCAATAGCCATGGCCATAGAGACGAATAAAACACCTACAATGCAATAACTTTAAAAATTAAGGAACTTTTTATATTTAAGGCCCCTGCAACCCTCCTTGGGAGCTGATTTTGTAAATTTTCTTTGAAGATGTCTAAGTAGCAAAAGGAATACATTTGCCAAATTTCAAGTCTGTAGATCTTTCAGTTCCTGAGATTTCGTGATGTCATTGAGTGGTATTTCGCTTCATAAAATTTTACCACCCCTTTACACCCCATTAGGGATGAAATTTCAAATAACCCCTCTTTCGTGCACCCCAAGGATAATCAAGGAATATTTCCTCCAAATTTCAAATCTCTATTTCCACCGGTTTTAGCTGTGCGTTGTCTGTCAATCAGTAAGTGTTAGAGTTTTATTAAGTATATATGGCTTGATTTATAGGCTTTACTTAATTGTCGAGCAAGCCCAGAAATGCAGTAGTCAGCATAACTCACTCCAATCTGAATTCGGCTGCCACGATGGTGGAGTAGCTAAATGCACCAGCCAAAGCGATCCGGGTCGATTTATATAGAGGTTAATCCAAGATTTTTCTCACAAGTGTGAATACGTGAAGGACTTTGCGTTGAGCCGTTGTTTTTTTTTATCGTAGTACTCCTGTTTCCCCACCAATTCACCCCTACCGTTTCACTTACGTGTCTAGGATTCAACACTGACTAACTTTAATTTAAACAGGTTCCTGTTCTTTTTTTTTTTTTTTGCGATTTGCTAATTGAACGGCCCAAATCAGCTAACGTAAAAAATAGCAAGTGAGTTTGTTTTACGTACCACGTGCTTCTAAGATTTAATAACTTCTACGGTATACTAACTACATTTTAAAGTCAGCTCCACTAGCTCTAGTGTAATAAAAGCCGTTCAATGTTTCCAGCCATAAGTGGTTTCACTGGGAAGCTTACGCACGCGGTCTGTCCCGTCATCACTCTGCAAGCTTCGCTTGTGTGTGTGTGTGTGTGTGTGTGTGTGTCAGTAGAATGCGGCCTGAGTCTCAACTCGACCGACAAGCTACGGCTACAGGTTGAAAACACAAACACTTCTTCTGCTTTGAAGTGCTTTTCGAGGTTGGTATACGCCTTTGAACTTGCGGCTGAACCACAGCTTGTTTGCGAATACTGAAGAAAGTATTTAAGAGGGAATACTTAAAGAGTTTGGTTTGACGTTTAATTGAACAAAGTTCTACAATCACCGTGAAACTGGCCACTGTAGTGATTTTATTTAATTGGGATAGTCGGTGGCAACACACCTATTATTTGCCATACATTTGTTTGTCACGTGTTGTGGTTTTACCACAGCTTCAAGTTTGGCGGCGGTGGTAGAACATGGTTCCAATTGAAAGTTACCCCTGATGGTGACATATCAGCTCCTACTTGAGAAGCGCAAAACGTCTTTTTGGCGAGGAACCTGCAGCCGAAGTGAGTCCTGCACGTGCGACTTAGGGACCGCCCACGACGGCGCTAGGCCCGCCAGCTGTGGCCCGTCACCCCGGCGGGCCGTGCGTCTCCATCAGCCGCCGGCCTGTCGGCGCCGGCGTCCCCTGCGCGCCGCGGCGCTTTGACGCGCCGCCGCAGCCTCGCGGACACTCGCAGCTGCTTCCTGAGTCGGCGAGCTTCAGGCCCGTGCCTCCGCAACTGAGTCACTCCTCCACTCCCCGCGACGTTATAGTCCACGCCGCCCCTCGCCGCATCAATGCATGAGTCGGCTAACTAGTGGTTCGGAGTCCACTGTGAGATTCTTACGAATAATACCTCACAGAAGGAACACATCGAGTTTAACCAAGTATGGTGCTGTGACACGGCAGAACGGAAAGTTTTTAAACTGCTTTGGTGTAACTATCAAATACATGTAGACTAATGCTTTTTTCACGGCACCTGTTTCATTTAGCTCAGTCAATATTTAATTTTTTTTTATCATAGTAAAATATTAACATGTCATTGCTCTTAACGAAACTATTTATTTCCGCATTTCCCAAATCCTTGGAATCCAGGAACAGCAACACTGAAAACTTATTCACATACATTTTGCTTTATAAGTATAACGATAATCTTTACTGGTGATGCCATAAAGAGCAATAAGAAGTCCGCTGTCTATGTAAACTCGTTCCATGACGACGTGAACTGCCACAAGGCGATACGCAGCTGTGCGCACACGGCGGGAAACATCAGTGTGTCCAGCCTTGTGCATTTCCAAATCACAACTTTAACGCAGCAGGTTGCGTTCCAGCGCGAGCGGGCAGCGCAGCTCTCAGCCGTCCGCCAGAGTCACGTCTATCTGGGGCCAGCTCCACTGACCGCGCCTGTGTTACTATTGATGAGATTACCAACATCACTTGCGCGTGCAGAGAGAAATCCTTACAGTGCGTAGTGCATGTCTCTCGGGAATGCAACAAATAAATTTATCTAAATCGAACATGTACACATTTTAACTTCAAGATATCACAGAGTATAAACTGGCAACCGAATAGTGTGACAATTACTTTTTTTCAATCAGCGATCTGCAAGTCAGTGATGATAAATTTATTCTTTTTGGGTTTGTCATGCAATATTTAAAGGCAATATTGTTACGGGGCTTTAGTTTTTGGCAGTCCGCACAGTTGGCTAGTGCGAGCTGACTGAGAAATTCCAGCCGGTTCTGAGTTCTCTACAATTTTACAAACCCATAACTTGTTGGATATTGTGGTTAGTCGCCACGCCACGACAGTCTTTTTATCTTTTATTCTTCTAAATGAATTTTAATATATTTGTTTATTAAAGAAAGATTGTATTTTTATTACTAATTATGGCTGTTCAACTTTAGTATTTTTAAAATATGAAGGATTTTTATACAGGCAGTAGTTTATGTTTCGGCCATTTTTATCTAAATGTTATTATGAATTAAGTTTATACGTTTAATGGCCAGACTGGGTTTTGAATCCGAAGTCTTTCAGTCGCTTGGAGGTATTAAAACTGTTTCTTGAATTGCACGAGAGAGTGCGGCGTGTACATCGTGACGTCGCAACAAGTGAGTGTCGATGGCGAGTGTGCCGTGGGCCGCGCGCGCCCTAGAGTGTTGTCGGCCCTCGGACGAGGAGTGCGCATGGTAACCGCGGAGTCGAGCTGCTGGCGTCGAGGGCGCGGCTGCTGCGAAAAACGACTGTTCCGTTTAAGCCTGTTTAAGTCAAGCCGTTACGACGTAATGTTTTGGTGATGGCGTGAAGCAAATACCTATTTGTGCAGTTCTGTTGTATCCCGAGGTGCCAATCCAAACCTCGTTGAGAATTTCGGTATATTTAAACATGATGAATTCTGAAGTGGACTCGTGACGCAGAATTTGTTTGAAAATCAAGCTAGACAATATTACCATCCTTTAGTTGGAGTAGTCGTTAATCGTCATTTAATCCATTTTGGTACAATACTACGTAAAATATGAAGTGATGTTATGATGCAATATAGTGAACTTAGAAAAGTTGCCATCGATTTTCTAACGTATTTAATTTTGCAGTTAAATATTTCAGCTTTGAGAATCTTAGGAGTTGACAGTATAAAGCATTACGTGTTGACGAACTATGACTGTGGATATCTGCGCGCAATTTTGGAAACCCCTGTTCTGGCACTTTAATTAGTATCTAACTGTCTGCAAGCAACTGTAACCGTTGTCGTTAGTGTGCGAATCGACGCGCTGTTTCGTTTTTATATACAAAATTTTAAAGATACTTTTTATAAAACATTTTAAGACCTTTCAAGTCTTAATTTCCTTCGCTTTTAATATTTATTAAAATACATGACCACCACGTTAGGGCATTTGAACAGTTTATTAGTTAACTTTATGCTGGATGCCTTTTCTTCTAGATTTTAAGTATTAAATTTTTTATGTACATTTTATTTACATTTTAATTGTATACTTAGGGGTAGTAAATATTTAGTTAAGAATATATCAAATGCAGAACTATATAAATAGATTATATGTCTAATGTGTTAACATATTTTGTAATAGCTTTTGTTATTGCACATTGGCTAAGTAAATTGTTGAAAAAAGTATTTATTGCAGGTTTATTATTATTTTGGTATATAAAATCCCAATTCCATCACCAAATAAATAGGGTTGACTGTAATAATGATATTTTGTGTTTGCCGTCGTTCAAGAAGAATAGAGTTGTTAGAAATATCGAATTTATAGTGAAGTAAAATATAGGCAAACAATAGTTCCTATAATTGGTACCCTACACCGCCTACAAACAACTGTACAAAAGTATGTATTATGCCTTAATGCATCCGCATATTCAATATTTTTGCACAATATTGGGATGGGTCAAAGGGCATGATAAAAAAACTAGAAATACTACAATAGCATTTTATTAAGATTTTATACGAACTACCCTTTTCGACTCCATCCCATACACTCGTTTCAAAAGGTAAAATATGACCAATTTAAATTCATCTAGCAAGCATAATTTATATGTACAAAGTTAGAAATAAACTGACTCATGGTAATACTGAATTTTTAAGAAATAATGATATTCTTGAACATCACACAAGGCAAGTGGGAAATATCAGTCTAAGTTCTTCTAATACAGGTTAATATGGATCTTCAAGTGTTGCAGTCAGTGTAACCAAACTGCACAATAACCCACTAAAAAAGTTAGGAACCCATTAAACCTGGAAGAAAATTTGTTAATTTGTTAAAAAAAATATATATGTGGGTGATGTATGATATGTATGCATAGTGATGTGTAGAATAATGTGTGATTCTTGCCAAACTACCAATGTAAAGGTACTCTGTAATAAATTGTATGACGTATATTGTAAGTGTTAAATGTGAAATTCATAGTGTTAATATTAGATCTCATTCTGAGACAGGCTTAAGAAAAGATTATAATTTTGCAAAATTGAAATGCATATTTCCAAAATAGAGCAATTCTCTCTGGAACATTCTAATAAAAATTTTTTTAAAAATGTAGACGGAAGTTTATTGCATCAACCTCTGGCCAGAGCGCGACGGAGGTACTCGCCTTTTCTTGTTGACTGTGACACCGGCAGCGGTGTAACAAAAGCGACAGAATTGTTAATTTGAAACTGTCATTAAGGAAAAATATTTCAAGCTCAATTGGACTGTGCGCACCAGCCTCTCTCTCTTGTGGTCCTCCTGTAGACCTTCACTCTGTGTGAGCTTCACTAGACTGGGTTCAACTGTGGTTGGCCTGACCTCGCAGTACGGTTCGTGGGCTACAACCTACGTTAAGTCAGCCTGAGTGCTATAAATGTACTCCTTGAGGTCACATTAACTGACTTGTTCCTAAGCTTTTTCAACATTCCACCTTTTGCTCTTTGATTTTTCTATAGGTGTTTCAGATTGTCATTTTGTTTATACACCTGTCTACGGAATTTTAGAAATGTTTTGATGAGACTTTCGGTTTTGGCGTTCGTGACTATTTAGCATCCACAGATACATAAATGTGCCAATTTTCTTTGGCGTAATAAAATGTGATAGTGGATTCTCTTCCTTGGAAAAATACTGGTTTTTCTCCCTGCAAGAAGGCGCATGTATTTTGGTGACGCTATGGCCTATTTTTTTTTTTTTTTTTTACGAAAAATGGAAAATAGTTTGGCGCTCTAGGAAGTGAGCATTTTTTTGCGTCGTAGTTTTCCTTCGCAGATATCGATGCTGTTTATTTATAAAAACGTGGCTAATCAAGCAGCGCTGAATTATGTATGGCCTGAGAGTATCAATTCCAAGGAGGAGAACCGTTTGTCGTAATAGTTGGAATTCATAATTTGTATTTCTACTGTCCTTTTGGAACTCAGAATTTTGTTCACTTCTTACAAATGTGTCATCCAAATAGATTTTATTTATAAATTCTTGTTTACTAATTATATTTGCCTATCTTTGAATGTAAAATTATCTTTGTTAGTTTTTTTGCGAAATAATTAGGTAATATTTAGTGTTTTTTAACTAAATTATTTTTATCATAAAAAATAAGGTTTTGCACGGAAAATTTTATTCCTATTAATTTTAATTTAATGATCTACTGGTGTCGGCTATCTCATTATAAAATTAAAAGTGTTAATAATTTTATAATTTACAAGTGCTATGATAGTTGAAATTTGGGCATACGCGTAGATCCTGGAAGGGTTGAAGCAGGAAAAAGGGGGGGGGGATGGAATCAAAAAGTCCCTCTCTAAGGGGGCCCACTTACGCTAGCAAAATCATAACTGTGAAATGGGAATGATAAACGTTCATCTCGCGGTGCCCCTCCCCCCGGGAATCCTACAGATATTTATTCATGCTCCTTGGTATGCCTTTTACTTATATACTCTCCTTTATATCTTTATCTAAGTATCACTTAAGTCACCCAGACACTGCTAGTGAAAGTCAAGCATGGAACTATTAATTAATGTTAGAATTTTTAATAAGTCACGACTTTCCTGCAGTGGGGTTTGCTAAAGGTTTGCAATTTATCCAGCGGGATGAGACCCAACGCCGTATTTTATGGCAATATAATATACCACAACGTTATTACTCATTTGAAAGGAAAGTCTGACACTGAGTTTCAATCGCTAAACTTGTAGTGATTTAAAACATGCTAAGGGTCCTAGCAATTCTTTTTCCATAAAGGAAGAACAGCAACGCACAGAAAAAAGGGAATTTTTTTTATGAAGCCCGCGAATCGCAGATATTACAGTTAGTTAATACTACAACGCATTACAAGCAATCAGAATATTTAGAATTCATATTCCTGTCAAGAAATTGACCTAATTCAAGTTAACTAAACGCTTCCTTGCAACTGTCCCGATTGACAATATATCAGAACATATGTCAACATTTATTGACTGAGAGAACACGCTCAGCGAGAAAGAAATAATGTTGAGATTAGCTAAAATACTCTATTTAGGTACTCCATCTATGAAAAAGCGATTTCCATAAAAGAAATTTCATTTCGCTTCAACTTCAGCTTTCAAACTTCTGTCGACCGACGAAGAATAAGCGACTTAACGCATCGGTGTCAATCACTACAGAATCTTCATAGATGGCCCGTAATGCAGTGAATTTGGAGTAGCTTGAACAACGAGCGGGACGTGAGCGCTTCGACGTGGCAGTCCCTGCATGTCCGCAGTTCAGTCGCCGTGCTTGGAAGCAGTCCGCGCTCGGGAAGTGGCGCGTGGTGCGCGCGCGCCGACGCAGACAGCTGCCGACAGTCGCGTGACGGATGGGGCCGTGATGTCATAATTAAATTGCTAAACAGCGCGCGCGCACTCCTCAAAACGCCGCGCGGCCTACTCCGGTTACATTAGCTCTCGTCAACTCGGGGTAGGGGGGGGGGGGGAGGGTAAGGGGGGGGGGATGGTGCACTGAGTCAGACGCCCGAACAAACACCTCAGTATTTCGGTGTAATGAACGATACTCGACATCATCTTGGTTACACGTTTGATTTGGAATTTAACGGTCGATGAACTTACAGTAAATAATCGTAACTATAAGTCGTATTGCCAGTTTTAAGTTAAGCATGATGAATTTTTTTAACGTCTTGATCCAGAAACAATTTTCTCTAGTACCACCTTGACAAATCTTTTTGGCGAGTCAATGAACCTTATGCCATCATCAGCTCGCTAAATGAGACAAATGCATTTTCATGCTGGCGAAAGACTTTGAATTCACAGGGAAGGTTGTTCATCCAATTTTTTCCCCTTTATAAAATATGATTTTACCTCAATCCGATGAATTTTGCGTCAGCGTGTTTTCCTGTTATGAATTACGCTAGATCACGAGCGAATGGAAAGAAGAAGAAAAATGGCGCAGTTTACTGAAAACCCAAATTCTGTATTAGGGGTGATGAAGTTGTGTTTCGTAAATGAGACGTTCAGTATCGTGACTTGAAAAGAAAAACAAAATGAAGAATGAAAGAATTGAGGCTTAAATTCTCGTCGACAGAGAGGTCATGAGATACTATGAGGAGAGAATGGAGCATTGACGAAATGCGTGGGTTTGGAAACGGGAGTACTCCAAGAAAAAAACCTACCAGCGCACAATAACGTCCATCACTATTTCCAATTGAGAAAAGTTCCGGTTTAATCCGTCGGGAATCGAACCCGGTTCGCTGAGCTGGGAGACAACCATTCAGCCACTGTCAGTTCAAGTAAGAATTAGCGTGATAGCAACATTCTTAAATTTCGGACACTGTAACGACAGTGTCGCCTTGCCCGACGCATGAGTGGCGGAAGGTTACTTGAAGTAGATCCCAAGCAGGGCTGTACGGAGATGTCGCGGCGATGCGGGGACGTGACGTCAGTGTATTTATGTGTGTGTTTGTGAGCGCGCGGGCACGTGCCGCTAGTTGAGCCACTTAAAGATTCATTTAAGGGAGAAATGATACTGGAGAGGAAGGGGAAACAAAATACCACGAAGGGGCGTCGTGGTGAGATTCCGTGGGGCGACCTCAAACGTATACTTACATCTTCACGAGCTCTGATTTGGGCCCGGGAGAAGAAGAAAAAAGTAAGACACGAGCCTAGGAACCACCAGGCCACAGTTTACGCATCGTCAGATATTAGGTACTAAAATTATCAGGTAAAGTACATAATACATGATTATTTATAAATCTTTGAAGTTACAAGTCAGTTCTTTCTTTTGCTCTGAATTTCTGGTAAGTCTACCAGCATTTTAAAGATATTCAAACCATTTTTTTTTAAATTTGAGAAAATATTTATGCGTTCATTATGGATTCATTTAATGATTCTTGTAATTTGGAAGATCATTTATAATGATTCATTTAGAACACACGTTAATTAAATATTGAATATTTAAAAATTATATATATATGAAAGGTCACCAGATTGAACATTATTCCAATTCGCATTGTACTCAGGAGAAAAAATATTTACACTATTTATATATTTAAAAAGGGAGAGAGAGTGACTTATTTGATAGAAGTAAACTCGACAAAACTGGACCGATTTCAAAACTGCTGGTACTGTTATAAGCCTGCATTATTCCATACAAATATTGGCTATATTTTACTTTAAAAATGTTTCCGTATAATATTGCCATATTCTAAGCAAAATCTGAGAAAAACGACCAAACTAACTGCTTTCTTGGACTACGCTGATTTAACCATTATAGATATAAAAATATAAGCTTGTCGCCAGGCACGTGATACTCACTTGCGTTCGAACTACAGTATCTATAGTAATATTATAAATCTGAAGAGTTTGTTTGTTTGTTTGTTTGAACGCGCTAATCTCAGGAACCACTGGTCCGATTTGAAAAATTCTTTCAGTGTTGGATAGTACATTTATCGAGGAAGGCTATAGGCTATATTATATTATCAATAACATTAGGGATCCTTACTTAAAGTCCCATTTAGAATCAAATGCGTTGGAGGGGGTTAGATACAACATGCAGTACACGTACGAAGTGTGTGTTGACAATGCCGCAGGCGCTATTGCCTATTAACATTGTTGCCACGCACTAGATACCTTATCATTCTTAATTTTCCCATACAAGTAAAAAACACCCGTGTGATATTAACAACGAAGCAATCAGTACCCTCATAAGAGTTCAATTAGTATTTAAATACTTTTTATCACTTTAAATCGCAAACCTAAACTATTGTTTATTTCCTCTCTCTATGTTTAATTTGTTTTTTTATTGCCCTTTTTTCAAGTATATATGTTTTACAGACTTGAAACTTCACAGTAATGTTCTTTATGTTACGCAGGATGACATTTTCCGAAAATTAAATACCATGGGTGGTTAAAACCAGGAAACAGTGGTTACTTTGTCTGCATGAGAACAGGATTTTGCATTGTCCATGCCTTCTGCGTCTCCATGACAACGGGCATCACGCGGCAGTGGCGTAAACACAAGGAGGGGCATTTATAATGAGCGGCGCAAGAGTGATCTGCCTGTAGACTGCCGTAGCGAAGTACGGGTACATCAGTTGTACGTTGCGTGCACGAGTCGGGAAACCATTGGTGCTATTAATTTTCTCTCCGGTACATTATACAGCATTGTAATAAATTTTCACTGATTTTTTTTATTTACCATTACTGTAAATGGGAGATGTGGCTTAATATTTTTCCATTAGTATAGCCGTGCGAAGCCGGGTCGGGCAGCTAGTATCTGATATACCGCAAGTGTACAAAGAATTTGAAGGCCAAATACAAAACATGTAGTTGTAACTTGACATTGATTTATATATATATATAATTATAAAGACCTACGCCTATATAGACCTATAATAATGACTTATAAGAACACTTGCTATGTTAAATATACGTTTAACCCGTGGCTAGCAGGATAGCAAAGCTAGTATTTAGCCAAATAAATTATTGGACTCGCGTTATAGAAATCAGAAGCCCTATGATTATGCATTTCACAGGATACCAAAATTATTTTACATGACTGAGAACATCTATGCATACTGCACAAATGACTTCCCTTCCACAGCAGGCTCCAAGAAGTACGCAACCATTCATGTAGGCCTATCACGGTTTTTAAGTCCCGCCTATCTAGTCACGACAAACTTAACTGCAATGTATCATCTACTAGCTGATGTATCTTTCCACATCTGTAGAGAGCCCAGGACTATAAGCGCTCAGGAAATCGGTCCCACAAAATGTAGTGTTTATGACTGGTGGCCTATTATTTGAACCCGGCGTTGAATCGCATAATCAGCCATAGACGCGTGCTTTAAGATTTGTTTTATTATTTACTATTAATATAGTATAATGCTTGTTCGCAGCTAGAAATAATAGACTAGTAAATTTACGGACTTTCAAACGAAGAATTTACCTTAAAAGAGCAAGAATTCCCGTAGTTACAGATGATAAATATCCGTACAACCTACGCTAGATTCCCACTTAAAATTTCTGCGTTTTAATATAAATAGGGTAAACATACACGTTGCAAGAAGAAGCATGTATTTGTTGTGGATTAAAAAAGTTTTTGAAAGTGTTGTTAACACTCCAATGTTAAGTTATATGAATTAAGTTTCAAAGTAGGTAAACTTATTATCCGTAAATACACGAAAATTTTCCATTAATTAACGAAAATCCTCGCGTATTAGGTATGTAACCATTGATCTTCGTAAATTTTCGGGAAAAACTTTAACGGAGTGTATGAAAGAAGTTGAAAAGTCTTCAGGGATCACACATAATCGTATTAAACATAAATGTGTGTCTGTATATTTTTGATGTGTAAACATCTTAGCTCTCGGAATACGGCATATAGTAGCAGTAATTTCGTGGAAATGGAACGGAAGTTTATTAAACGGAAATGTGTCACATAGATGGCGAACTTACGGAAAGCAACATAAGCCCGTATGTAGTCACTTGCGTATCAATCTCGGCATTATTAAAAAAAAAAATTCTACGTTAAATTTCCTGTCATAGTTTAGTATTTTAAGTTTATTTGCAACATGAACAACATGAGAACACAATGAGTTTGCTCATTACCGAGCTTAAATGTTTACACATCACTGGCGTGTACTAAGTAAGAGATTAATTAATTCTTCTTTTTTTTTTTTACTGTTACGTCTGCTACCAACATACTGAAGTGTACAGTGACAACTCGCGGCCCGGTGAGTTCTGTGCGGTTGTTTTCCCATCTGCCACCGAGGAAGTGGCCAGAAGCAGGGTCTCCCCCCCTCCTGCTCGGGAGAGCGGGCCTGCTCGCAACTCACAATCAGTCCGGCGCGGCGAGACGACGAAGGCGCGGTGTGCGTTTCATTGGGGGGAGCCTCGAGCCGGCCCAATTTACAGATGTCGCTGGCAGCCGCTCCCCCTGGGCCGGGGGGGGGGGGGGGAGAGAAGAAGGCGCGAGTGGAGTGGCGGGGGGGAGAATGGTTGTGCGTGAAGGGCGAGACGCCTCAGGCGGCTACATGACGAGAGAGAGAGAGATTCGGCGGGCGTCGAAGAGAGAGAGAGAGAGAGAGAGAGCGAGAGAGAGCGAGAGAGCGATATAGGAGCGCTCTTGCACGTGAATGCGAAATGAAACGAGATGATTTGCGATTCGGCGCGCGGGAAACCGCGGCACGAGGGAAAGGGGTTAGTGTGGGAGGGGGGGGGGGGAGATACCCAGTTCCCCGGGTTTCGGTTATATTCCGCCAGGGGTGAGGTTCGGTGTGTGTGTGTGTGTGTGTATGTGTGTGTGTGTGTGTATGCATGCGGGGGTGGATGGGGGATTGGGGGGGTTGAGTGTTGGAGGAGTTTAGTCCGCTCACGAACCAACCCTTCCCTCCCCGCAGCTCCCCACACAGCGAAACTGCCCCCCCCCCCCCCCCCCAATAATGGATTCCCCGACGCATTGATCCTGGATCACCGGTGTCCCCGTGGTATATCCACGTCCGACGGCAGTTTAATTGCGATTTTTTTTTTTGGCCCGATGCGTACGCGAGCGGTCCCCGAAAGCAAGCCGTTTGCAATTTGTTTTGTTAGACAGTATGGTAATTTAAACGTTGTATTTATTTATTACGCGCTGCTTGTTGCTTCTGAACATGATGCCTCGCACGGCTCATGAATGCCGTCAACGTGACAATTCATCACTAAGTCTACGGATATTTTATTGAACTACGTGACATGTTATTTCCCTGATTCAGAAATTGAATTTTTTTTATGGAAAGTTTACTTCACCATTTAAATTTAGCTGGACATGGATTTAAAGTTCCTGTTCCTATGTAGTTCTGCCATTAATTAAATCACAAAATACAAAGTTTTTTTTAAAATATTGCACTATCCACAAAAGCCCAATCCACCGTACTTGCATGACGAGCAACTAACCAGTTTCATGAATATCGGTGTTTAAATTTAGAAAGTTATTGTTTAGTATTCGACCTTTATTCAATAACCAAATACATAAGGACTTACACTTATAATAAACTAGCTGACCCGACGAACTTTGTTCCGCCTTAGAGGCAATAAATGAGCAGATTTTGGATTTTATTAAATTAAATTTTTTATTAAGATAATAAATATAAATAAAAAAATCAAGTATTTTAATGATTCTTTATTGGCCATATATTTTGGTGCATGGGTTGCATTCTTCATTGAAGCACCTTGTGATAGACGACATTTTTTGTTTTATTATCAGGCGCAAGAACAAATAACGCAGATGGTCTTCCGAACCGTGAACATGCCACATATAATTCGACCATGGGAAAAACATGGATTTTCTAGATTCAGACCACAAACTTTCAAGGATTGGCCTTGTGATTTGTTAATGGTCATGGCGAATGCAAGACGGATCGGAAATTGAAGTCGTTTAAACTCAAACGGCATATCGGTTGGGATCATCGGAATCCTCGGAATGAGAACTTCCTCACCTTCGAATTTTCCTTTGAGTATCGTCGCGTAAATCACATTGTTCATCAATTTACTTACCACCAAACGCGTTCCGTTGCACAGTTTTGGTTGGTTTATGTTTCGAAGCATGATTACTACGGAGCCAACCTTTAGTCGTCAATTGTGCGGTGGTAAGCCAGGCACATCCAAGGAGTTTAAAAATTCAATTGTATGTTTGGTGGCTTCATCTTCATTTGTTACACAGTCAATAGATATGAATGAATGCAGTGTACCAATGAGCTCATTCTGAATTATGTAGTTTAAGTCATCTATATCTTTATTCTTAGCCGCCAAAATTGCTCGCTCACTCAACCATTCATTATTTTTGTGGTTAATAATGATGTTTGGGAATACTTTGTTGATGAGTTCGTATTTCGATGAGACAAAGTTACAGAAATTCGGAGGAAATGAAATCAATCCGCTCGATTCATCGATAGGTACTCGCCCATTACCAATAGTCAGCAATTACTCAGATAAATTTTCAGCAGATATATCGTTCAGCAATGCAACTCTCATGTTTGTTGTCAGCTGAAGTTTCTTCACATAGCACCATAGATTCGATTATTTGAGGCAAGCATTTATTTCGTCAGCAGCATTTGATCTTTGAATTACTGGCAATGTTTGACGGAAATCGCCAGCCAGTAAAATCATTGCACCTCCAAAACATCTCGAGTCATTGCGTATATCTTTCAATGTTCAGTTAAGTGCACATCGGGTCAACATTAAAATTTTACATTGTCAAATTTTAAACCATACTTAACCATAGACAACAATACGTTGAGCTGTCAGTTGTGTTTTGTTAATTGTCAAATTTTCAACCATTCTTAACCATAGACAACATTACGTTTAGCTGTCAGTTGTGTTTTGTTATTCCAAGTCAGTTGCGTTTTGCTATACCATTTTTAACAAATGAACGGCTAGACTGATGTTTTGACTGATACATTTTTCGTTTTGCTTTCAGTTGCGTTCTGTTATACCACTTTTTTACACGCTTTATATTAGCTTCACCTGTATGTTTGTTTGTTTGTATGTATGTTTGTAACCGATTCCTTTGGGTACGATTGTGACCCACTTTAAACGGCCAGATTTCATTCAAACTTTGTAGATTTATCGAGGACCGATGACAATACACTAATTTGATAAGATTATTCCATTATTAAATTTGCAAAATAAGATTTTCGTCAATTTATATAATTTCACAATATTTAGTGGGCTTTGTTTATATCGCGCCAAAGACAAACTGAAAGAAAAGAGTTCACACATTGTAAAGAAAACCATTTCGCCCATGTGCGAACTCTTTTCTTTCAGTTTGTCTTTGGCGCGATATAAACAAAGGCTACTAAATATTTTAACATTTAATTAAATGAAATGTGACATTTAATTAAATGAAAAGTGAGAGTAGGTTATGATTATTGTGAACAATATACTGTCTTGATTTTCTATTTTTTTAGTTTGGTTTTCTATATAAAGCGTGTTTTTTTAGTTTTTTAAACTTTTTTTTCCCCCCGGAACAGGATAAAAAGTATCCTATGTCCGTCTCCTGGTTCTAAGCTACCTCTCTACCAATTTTCAGCCAAATCGGTTCAGCCGTTCTTAAGATATAAATAGTGTAACTAACACGACTTTCTTTTATATTTACACTATTTATATATTTAAAAAGGGAGAGAGAGTGACTTATTTGATAGAAGTAAACTCGACAAAACTGGACCGATTTCAAAACTGCTGGTACTGTTATAAGCCTGCATTATTCCATACAAATATTGGCTATATTTTACTTTAAAAATGTTTCCGTATAATATTGCCATATTCTAAGCAAAATCTGAGAAAAACGACCAAACTAACTGCTTTCTTGGACTACGCTGATTTAACCATTATAGATATAAAAATATAAGCTTGTCGCCAGGCACGTGATACTCACTTGCGTTCGAACTACAGTATCTATAGTAATATTATAAATCTGAAGAGTTTGTTTGTTTGTTTGTTTGAACGCGCTAATCTCAGGAACCACTGGTCCGATTTGAAAAATTCTTTCAGTGTTGGATAGTACATTTATCGAGGAAGGCTATAGGCTATATTATATTATCAATAACATTAGGGATCCTTACTTAAAGTCCCATTTAGAATCAAATGCGTTGGAGGGGGTTAGATACAACATGCAGTACACGTACGAAGTGTGTGTTGACAATGCCGCAGGCGCTATTGCCTATTAACATTGTTGCCACGCACTAGATACCTTATCATTCTTAATTTTCCCATACAAGTAAAAAACACCCGTGTGATATTAACAACGAAGCAATCAGTACCCTCATAAGAGTTCAATTAGTATTTAAATACTTTTTATCACTTTAAATCGCAAACCTAAACTATTGTTTATTTCCTCTCTCTATGTTTAATTTGTTTTTTTATTGCCCTTTTTTCAAGTATATATGTTTTACAGACTTGAAACTTCACAGTAATGTTCTTTATGTTACGCAGGATGACATTTTCCGAAAATTAAATACCATGGGTGGTTAAAACCAGGAAACAGTGGTTACTTTGTCTGCATGAGAACAGGATTTTGCATTGTCCATGCCTTCTGCGTCTCCATGACAACGGGCATCACGCGGCAGTGGCGTAAACACAAGGAGGGGCATTTATAATGAGCGGCGCAAGAGTGATCTGCCTGTAGACTGCCGTAGCGAAGTACGGGTACATCAGTTGTACGTTGCGTGCACGAGTCGGGAAACCATTGGTGCTATTAATTTTCTCTCCGGTACATTATACAGCATTGTAATAAATTTTCACTGATTTTTTTTATTTACCATTACTGTAAATGGGAGATGTGGCTTAATATTTTTCCATTAGTATAGCCGTGCGAAGCCGGGTCGGGCAGCTAGTATCTGATATACCGCAAGTGTACAAAGAATTTGAAGGCCAAATACAAAACATGTAGTTGTAACTTGACATTGATTTATATATATATATAATTATAAAGACCTACGCCTATATAGACCTATAATAATGACTTATAAGAACACTTGCTATGTTAAATATACGTTTAACCCGTGGCTAGCAGGATAGCAAAGCTAGTATTTAGCCAAATAAATTATTGGACTCGCGTTATAGAAATCAGAAGCCCTATGATTATGCATTTCACAGGATACCAAAATTATTTTACATGACTGAGAACATCTATGCATACTGCACAAATGACTTCCCTTCCACAGCAGGCTCCAAGAAGTACGCAACCATTCATGTAGGCCTATCACGGTTTTTAAGTCCCGCCTATCTAGTCACGACAAACTTAACTGCAATGTATCATCTACTAGCTGATGTATCTTTCCACATCTGTAGAGAGCCCAGGACTATAAGCGCTCAGGAAATCGGTCCCACAAAATGTAGTGTTTATGACTGGTGGCCTATTATTTGAACCCGGCGTTGAATCGCATAATCAGCCATAGACGCGTGCTTTAAGATTTGTTTTATTATTTACTATTAATATAGTATAATGCTTGTTCGCAGCTAGAAATAATAGACTAGTAAATTTACGGACTTTCAAACGAAGAATTTACCTTAAAAGAGCAAGAATTCCCGTAGTTACAGATGATAAATATCCGTACAACCTACGCTAGATTCCCACTTAAAATTTCTGCGTTTTAATATAAATAGGGTAAACATACACGTTGCAAGAAGAAGCATGTATTTGTTGTGGATTAAAAAAGTTTTTGAAAGTGTTGTTAACACTCCAATGTTAAGTTATATGAATTAAGTTTCAAAGTAGGTAAACTTATTATCCGTAAATACACGAAAATTTTCCATTAATTAACGAAAATCCTCGCGTATTAGGTATGTAACCATTGATCTTCGTAAATTTTCGGGAAAAACTTTAACGGAGTGTATGAAAGAAGTTGAAAAGTCTTCAGGGATCACACATAATCGTATTAAACATAAATGTGTGTCTGTATATTTTTGATGTGTAAACATCTTAGCTCTCGGAATACGGCATATAGTAGCAGTAATTTCGTGGAAATGGAACGGAAGTTTATTAAACGGAAATGTGTCACATAGATGGCGAACTTACGGAAAGCAACATAAGCCCGTATGTAGTCACTTGCGTATCAATCTCGGCATTATTAAAAAAAAAAATTCTACGTTAAATTTCCTGTCATAGTTTAGTATTTTAAGTTTATTTGCAACATGAACAACATGAGAACACAATGAGTTTGCTCATTACCGAGCTTAAATGTTTACACATCACTGGCGTGTACTAAGTAAGAGATTAATTAATTCTTCTTTTTTTTTTTTACTGTTACGTCTGCTACCAACATACTGAAGTGTACAGTGACAACTCGCGGCCCGGTGAGTTCTGTGCGGTTGTTTTCCCATCTGCCACCGAGGAAGTGGCCAGAAGCAGGGTCTCCCCCCCTCCTGCTCGGGAGAGCGGGCCTGCTCGCAACTCACAATCAGTCCGGCGCGGCGAGACGACGAAGGCGCGGTGTGCGTTTCATTGGGGGGAGCCTCGAGCCGGCCCAATTTACAGATGTCGCTGGCAGCCGCTCCCCCTGGGCCGGGGGGGGGGGGGGAGAGAAGAAGGCGCGAGTGGAGTGGCGGGGGGGAGAATGGTTGTGCGTGAAGGGCGAGACGCCTCAGGCGGCTACATGACGAGAGAGAGAGAGATTCGGCGGGCGTCGAAGAGAGAGAGAGAGAGAGAGAGAGCGAGAGAGAGCGAGAGAGCGATATAGGAGCGCTCTTGCACGTGAATGCGAAATGAAACGAGATGATTTGCGATTCGGCGCGCGGGAAACCGCGGCACGAGGGAAAGGGGTTAGTGTGGGAGGGGGGGGGGGGAGATACCCAGTTCCCCGGGTTTCGGTTATATTCCGCCAGGGGTGAGGTTCGGTGTGTGTGTGTGTGTGTGTATGTGTGTGTGTGTGTGTATGCATGCGGGGGTGGATGGGGGATTGGGGGGGTTGAGTGTTGGAGGAGTTTAGTCCGCTCACGAACCAACCCTTCCCTCCCCGCAGCTCCCCACACAGCGAAACTGCCCCCCCCCCCCCCCCCAATAATGGATTCCCCGACGCATTGATCCTGGATCACCGGTGTCCCCGTGGTATATCCACGTCCGACGGCAGTTTAATTGCGATTTTTTTTTTTGGCCCGATGCGTACGCGAGCGGTCCCCGAAAGCAAGCCGTTTGCAATTTGTTTTGTTAGACAGTATGGTAATTTAAACGTTGTATTTATTTATTACGCGCTGCTTGTTGCTTCTGAACATGATGCCTCGCACGGCTCATGAATGCCGTCAACGTGACAATTCATCACTAAGTCTACGGATATTTTATTGAACTACGTGACATGTTATTTCCCTGATTCAGAAATTGAATTTTTTTTATGGAAAGTTTACTTCACCATTTAAATTTAGCTGGACATGGATTTAAAGTTCCTGTTCCTATGTAGTTCTGCCATTAATTAAATCACAAAATACAAAGTTTTTTTTAAAATATTGCACTATCCACAAAAGCCCAATCCACCGTACTTGCATGACGAGCAACTAACCAGTTTCATGAATATCGGTGTTTAAATTTAGAAAGTTATTGTTTAGTATTCGACCTTTATTCAATAACCAAATACATAAGGACTTACACTTATAATAAACTAGCTGACCCGACGAACTTTGTTCCGCCTTAGAGGCAATAAATGAGCAGATTTTGGATTTTATTAAATTAAATTTTTTATTAAGATAATAAATATAAATAAAAAAATCAAGTATTTTAATGATTCTTTATTGGCCATATATTTTGGTGCATGGGTTGCATTCTTCATTGAAGCACCTTGTGATAGACGACATTTTTTGTTTTATTATCAGGCGCAAGAACAAATAACGCAGATGGTCTTCCGAACCGTGAACATGCCACATATAATTCGACCATGGGAAAAACATGGATTTTCTAGATTCAGACCACAAACTTTCAAGGATTGGCCTTGTGATTTGTTAATGGTCATGGCGAATGCAAGACGGATCGGAAATTGAAGTCGTTTAAACTCAAACGGCATATCGGTTGGGATCATCGGAATCCTCGGAATGAGAACTTCCTCACCTTCGAATTTTCCTTTGAGTATCGTCGCGTAAATCACATTGTTCATCAATTTACTTACCACCAAACGCGTTCCGTTGCACAGTTTTGGTTGGTTTATGTTTCGAAGCATGATTACTACGGAGCCAACCTTTAGTCGTCAATTGTGCGGTGGTAAGCCAGGCACATCCAAGGAGTTTAAAAATTCAATTGTATGTTTGGTGGCTTCATCTTCATTTGTTACACAGTCAATAGATATGAATGAATGCAGTGTACCAATGAGCTCATTCTGAATTATGTAGTTTAAGTCATCTATATCTTTATTCTTAGCCGCCAAAATTGCTCGCTCACTCAACCATTCATTATTTTTGTGGTTAATAATGATGTTTGGGAATACTTTGTTGATGAGTTCGTATTTCGATGAGACAAAGTTACAGAAATTCGGAGGAAATGAAATCAATCCGCTCGATTCATCGATAGGTACTCGCCCATTACCAATAGTCAGCAATTACTCAGATAAATTTTCAGCAGATATATCGTTCAGCAATGCAACTCTCATGTTTGTTGTCAGCTGAAGTTTCTTCACATAGCACCATAGATTCGATTATTTGAGGCAAGCATTTATTTCGTCAGCAGCATTTGATCTTTGAATTACTGGCAATGTTTGACGGAAATCGCCAGCCAGTAAAATCATTGCACCTCCAAAACATCTCGAGTCATTGCGTATATCTTTCAATGTTCAGTTAAGTGCACATCGGGTCAACATTAAAATTTTACATTGTCAAATTTTAAACCATACTTAACCATAGACAACAATACGTTGAGCTGTCAGTTGTGTTTTGTTAATTGTCAAATTTTCAACCATTCTTAACCATAGACAACATTACGTTTAGCTGTCAGTTGTGTTTTGTTATTCCAAGTCAGTTGCGTTTTGCTATACCATTTTTAACAAATGAACGGCTAGACTGATGTTTTGACTGATACATTTTTCGTTTTGCTTTCAGTTGCGTTCTGTTATACCACTTTTTTACACGCTTTATATTAGCTTCACCTGTATGTTTGTTTGTTTGTATGTATGTTTGTAACCGATTCCTTTGGGTACGATTGTGACCCACTTTAAACGGCCAGATTTCATTCAAACTTTGTAGATTTATCGAGGACCGATGACAATACACTAATTTGATAAGATTATTCCATTATTAAATTTGCAAAATAAGATTTTCGTCAATTTATATAATTTCACAATATTTAGTGGGCTTTGTTTATATCGCGCCAAAGACAAACTGAAAGAAAAGAGTTCACACATTGTAAAGAAAACCATTTCGCCCATGTGCGAACTCTTTTCTTTCAGTTTGTCTTTGGCGCGATATAAACAAAGGCTACTAAATATTTTAACATTTAATTAAATGAAATGTGACATTTAATTAAATGAAAAGTGAGAGTAGGTTATGATTATTGTGAACAATATACTGTCTTGATTTTCTATTTTTTTAGTTTGGTTTTCTATATAAAGCGTGTTTTTTTAGTTTTTTAAACTTTTTTTTCCCCCCGGAACAGGATAAAAAGTATCCTATGTCCGTCTCCTGGTTCTAAGCTACCTCTCTACCAATTTTCAGCCAAATCGGTTCAGCCGTTCTTAAGATATAAATAGTGTAACTAACACGACTTTCTTTTATATATAGGTATAGATTATAAATGTATCATTCCTTTGTGCCTTTCTTCCAGTCGCACAGTGTTTCATAAATACAATCCAGGTGGACCAAAGTCATTTCCAGGTTTCCAGTAATGAGTGATTAACTAAGTAAACAACGCCTTTAAACATCCGTTTCCAAGAATTGTTTATATCTAAAATTCCACAGTAAAGAGTCATAAGGATTAAAAGTTAACCAATTGTTTAACTGTAATCTGAATAAAAGGTCAGTCACATGTTTACATTTTCGAAACCTTTAACTGTGGTAGTTCGTAATTGAATGGAAATGTTTAGTGATGCATCTTATTTCTGAGGATGAACACTATATATTTTTAAAAATAAATATAAATAAGTCTGTCAGTCAAACAATAAGAAAGAATATTTTTAAAATACATAAAAAATTAATTTTATTTTTTCTTTGTTTTACAAATTTCAATTTCCGTAAACAATATGTGCACACATGTATCCAGGCTAAAATTGTTGTGTATCATAGCTTTACCATTTATATTTGTAATAATATGTATTTCAACCAGCATACTCAAGTACAACTATTTTTTTCGAGGAGTTATCATTCCAAACGAGGAAACGTCGAGTTGAAGTCCTAGTTCAATCGCGCGTTGGGGTGTGACACCTTGACTGAAACTCTTTCCTCACGTGAGTGTTTCATTTGTGGTGCTACGCAAAAAATGATGATCGATGGATCCAGGCATTTTGAAAGCAACCAAGATCATATTGGCTTTTGTTTGTAAACGCTTCATGCGTGGATTCGTTGTTTCGAATGTCTTTTATACATTAGCTGTAAGCTATATGTAACAAAATGGCAGGCTAGAAGTGCTGAAGATAAGGCTAGTGTAAAACCACGATACGAGGAAATTAAACAACGATTCAAAAATGAAATGGGACTGATTGTGAACAAACCAAAGCCAGGATATGGTTCAACAAATGATGGGAACACTGCTCGCCGTTTCTTTAGCAACCCTGATTTGAGTTTTTAGATTACAGGTTTGGATGTTTCACTCATCAAGCAATTTGATGTATTACTGAGAACATATTCTTCTGTTTGCAAGATAAATTTAGTGGAATTCCACAAATTTGGTCTGGACACTGGGACTTTCTTTTATGAACGTTCTGTATAGTGGGCTTCGAACCACTGGATTGCTGACTCGGTACTCATAACTCGAGTCACTTCAGGAACCGTGATCCAACCCACGATTCTTGCCTCGACGATTATGACCACCGAGATCCCAAGTATCTCTGGGTTTGACTCTTACGAGTCTCAGTTGTTTCAACGAGCGAGTTCAGGCTTCAGAGATAACCGCAATATTAACCATCTCCTCTCTGCTGAGGCCTGTCTCATCTGGTCCCAAACACTCACTGCAAGCACCAACTCTTTCCAAATCACAACGTTAAAACTTGCTTGCCTAGATGGGGCCCAACCTGTATATTAAATGAAAAAAATTATAGGCAATAACCTAAATGCTGAAAACTTTAGGAGGTGGCAGAACACTAACAAGACAAAAAAAAAGTAAGTTTTATTAAATTTATTCAATTGTAAATATAAATATATATAATTATAATCTTTACATCAACAATACAAAAATAATAAATCTGATCGAAATGAAATTTTTCAGGTACAGTGAGGTTATTTTAATCACAGCAATAACCAAAAAATAATTTATCACAAAAAGTTAATTAATTTTTAAAATTATTTATCTCGTAGTTTCCTTTACAACAAACAATTCGAGGTTAAAGTGATAATATATTCAACCCTGAGAAATAACACAATAAACAATTACAAGTAATTTCAAGTCTTTGGAGAGCTAAGTTATTTCCAATTCTCTGAAACAAATTTTGCCTCCAAAACTCTATCAATTTTAGTACAGGAGGTGCATAAATTGCAAATTGGTGCAGAGTAAAGCCAAACTAACATTATGACCCCCATAACCAAAAAACAACTTTAACTGTGCCAGGTGCACCATACACAAAAAAAAATGAAAACGTTTTCAGAAACATTATTGAAAAATACAAGTATCATTGTACAACAGTAGACATTCAGACATAGAAAAAAATAATGGCCATTAAAGAAAATAAACAAGAATTATACTTGGCTATCCAATAACCTCCATATTTTCGTGCTCCTCTATCTGATGTTATCGATTAATGGGGGCGTCTTATTGATGATCCGTGTTGCTCCATCCTGAAATATTTAAAACCCTTAGTATTTATACCCGAAATTCCTCCCCCAAACCCCCTCGCTTCATATTATCACTCAACCACTCTGGGATGAAATAGAAAGTCTGGGAAGGTTCTTCACGTAATCCAAACTATCGATACAAAGGCGAGTCTTCCGGTTGTATTCTTCTTCTTGCTAAGATCTCGGTTGGTAGTACTATACAAAGGGGCAAACGGGGATAATTTATTTCTTATGGGACTACGATTTTGTGGTGGATTCTTGTGGTGGCTTGTCAATCGTTAGGATTCGGCCATTTTCGGTCGTTTCCGTCGCTGGATTCCTGAGATCGGGACCACAGACTGCGGAGTCGTTATTACGGCTGTCGGTGTGAAAGGTAGCCTGAATGCAGCTCGGCGCGTGGCAGGGAGCAGCTTCGTCGGCGAAGGCCCGCAGGGGAGCTCGAGGTACTGAAAAAATGCGAAGTGTAGACGAACTGCGGGCTGGAACTTGCGGAGCTGTGAACTGCTGCGCGCGCAACGGAATTGAAATGCATCGGAACTCTGAAGGAAGACATCAGGAACCTCCAGCTGGGGCTGCTGTAGGTGTGGCAGCAGTAGCCTCGAGCGGCGCGACCTTCAACCGTCTCGGGGATTTTGGGTGGCGAGGTTGGGTCCCTCCCCCCACCCTGGCTTGAGAAGTACTGCTGTTGACCTGAAGAAGGAAGATGAAGATGGCGCAACGTCAGGCTGCCTTTCGCTCCGAGAGCCAGCAGTTCGAGCCGGTTTACTGGCTCGTCTGCCCACTCTGTCTTAACTGTGGCTGCCTGGGCAGCTGTGGCTGGGCTGACGTAAAGTCGCCCGCCCCTGGGGGCGCATGCGCCCCTGGCTAATAATAACCCAGGAGCTCCCAACTTAAATGCGGGCCGCAAGGCCCAAGCTCCCAACTCCACCAAGGTTGATTTTTCAGCCCCTCCAACTCTTCTTACCTGGACCCTTCTTCCTCTTGTCCAGTAGTTACCTGCTTGCTTAATGCATGTTAATTGATCCCCGCATGAACCGGCCCAGGGTTTTCCCTGTGTCTATGCAGGTTTTACCTGGGTCACACTTAGCTAGCTTTTAAGCTAGACGACCAATGGGGCGTCAGTCATGGCGCCAATCGCAGCCATGGCTGGCCAATAAACCCCAATAAGCACATGATGCACGCGCCCTTGTCCTGCATGGTTAAAAACCCGCATGGTAGAGTGTATAGGCTTCGGCCCGAGACACACTTAGGTCCTCCCCTAACCTGGACCCTCCCCTACACACTTAGAATTAACTTAGGCTAGGAAAAAAAAATCGGGACCACAGCGACCATCTTAGGGTACTTAAGTCTTTTTTTTTCATCCTCAATCCCGCACAGTGGTTCGCAGTTGCGCTAGTGTCGCCTGCTAGGCTCACTACTGTCATGAATAGTCATAATTTTATATTTTTCTCGGTACTGGCTACTTATCCGGTAAAAATCGTTTTATGTTAGTTCTTATTGTGGCTATATAAAATACTTAAAGAAGTTAGAAATATTTTGGAGGTAGGGGGATTTGAAACCATGACCTTCAGATTATAAATTCAGTTCTTTGATCGCTTTCTTTCCCTCTTCTACTGTTAAGTCAGTGGCGTGGTGTAGTGGTCGGCCACTGTGTCGCTAATATCTAACAGTAGATGAAAAGTGTACACTATTAATAATTTCGATCATTGGAAGTTCGGACCTCTGGACAGAAAAACATTACGCCTTTTACCTCACGGTCATCGAGATTTTTACCAGACCGAGAAATAAATAAGGTATATAAAAATAACGCACAAATTCAGACTTGTATTTTATTTTTTTAAATTTGAATGCATATCACCTGCTAGAGGGCGTTGTCGCCATCTTTATTTTCAATACTTGCTACCAGGAGCGCTAGTTAACACCCATCGTCAGTTAGAGGGCGCTACCACCATCTTGTTTTCAGTAATTCATACAAAGAGCGCTAGTGTCACGTAGTAGTACAATATGCCATTTTCTAGATTATATTGTAGTCATATTAGTTTAAATTTTTACCTGCGAGAGTGCCAAACACCAGACTGTCATGTCATCCGCCAACTTGTCGAACGTCTTGGCCGCCATCTTTAAATTAATTAATTATTATGCTAGAAATTTAGGAAAAATTCCAAAATTCATCAAAAAGAAATTAATTAAAATAATAATTGATTTCTTCGATAGGTATACGTCCTTGGTCCGATCCTTGCTTGACGCAAAAAATATAATTTCGGGTAAAAAATACTAAATAAGTTAAAATTAACATAATATTGAATGGTTAGAGGAATATAGCAACAAAATTACAAATAAAATTGTATTAGATAAATTCTACAAGTACAAACAAGGAAATTACTAGCGTTACTCGATTTACCTATACAGTCTTCTTAGAAAGCGAATCGAGTCCTTTGCATGCCTTGACATGTGTTTTCAGGAAAGTTTTACATATAAGTACATTAACCAGGCATGTATATTCAGTAGCCAGGCACGTAATCGGCGGCCACGCACATCCAGTTAGTGGTTAGGCACATTCAGTCCGTGGGCAGGCATGCATATTCAGTGGTCAGGCATGTATTTAACGTACAGCCACATTCAGTTTGTTAGCTAGACACATCCAAGCGGTGGTCAGGCACAACCAGTTGGTAGCTAGGCATGCCTATTCAGTGGTCAGGAACGCACTTCCAGTAGGTGGCAAGGCACATCCAGTTGGTGTTCAGGTAACTTTATTCAGTGGCCAGCCCCGTAATCGGTGACCAGCCACGTCTTCATGTAAGCTATGCATGCCAGTCGGTTGGTCAGGCTAACACGCCAAGTCAGTGGTCAGATACGTCTATGCAGTAACAAGGAACGCATGTCCAGTATGCGGCCACATCACCTCCATTTGGGAGCCAGACGCATTCAGTAGGTGGTCAAACACATCCAGTCAGTAGCCAAGATATATTTTTCGTCGATACTCGGAGAACAAAACCAGTTCATGTTAGTTGTATAGGCCAAGCATCTCCGAACCAAAAGTTATTATTCGTCGATACGCGACCAACATTTTAATCAGGTCATATTCAATGTCAGGCAATTGGAGCATTGGTGCTGTTGGCCGATTGGAGCAATTGGAGCATTGGAGCTCTTGAAACAATTGGTGCTTTGAAGATGTTGGAGCATTTGGAGTTGATGGAACTTTGGAGCGGATGGAGCCTATTAGAGCAATTGGAGCAATGATTTCTGGAGCCAATGGTGTTCATTCCGTTTCCTGTGTGTACTGTGTGTTCATTCCGTTTCGTGTGTGTACTGTGTGTTAATTACATTTCCTGTGTGTACTGTGTGTTCATTCCGTTTATTGTGTGTATTGCGTGTTCATTCCGTTTATTGTGTGTATTGCGTGTTCATTACGTTTTCTGTCTGTAATGTGTGTTCATTCAATTTACCGTGTGTATTGTGTGTTCATTCTGTTTCCTGTGTGTACTGTGTGATCATTACGTTTTCTGTCTGTACTATGTGTTCAATCCATTTACCGTGTGTACTGTGTGTTCATTACGTTTCCTGTGTGTACTGTGTGATCATTCAATTTCCTGTGTGTGCTGTGTGTTTTTTTTTCGTTGTTGAATGTGTGTCAATTCGTTAAATGCACGTAGTTAAATCTGTAGTAGGCCTGTAGTAGGTCTGAATATTTATTTACTAGTCCAAAACCTCTTTGTCTTGATAAAACATTTTTTCAAGTATTCTTGGTCCTCTTATAACGTAAAAGCATTATCCGTTGGTCTAAATGCTTGTAATTGTTTTTATCAATATTTTAGGTCTGACAGTTCGAAGACTTTGTCTTTACATGCTGAAATATGTTATATCAGCTATCGACGAAGATGGTCATGAGGCTTGGAAATGTCTGGTCTATACGACTGACATTGTAAATGACCTGGTCTCGTGGTCCGTAGACACTTGCTCTATATGTATAGCATTTTACATGAACTTGACAGAATGTTTTCTAAGTATCGAAAAAAATTAGACTTCCATGTTAGGCATAACGGCAATGTGTTTATGTTGTTGGTCAGGTATCGTGTCTAGTGATGATTTTCATAGAGTGAATGATTAATACACTCCACGAAAGTTAATGGGAAACAGAATATAAAAATTTAGTTATCCTTATCACTGTCTGAGAATAATACCAAGGAGGAAAATATATCGCACCCATCATTATTTTAATTTTGTGATGATTTTTGGAATTTTCTCCGATTTTCTAGCTACATAATTACAGATTTTCAAGATGGCGGACATAAAGACTTATATAAGGCTGGTTTATGTGAAACTTAGGCTACTTTTAGGATTTCGAATATTATTTATTAAATAAGTAATTTTTTTATGTACAAATAAAATATTTGCATCGGACAGTTATCGAACAAAGGACAGGAGCTAATAGAATCAATCAGTATATTATTATAAAATTTATTTAATGAATGTTCGATTTTTTCCCGAATTTCTAGGTCAAAAAATACAAATTTCCAAGATGGCATCCAAATTTCAAGATGGCGAGCGCCTCAGTAATAACAATAAAAAGATCACTGCACTCTAGTGGACAAAAATTAAACTAACGTGATCGTAGTGCACTCTAGTAGATGAAAACAAGATGATGGACTCCAGCAGACAAAAACCAGATTCCGGACTAACGTCATACAGGCTGACATAATATATACCTTGACATTAGTGGTGGGAGGTCAGTCTGCCGGCGGCTTACGTGGAGGAAGGATCTGCCGACTATTTTAAATATATTTTTTATAAAAAAAAATTATTAATTAAATTTTTTATAAATATTACATTTTTCCCATTATAATCGGATAATAATTAGCGATTTTCAAGATGGTGTCCATAACGAAACGCGTTACGATTATGTCATACAGCCCAAGATGGCGGGCGTAACGAAATGTGCAACATTTATAGAATTAAAAATGGCGACCGTAACGAAAAGTACAATGGTGTTTTTAAATGTTTTATTATTTGAATTTATTTATGAATGTTAAATTTTTTCCCGATTTTCTAGCATAACATTTACGGCTTTTCAAGATGGCGAGTGTAACGGAAATTGTAATGGTGACATCATAATCCAAGTTGGTGGCAATAGCATCTTAACTGACAAGGTGCGGCTTAGAGCGGCTAATCGCTAAGGAATTTAAGCCGTTTTTAGGAATTCCGAAGCCGATGGCATTTTTGATGACTAAAACGAAAATTTTTCCCGCAAAAATTGGAAATTGTTAGGTATTTCGAGTCATTTTGAGTCAATTTTGAGTCATTTTTGAGTCAAAAATGGCCGCCGTGACGTCAGAGCAATCGGTCATTGACCCGGCGCCTCGCTCCTCAGCCTAGAAGGCTGGCGCAGGACCGGCCAATATATAGGCTACTACTATGACATATGAGTCCAACCCTAAACAGTGATGTCTAGTACTGGTAAAATAGTTCCGAAGTCCGATGGAAAACTTTTGTAATCGGCCGTAAAAAAAAAACTGCCCATTAGCTAGGAATGAAGGAACTTGTTCGTAGTCTGATGTACTTCAGCAACTTCGGCGGCATATCAGAAAATTAGTTCCCCGACTTCAGTGTCATATAAATCTTTTGTTTTGTGGCCATGTGGCTATTTTATGCACTTTTCGCTTGTGCGGATTAAACGGTTAAAGCCTACTCGCCTTTTACATTTTTGTTTATGAACGTATTTTAGATTTATATTGATTTTCTGTATTTTTATTTAAATTCATTTTTTTTAATATTTTGTTTTAATGTTAAATTAATTTTTTACGATTTTGTTATTTACGAGAATGAGTTCGTTGTTTCGTGCTATGGCCGCTTGGGAGCGCGGCCGAGGAGAAGAGTGACGTCACGTGGGATGTGCTTGGACGCGTGTGCCGCGCGGTCGAGAGAGAGAGAACTGTGTAGAGGTGTAAAAGTAACGAAAAAAAGTGTACTCGTATGTATTCGTTACTATAACAATTAGTACTCGTTACTTTCGTATCGTTACTCGTTACTTCTGATACCGCATATCATGCTATGTTATGTAACAGCAACGAATCGAGTCGTATTTCGTACGCGTACAGTATGACGTCGCGTAAATAATAATAAATCGAATATAAACAATTTAAATATTTGATAATTAACAGCTTTTGTTAACCAAGAAACAATTAAATCTCATTAGAGCGGCTTTATTATAATATATCATTTAAGATAAGAACATAAAACGTGAAAATACGCGATAATAAAAAACAAAAACATACATATTTATAATTCGTAAAAAATACTTTCTTACGGTGTTTCTGTTCCAATCTAAAACTTTGTCTACACACACAATACCTTTAATAAACAGTAAAAAACTTGGACGACGAATTTCCAAATTATACTTTTATTAATAAACAAACATCGTTCTTTGTAACGAATAAGCGCGCGCATGCGTAAAACATACGAAAGATGCGAGTAACGAAATGCATTCGTGTGTAACGATTCGTTACTCGTTACTAGAAGCCGCACCCGTTACTCAGTAACGAATACATACGGTTTGCTACAGCTCTAGAACTGTGCTGTTGCCGGTGGCGAACGGACACGTGCTTCTGCTCTCCGCGGGTCATGAAGGCGTCACCGGGCGAGGCTTCCGACTACGTAACGCAAGGTAAGATCCCTTTCACCAGTGACTCCCAACACTGGCTGTGACTATCGCCTCCAACAATCAGTGCGCGTGTATTAAATTTTTTTAGTGCACAAGGCGCATTAAAAAAAAACATAAGTATTTGTGAATAGCAATCACCGGCATTACGTAATTCACGTACTTTCATCTGATACCCTGGTACGCTTGGCCTACATTTTTTGGACTAGCCGAGTGCATTTAACTTAACAAGCAAATAAAATGTTTAAGGAACTTCGTAAAAATTATTTAGTTAAAGAGATAATTTTTTGGAAGCCTATGCACGTGAGTTGTGCTGGAACTTGATTTGCAGAAACTTTTGGTTTGCGTATTAACGTCTCAGTAACGCGTTGCGTCCGGTTACATGCGCGGGCGCTCCATTTTACCCCGCTTTTGGTCTATGCTACTACGATGCTGTAGACAGCTGTTTTCTATAAACATCATCGTTGGGACTGAAGTCAAGTAAATTATAAAAATACAATATCGCCTACCAACATAAACTTTAAACACAAATTAGTATGATTTCGTGTAGGCAATGATCAAATTGAGATGGCCATTTAAGTTTTATTTTAATATTTTAAGGGAATTATTTAAGTATAGGTTTTTGTATGATACTGTTTATTTTCACAAAACTGGGTTGCTTAATAACTAGAATAATGTTTGCTGGAGAAACTGGTCACGCCGGTTGTAAATCTTTGTAAGCTGGTTGATGGTATATGAATGTGTTTCTTTTTATGGGTCATATATTTGCCAGTTAAGCACTCCTCTACTTAAGGTATGGTTTAGTGAACTCAGCACGCTCACTTAGTACTACGCTTATAAAATCTCCGCTTTTATTATTATTTAGCCTGGAACTTAAATCGTGGGCGGTGCTTGGGCCGGCTTTGCTAAACTAATCAAGTTGTTTTTACGTTTTGCCAATTTGTTAAGACAGTCCACAGAGTGTCGGGACGTCACTGTTCTTGTTTTTACAAAGGCAAGGACATTTACAATGTTTGAAATTGGGGGCTGCTTAAAATGGTTGGTTTCGGGCACGCATATCCAAATAAAATTCATTAAATAGCAAAATTTTCATCATTCCAACGATGTAACAGTTTCGCCTTATTGATCCATGTAAACAGGTCCCTAAGTCCAAGACAATTCTATTTTGGCGTGTGCGGAAGGATAATGAATGTAAATCTTGAGTAGATCACCCATGAATATTTTGTTAAGCGTAAACCACGGGAATTTGAAGCAAGGAGTTATTAGTCTGATGTAAATTGTGAAGTCACTTATTGGTTAGCAAAATAAACCGTAGTTGTTTTAAGGTCAATTCTAGAAGCTTGTTTAAGAGCTTGAAGTCCGGAAAGTATCGTGAAAATGCCATCATAAAGTGAGTATTTTTAAACAAAAATTAGCTTTAAAATCCAATTAAAAAAAGTATTTAACCATCCAGATAGAAAATAAGTAGCGGGCTCGTTCTAATTTTGAATTGAATTAAAAACATGGCAAATATATCAAACACCCACTCCCTAACTTCTTACATCCATGACAGGGAGGGCTACATCCTAGAGGTTGCAGGTGCAATCTCTAGCTGCAACCTCTAGGAACATCTGGTTTCGCTGCTCGAAGTGAACAGGTGCTTCGCGGCAGTAGTGCAGGAGAATGGCGGACAAGCAGCGGGCACGGTGCTCGCGACTGAGCTGTCTTGGCAACACCGCGTCAACAGCGGAGGAGAGATCTCCCATGGCCCTGCTTCCCGACCAGTCTTGGCTTGCGCCCGCGCATGCGCCAGGCAGCCGCACATAGCGAGCCTTGTGGTGTCGCGTCACGAGCTCTTGTCCAAGGATGTTGGGTCGTCAGTGGCTTATATTGGTACAGAACATTCAAACTAATCATGACCACTTCTGAAGCACAAGAGAAGCACAATATGCTATTATTTTTTTATGTAATCATTAAGGAAGTAATTGATAGTTTCATATACAGATAAAATATAAAAATAATGGTAATAAAAATATTGCAGATTTATATTTACGAGTAGTTTAAAACATCATTGTATATACTTACGCCTAAATATGCTGAACGAACTTAAAATATTACTAATATTACCGGTATGTAGAAACAATAGTTAAAAAAAGTAATAAATATTCATATTTCAGTGTTACGTGATATACATTGCAGTCAACGTAGGCCTAATATCTCCGTACCATGAATGCTTAAATACGACACTAAATAGTACACAATGCTGGATAATGGTACAAGTACCATGATGACGGTACGCTTGAACACCCTGCTCTTTTCTTCCTCCGGGCCTTGGGGTGTTCTTCGTCGGCCATTATCTTCGGCCGCTCTGGGCTTATCTGCCTTTCTCCCCGCCCTCAAACAACCAGATCCGAATTCGTTCCAGGGGATCTTTAATGTTCGGTCTCAGATGCTATGTTGATTTTTCACACCAATACTATAATGTGTAGCATCTTAGCTCTCGGTGTACGACATTTTGTTGGGGTAATTTCGTGAATGTGACGGAAGTAAAGGAACTGTAAACACGGTACTGACATAGTTGGCGGATGGCGTGACCCACAAAGTCAAAGGGAAACTTCATAGTACTGACTGTTTAGTAAATTTGAACAAGATTGGCAGTATTTTAATAAAATTCCTTGTCGAAAATCATGTCCATAGCCGGGGCTAGTGTGTGTTTTTTCAAGTCTTTTTCGCTTTTGTCGGAGCCAGGCTCTGTATTATTTTTAATAATACTATGTTGACTTTCGTGTCCGAGTTTCGTATTATAAGTGTATATGCAACATGATAACACATCAAATTTGCTCTTCACCGAATTGACATGTTACACTAAAGACTAGCTCACAATTTATTTTGAGGTATTATAAACGCATTTTTTATTTGCATTTGCACAGAACAAATGTATGTCACATATCGTGTTAAAATTTACAGAACTAGCCCTCCAATAATAATGTTGACAATACAATTTTTAACCACCACTTTTTAAGGAATGTCGCCAGTTACACGTCCTCTGAACTGTTTTACATACGGCTCCAGCTAGACAAGGGTAAAATCACAATACTGTGGTCGCGAGATCAAACCAACGGAACAACAATTGAATTATGAAATGGCCTTTGATAAAACTTGGCTGCTAGAGGTTGAATTTATAACGAATTTAACATCATATTTGTTCACTTACAATTTGTATCGTAAATCACCGACTGCTACGATTCGGTACATCAACAATATCGTGCCCACCACTGGCTGATGCAATTCCCTGGGGTCGGTTTTCACGCTTCAGGCCCCAGAACTGGAGCAAACACTCGGCGGTGCCACGACCCTTCGGAGGTCGGACACGTCGGTACGCGGTCGAGCCAGTATCGGGACTCTGGTTCCTCCCCGCACATCGTCCCTCGAGGCCAGTTCAGTGCCCCGGAGCTCTCCGGTCCACCAACCAGCACTCGTCGCAAATCCTTAGCTCCGCCCCCGCAGCCGAAATTTCATCTTCGTGGACAGAGTTTTATTGTGATCAATTTTAATATTTGTGACGTTTACATATTGGCAAATGAATTTATTGGATTACAGGTATCATTTGTATGATATTTTGGAACATAGTTGTAAATTCAACGTTCAACTAGCCTCGACGTACAGCTTCCCCATTGGCCAGGAGGAAATAAAGACAGGTGAGTCGCCCTGGCTGGTGACGCTAGCTCCGGCGTGGTCCTCGTCAGCAGACCAGAAGGACGTCCCTCGACAACGGATAACTTTATAAGGGTTGCGTTCGGCCTAGCTGTAGTGCATAGTTTGAATTACTGAATATTTAACATGAAATATCAAATTAAAGCATATGATGAATTTACTGATACCTTAAATACATTTGCATCAACAAATAAAATAAAATAATTGAAAAGGGCCCGTTACACATCAAAAAACTCATCGTTTGAGTCTGAGCTCTGAATACCACACGAACGTCTGTCTGGAAAATGGGCTGCAGCCCGAAAGAGAAATATGAGGCGAGAAAGTGTTCGAAATCACCTCAGTTACTGAGCATCTTGTTGTATGCTGGCAATTCATTTTAAAGGTTCGCTTGACAGCAAGCCCTATATTAGAGGGTGTCGTCTGTGGGAAATATCGGCTTATCTGCTATTACAAGATTACAAAATGTTCACGGGCAGAAAATTCACAAATAAATCAAATTAAAAAGTAATATTTCGTAATTTATAACGGGAAAATTGATTATTGATATTGCAACTAAATGACAAGAGATCACATGAATATCAAAGGCACGAATTTTTATACGTTCTCTACATTGTAACGCATGTTCAGAATGCAATCATAAACTCTCAGAAAATCACAAGCAACATCAGCACAAATATGGCTGACATCTTTAAAATGCATATAACTGTCAATTTTACAAATGACTTTTAGTCATCGACGATCCTACCTTAATACTGCCTAGAGAAACAAAGCTATAACAATCGCCTTATACAATCACTGACATTAAGACTTGGATTAATCATCAACTTAAATTAATTCATTCTATCATATATATATATATATGAAAAATACTCAATGGAATGAATGACGCTTTTAATAAATCAATACCAACCATGTTTTACCCTGGTTTTTCTTTACATCACCAATGCCGTATTGCGAAAGATGATTTGATATGTACTATTGTGGCTGTTTTATAAAACTGTGGACTGTTTTTAACAGAGCTTACTTATGAACGATGTTATTAACACACAACAGATGTGTCACAGTTTGTTAAAAGAATGAAATATCACATTCTGGATTTTGTGTTTTGTTACACAACGTGCTCACTACTTACGCGTCAAAAGAGTAGCTAGGCGATAGCTATATCAGGTTAGCGAAAGGTTAAACCTGTCTGCAAACTAAGCTTCTTAACATCCAAAATTTAAGTGACAATGACAAACTCTATTATATTTAACATTGATTTTGGTAGTTCAACTTATGAGGAAATGGTAGCCTCTGAAAAACTACAGATGTTTAAAAATAATATTAGTATTTGTTGTCACTATACAATTTTAGCTGCAGGTTATATAATACTTTTAATTGAATCCTAAAATTAAAAGAGTTCTTATTATTATTTTGTCATACTAAATTGTTTTCTGTTAGGTAAAATGAATAAAAATTCCTTGCATACAAAATTTAATTTAGCATGTATGTGTATGGTTTAATTTTTTTGTGATTTACGGATATAAATTTTGTAGGCTTAAAATAATATTTTTTCCAGCAAGTTGCTAGATGCACATTTTTCATGGCCCCAGTAAATTAAAATCAAATGTTAACTCTTTTGTTTTTGCATTTGTAATAATATTTTATGTTGCTTAAAACACCTACACGTATGTTGTTCCTAAGCGTTTCGATTTTTTTTTGTCCTAAGACAACATTATTTTTCTAACAGCGGCAAACCATTCAAAATACACCTTTATTTAAAACAATTATTTTGCTGAGATGGAGCCTGTACTGCTTAACAAGAACATACATTCATTAATATATTTAGTTCAATTATAGATATTTTTTATCTTTATCAGTTTTCATTTTTCATATTGGTTCAAGGCAATTATTAAAATAGATAATGCTCTCTCCCTCTATACAGCTCTCTCAAACCCCAGTGTGAGACTGCTGGGCCGAGTTGCCCTCTTCTCTGCGCGTGTCCAGAAGGCTGCAGGACGCCACTGCACCATCTCGACGACGGCTGGAGAAACTGGCCGCTGTTTCCAGCCGCGACTGTACCGGGTCCCCGCGCGCGCGCGCAGCCGGCGGACCAATCGATAAGCGAGCGCGTGTTGCGTGCGTGCGTGGCTGGGAATCCAAAACTCGCGCAGGCCCCGAGGAGCGGGAGATAGTCCCCCCTCCCCCTTATCACTCCCCTCACTCTCCCCTCACCCCTCCACAACCCTCCCCCGCCGCCCTGCCTCCGACCTCCGGCTCCGTGAAATCCCTGGAATTTGGCTGTTCCGGAACTCCAATATCCACACAGCAGCAGCCCAGCCCCGACTCGCAGCTAAGGATCTGCCGAATGAAGGGGTTTCCTGGGGGGAAAGAGGGGGAAGGGGGGTATGCGAGGAAGGTCGCGTTCGTCATTGTAATTGAAAAGAGGGTAACAGGAGAAGGAGGGAGGGAGGGCAAGAAGGGTGGCCTTCCGCCTCGCCGACGAGAATTTTTGCATTTCGCAGACAACTCTCAAACTGCGAGTCGCTCGAAATAGAAAATCGTGGTGTATTTTATTTCCCTTCCATTTTTTTTTTATTATCCTCGCTAAACAATAACTGCGTGCTTAAATTTTCGTGAGCTGCCCTGCAGTCGTTACAAATAATCCTTAGTGATTTTCATACAAAATCTCATTTTGTACATGAGATATTCATAAATTTCATTAAAATACATTTGTGAAATAACATTGAACACTTAAACTGCTTAAACTGTAAAATAAGCACTGAAGCATTCTTAGTTTTCTTGTAATAAATTGTATAAAAGTATATTTATTGTGAAAAATTCATATTTTACACTTTTATTCTTTTTCATTGACGTCACTATCCCCAGTTTTTATTTGCCATGACAAATGTTACGTTTTCCAGTTTTAAAGGTTGACCGGAATAATTGAAAATTATTCCAAACAGCATAGAATTTTCGAACAAATGTTTAAGTCTAAACTATTAAAGTTCTTAACAACTACATAGAGTCTAATTAGTAGTTCATGTAAGCAACTACTGAAAGGTATTTGTAAATGCAAAAATAAATACACAGCAGTATTTTTTATTGTTTATTATTTTTTGAAATCATTTCATATAAATATAATCAGGTATAAACAATTATTTTTAAAACAATGTGTTTTTCTGTCTGTATTTTTGATAAATGAAGAAATATTCCAACTATTAAGACTAAGCTTTATTTTGTGATTCAATTAAAGCATACAGTTAAGGTATTCCCTATGTAGTTTAACTAACGTTTTTTGGAAAGACGGTGTGGAAATCATTATAAACAACGGGTTGATCCATCGAAATAGCCTTTTTATTTTTTCAACCATATAATTTTGAAGATTTTTACATGAAAATTTTACAAATTTTAATTATGACTTAACAAGCATATAATATAAAACTTCAATGAACTAAACACTTGAATTAAATATTATAGTCAAGGGAAAGTAAAGGAAGATAAAAACTTTGAATGGGATTTTTCCATTGTAGAGTAAACAAGTTCATGTTAATGTTTCAAGAAAAAATCCCATTACTATTTATTTTTAAATTTTCCTACAACTCTACACATAATTGTGTACATTAAATCATTTGAATTGAGTTACTGCAAACTATTAAAGCAGAGAGCACCATATGAGAGCACCTCATGGCATATAGATAATGAGAGCACTTTGTGGATGTACAAAAGATAACGCTTTGAAAAGATACTGAAATGCAATCCGTCAACGAAGGGCACCAAAGCAAGTTGTCTGCACTTCAATTTTATGATACTGGACAGATTTGAGCAAAGGAATGGTTCAAGTCAGCTCTATTAATGTAGGTCAGTAAATGTTAACAACGTACATAAACAAAATAAGAATCAATAATAATGTATCAGTGTATATATATTTTATCCAAATTTAGTAACAACTCTTATTTAAAAATAATATTCTCGTGACATGTGAAAACATGGAATTATGAGGCATTTGTTGGCAGTGGAAACTAACTGGGTATTAATAAACAAAATATGGAGTAGTTGTATATTTACGCCTTTACTTTCCGCTACCCGTATAGCACATGAGCTGCGTGGGATTGCATTCGGACGAACTCAATAAATTTTAAGGAAATAGATTTAAAGAAAAATTTGTAATTTGGCCATAAATTCATGTCGGTCATACTATAGATTAAATTTACTTAGACTGGTGATGACACGATGATGCATTATCTTAATTCAGCTAAACACATAAATATATACCTCGTATAGGTCAGTAACAATAAGCATTCGAGAAACATGGAATTTCTAGATATGACAAAAAGATATTGTTTTCTAAAAACAAATTATAGATAATTGATGTCAACATATACCGTTTAATAATAAAATAAGGAAATACAAACCTGATAAATAATTGCAAAGTAATTAATTAAAAAAAAAAATTAAACTGAGTTAAACATTTGAGAACGCCCGTTTATATTATTTCTTAACAATGTTTTTCTAATTATAAATAGTTTACGTTTTTTTATGAATTCCAGTTATATTGTCGCGGGTTGAAATTTTGCAGGGTTGTTGAAATCAAATTTAGGGACTTTACTGACGGGACTCTGGGCTGGCTGCTCTGTTCACTCGTCAGCGCAAGTGGCGTGACCATGTAATTGGGGCACGGGGCCGGCGCGGCGCTCTGCGGGCTTGCAGAATTTTGTTTGTTTGTTTGGCCGCGCGCTGGCGCAGCCACGGGCCGCAGTTACTGGGGCGCGCTGTCGTAACAAGCCGCGCGGTGTGGCCTGCACATCGGGGTAGAGGGGGGGTAGTCTTCCCAGATGTTCTAGTTAGTTGTTTAGTAAATTTGACTTCAATAACGAGCTTTTGTTATGCTAGGCGCGGCAGGGCGCGCGAATTTAAGCGCAAGTGAGTGGTGACTCGGGGCTCACTCAGGCGGAGGCTCACTCAGGCGGAGGCTATGCGTCTCACCTGTGGTCACGAGTTGTTAGTTCGTTCGTGATGTAGGAATTCAGGCTCACTCAGGCGGAGGCTATGCGTCTCACCTGTGGTCACGAGTTGTTAGTTCGTTCGTGATGTAGGAATTCAGGCTCACTCAGGCGGAGGCTATGCGTCTCACCTGTGGTCACGAGTTGTTAGTTCGTTCGTGATGTAGGAATTCAAGCTTTCGGGCGGAAGCTATGGCCGACGCCAGAGGCCACGAGTCGTTTAATTTAAGTTAGGTCATAATGTAGTCATCTTCAAGCTTTCGGGCGGAGGCAATGGCCCTTGTCACTAGTCGTTTAGTTATAATTTTTTTAAAATGTAATGTTCGTTCGGATTTTAAGGGCAGGAGAGGCCCCTACGTTAGTTTTAAGTAATCGATCAAGAAAGGCTTTTCGGAAAATGTGAGTATGGACTTATCTTTGTTTTAATTTTAAGTATTAATTATGATTTGAGGTATTCGGAAGGACTAGGGAAGTGTTTAGTGAAGTTCTCTCATTCTCTCTCTTGTAAGGTCGTTCAATCGTTAAGGAAGTAAAGAGATTATTGTTTTAAATTGTAATCCCGCTATTTAAATGTTCTTTAAAATGATGTTGAGTATTTGACTTTAAGAATAAAATAATTTTAATTAAGTATTATGTTATTTTGCAAAATCTCCTTAGTTCAGCTCTCACCAGACATCCTGTACGGGATGACGAACCTATGATCCTAGGTACAGTAAAGTATTTTATGAAGTTAAGACTAGTTGATGCCAAGCGAGTTGTTTCTATGTAAAGAGCTACGATTCTCTCCCCCCTCTGAAGGTGGATCGTGACAGAAATGGCGGTGGCACCGGCTAGGAACACGTGACAGAAATGGTAGAGTTCGCCGGATAGGTTCTATTTCTGGAGAGAGAGAGAGGTAGATTTTTATGTTTATTATTAAGTTAGTTTCAGCTTCTGATAGCAGGTTATTAAGAGTTTACTTGAGGAGAGGATTACGGAATTTTAGTCTATAGTGGAGGAAGTCTTTGAGATTTTTTTTTTGACGTAACAGATGTTTATTTGAGGATACTTGTAAGGATAAAGTTTATAGTGATAAGTTGTTTTAAGTCGTTGAATTTATTGTAGATTTATATCGGGGATTATTACGTGAGGAGAATACGTTATAAGTTAAATGCTTATTAGAGATAATGCAAGTGGTTTAATTTAATTGAAGTTCATTTTAAGATTGTAGGTTAAGAGAATTATAATTTAAAATAAAGTTTTTTGTCGTAAATAGGAATTATTTTCAAGAGAAGTTTGTTTTGTTTTCGTGCGCGTAGGAGACGAGACGTACGAATTAAATCAGTCGAGGAAAGGATAAACGTTAGAAAGGAATTAAAGAGAAAACGAGAGTTTATGTAAAAGAGAGTTATAGAATTTATAGTGATGTTTTGTTTTAATTAGAAAAATGTTGAGAGTTGTTTCAGAACGACACGTCAGTGGACGTGGCAGAGTGAACACGTGACCGGGAGGTGCTGAGACCTAGCGGAGAACGGAGGAACCGCAAGCGAGGGTTGGCGCACCTGATGGAATTCGGTGACGTCACGAGCACGTACAGAGACGTGGACGGCCGTGACCTTGTTTTGATCAGCTGTACGGTAACTTAGCGATAAGAAAATAGACTATTGGTTAAATAAATTTAAATTTAAGTGTGTTTTAGGAGAAGAGGAACTTTCAGTATGTAAGTAATTTAATTTAAGAAGTGTATGATGTATAGGCTAGAAGTGTTTCGTTGTAAGTTGTTTATGTTTTTGTTAGTTAAATTCTACCTCGGTTTTAAAAATATTTTTTTGGGATTTGTAAACAGTAATAAGGAGGTACACTATAAAATCAATAAGCATTGATAAAAGTGGAAGGATAGTTTTTGTGTGTAGAGGGAATTTACTCCAAGGGAACAGAGAAAATTAATGTTTTCTTTAAGGCGAGGGACCCTAAGGTGAGGCGTTGTGTCCCTGGGAAGAAAGGGAATTGTAGCGCAGACCATAGGAGATGGGCTGACTACGGAATTAAGGGTCAGGAGAATCCTGAGAGTTGTGAGTAGTTTGGGGCAGGAGTTCCCCATGGTAGTACCGAAGTGGCTATCCTGTATGGGATAGGGTACCATTTCAATGAAGTTTGTTGGTGGGGTTAGAGCCCCCTGTGTAGTGGGCCTATAGCAGATAGGCACTACAGTGAAATTTTTGGTTATTTTGTGAGGTAAATTCCCTGGAGGTTAAGTAAGATTGGATTCAGTTAGGAAGGAGGGAAATGAGAAACATTGCTGTAGAGAGTTAGTGTACTTGCCTAATGTGAAATTGAATTTTACTAAATTAATTTAGGAGAAAGTTTTGTTCGGTAAATAAATAATAATGGAAGATAGCTAGATAATTAATTAATTTTTTTTGAGTAAGGTGTTTTAAGTAATGAAATAAAATAAGGTGAAGTAATTTGAATAATTGGGGAGGAGTTTCTTTAAGAGTTTAGATAATTGTTTTTGAATTTATTGAGATATTCAGCCAGTGAAGTTTGAGTGTGAGAGATACAGTGAGATTTTAAGGAAATCGGTTGTTTATTAATTAGGACAAATGAGATTTTATGATTAAGAGTCAGTAAGCATAGTTAAAATTTACGACATGATATTTGTTGACAGTTTACAGTTATTAAGGAGAAAACAGAGTAATCTATTTATTTTTATTTTAATGGTTTGAAGATAAGATTATGAATTTTTTTTTGGAAGTTTCTTTGGCATGTTGGAATAATTTTTTTTGATTTTTAGAATTTACAGAGAAAATTTAATTGATTTACATTAGTTTGGAAGTATGGAGGTTTAGTGTTCGATTAGCCCTAACTTGATGGTCGGATCCCAAAAGAATGCCGTAAAACCGATAGCCAATTGAGAGGAATGCGGTAGGCGCTTGTGTAGAGAGGGGTTGTGGGAAAACTCCTTGGGACTGATGGCAGATCAGGGGCCCTAAATAGTGTGTGATGCTGTAAAACCAGTGCAGGGAAAGCCTGGTATGCTTAAATTTTTGGGCACAGGTTAGGTAAACCTGGGGTTCCATGGGATTTAGTCATGTTAGCTGCTGTGAGACATTAAGATTTCCAGGCTCCATAGTAAATTCAATGTAAATTTTTGTTTTCTTAAAATAATAAATTTGTTTTTAATTTATTTGAGATATTTGATTTGGAACAGTGAATACAGACCCCGAGGAATAAGAGTTGTCATGATGTGAGAGGAGAAGGTGGTAGGCCTAAAAGGGTACAGGCACCACAGAGGTTATGTGCATTGCATAATTTAAATATAAGGAAACTTGAGAATTTGAAATTTTGTTGTTGGGTTGTACACCCATAAGAAGAGTATAGGCAGAATTTTTATTGTTATGAGATGTCTAATTTAATTGAAAAGAAGAAAGTTTAAAGATGCAAGGTAACATTATTATTGTAATAATTGAAAGAGATTAAGAGGTAGAGAGAAATAGGCAGTTTTTGTTTGTAAGTACTAAAGTTTACATATAGAAATTTAGTAACTAAGAATGAATAATAAGTTAAGTCTAGTGTAAAAGTTTTTTTTAAGTTTGTTAAGTTAAGAGTCACAAGTAAATTTTTTTTTAGAGAGAATGTCTTTGATAGGAAGTATTAGAAACTTATGGGAATTTTAGGGTAACATAAATAATGTAGGTAATGAATAATAAATAGATGGTAGGTCTTAAGTTAGGATTAACATTTGAAGCAGAATTTAAGAAGAAGGAAAATAAATAGGCCTAATGAAAAGAACAAAAAAGGATTTTATGGTAAAGCATTTTTTTTAAGTAATAAACAATGAATAATAATGTTGTTTCAGGGTAATGTGTACTAATAATACAATTTTTTTTTTAGGACCAAAGAACAGGAATTATGTAATTTAAATTAACATGTATTTTTGAAACTGTTACAGATTCCTTAAGATGAGCTGAGCAGCAGTCCAGTTTACAAGATGACAAGAGTTCGAGAGACAAGATACAAGATCACTGAAACAAGAGCCAAGACTGAAGATTCAAGAGAAGAGAAAGCTGGCAGCCATGGACTTACAAGTGGAGATTAATAAGGTCATGTAAAGTTTTATTTTTTTTTATGGAAGACAGTAACTGGAGTTTTTTTTTTGTTATAAACATTATTTACAGAACTTTTTAGGTTATAGTAATGTAATGGAACTAGTGAGTTGTGGTAGCTGTCAAAAAGAACTAATACCTTAAGTTTAATTTTTAAAGTTAATTTTCTTAATTTACAGAGGGATTAGTAGTTTTTTTTAAACCTTATTTAGGTTGGAATTTAAATACAATAGCTTATTATAAATGTGTACGAACAGTTCAAGTTCACAGTACTGATAGGTAGGTCAGATGATCTTATTGATTTTGATGATTTGTTGTTTTGAGTTGATTTTTAAGTGTTGTGAATTAGACAATGAAATAGTTCTGAAAACTTAAATTATTTCAAGCTAAGAAATAGTAAAGTTAATTGTAACTCAAAGGACACCAGAATTTAATTTTTTTTTGAATTAGTAATGTTTGAAAATTTTATACTTTACAAGAAAGGTTATAAACAAACAGATCGGATGGAACAAGGATGCAGTAAATCACAATTTCATTTAGAATTATTGATTAGCTTTTGAGGTTATGAAGTAAAAGTAATTATAGTTTAAAAGTTTGAATAAAAAAAAATGTTTTTTTTTTAATTTGTTTGAAATAGAAAGTTTAAAAGTTAATTAGTCATGATCTAGGTGGGTGATGGGGTGGGAATTGGCCACTCTTTTTCCCTATAACCTCCCTAACATGGCCTTCTATTACAACTAACAGAAATAAAGAAGAAGAAAATGAAGAATTATTAGTTAGAATGTTTTTTCATGAAGATACCTGATGAACTTTTTTTTTATTGTTGGGAAGAATAGTAGCAAGATTAATCAGATGTTTTACTCAGAAGAAGAAGAAGAAGAAGAAGAAGAAGAAGACAAAGCAGTTTTATGACTCGACAAGCCAGAGATTGGTGTTTCCCCTCTGCGCTTCTATTGACTACGTTGTTTACTCTCATGGGATAGCTGGTTCGGCACCATGGAGAGAGATTGGTGGGCATTGTGGTTGCCCCCAGAAGAAAAGAAGAGTAGAAGAGGTTATGGGTGGGTCATGTGAACTGACCTTCAACCCAGTTACTTCGTGGGGACTATTTGCTGTATAGAGAAGATCAAGACTCAAGAGGTAGGGAAAATCATTGGAGGTCATGTTTCCCTTCCTTAAGTTTTTCCTATCAAATTATTTGCCTGATTAGATTATGCTAAGGGTGGGATACTTTATGTTAGCAGTTGAATTAATTAATTTTATTTTTTTGTGTGTTTGCATCCTTGCCCATCGATTGCAGTTTAGTAGTTAGTTTTGTATTTGTCAGGCGTGATGGTAATGCCTGTTGATGATGTTTCAGAATTGTAATCTGTTCGTGATGAGGATGGCACAACTCCGAAGCAGATGTGGGGAGAAGTTGTGAGCTGCCCTGGAAGCCAGTCCAGTAGCTGTTGGAGTTGAGTGGTGTTTGCTGATGGCCAGCCCAGGGAGCTACTCTTCTCGACAACACTGACTTCGAGGAGTTGCACCAACCTTCACGAGATAAGAGTTTAATTAATTGAAACACTGTAAGGACACTTAATTTTTTTTGAAGAACGAAAGAAGTATGGTAATAAACGGAAACCGAAAAAAAAATAATAATAATAATTATCAAGAATTTGCACATTGTTTAACGAATACTGAGAAACTAAGAACAGTAATTTAATTTGTAAAGAGAGCTTCACTAACAGAACAATTTTTTTAGAATTGAGAACTCGAGCCTCTGAAGGTTCCTGTGAGAACAAACCAGATAAAAGTTTTACATTTAATTTTATGAATACTTGTTGTTTTAAAATAAATCTTATGCAGAATCTAGATGTATGTTCAGACAGCAAGGAACTAAGAAAATTATTATTTTTGTGAAATGAGGAATTTATAGTTATGGTTTAATGGAAAAAGACAATTTGTAATTTTGAGGTAGCTCGATGGGGCTCGAGCTCTGTGAGGGGAGGGTTATGTCGCGGGTTGAAATTTTGCAGGGTTGTTGAAATCAAATTTAGGGACTTTACTGACGGGACTCTGGGCTGGCTGCTCTGTTCACTCGTCAGCGCAAGTGGCGTGACCATGTAATTGGGGCACGGGGCCGGCGCGGCGCTCTGCGGGCTTGCAGAATTTTGTTTGTTTGTTTGGCCGCGCGCTGGCGCAGCCACGGGCCGCAGTTACTGGGGCGCGCTGTCGTAACAAGCCGCGCGGTGTGGCCTGCACATCGGGGTAGAGGGGGGGTAGTCTTCCCAGATGTTCTAGTTAGTTGTTTAGTAAATTTGACTTCAATAACGAGCTTTTGTTATGCTAGGCGCGGCAGGGCGCGCGAATTTAAGCGCAAGTGAGTGGTGACTCGGGGCTCACTCAGGCGGAGGCTCACTCAGGCGGAGGCTATGCGTCTCACCTGTGGTCACGAGTTGTTAGTTCGTTCGTGATGTAGGAATTCAGGCTCACTCAGGCGGAGGCTATGCGTCTCACCTGTGGTCACGAGTTGTTAGTTCGTTCGTGATGTAGGAATTCAGGCTCACTCAGGCGGAGGCTATGCGTCTCACCTGTGGTCACGAGTTGTTAGTTCGTTCGTGATGTAGGAATTCAAGCTTTCGGGCGGAAGCTATGGCCGACGCCAGAGGCCACGAGTCGTTTAATTTAAGTTAGGTCATAATGTAGTCATCTTCAAGCTTTCGGGCGGAGGCAATGGCCCTTGTCACTAGTCGTTTAGTTATAATTTTTTAAAATGTAATGTTCGTTCGGATTTTAAGGGCAGGAGAGGCCCCTACGTTAGTTTTAAGTAATCGATCAAGAAAGGCTTTTCGGAAAATGTGAGTATGGACTTATCTTTGTTTTAATTTTAAGTATTAATTATGATTTGAGGTATTCGGAAGGACTAGGGAAGTGTTTAGTGAAGTTCTCTCATTCTCTCTCTTGTAAGGTCGTTCAATCGTTAAGGAAGTAAAGAGATTATTGTTTTAAATTGTAATCCCGCTATTTAAATGTTCTTTAAAATGATGTTGAGTATTTGACTTTAAGAATAAAATAATTTTAATTAAGTATTATGTTATTTTGCAAAATCTCCTTAGTTCAGCTCTCACCAGACATCCTGTACGGGATGACGAACCTATGATCCTAGGTACAGTAAAGTATTTTATGAAGTTAAGACTAGTTGATGCCAAGCGAGTTGTTTCTATGTAAAGAGCTACGATTCTCTCCCCCCTCTGAAGGTGGATCGTGACAATATCACTAACGAACGTGTCGTAAGAAACAGAGATTCACGATTGAAATAAACTTTTTCATGTTTTTATCAGTTTATTTTATTTTTCCAGTTTACTGTGGTGCGGGTATTTATTGTGTTGCGTTAAGCCAAACAGTTTTTGAATGAACGCTTAGCAAATATCACTGCTCATTATTTTGTACAATTTTGATTAGTCATTCTGTTATAACCCAAGGCTACCTACAGCGTGTATGGCACCTGAGTATAATTTATGAGTATAAGTGCCAACGGGGAGACAAGTAACACTGACTCATGTGAAATAAACTTAACACAGCAATATTATTGAGATTAGCAATCCGTACTCCTTGTAAAGTAAAGCATTGGATGTGGTGATATTAGTATAATTTCAAGGTAAAAATAAGTTGTAATAACTTCCTTGTAACAAAAACTTTCTCAACTGATTCTAGTAAACAAATCATAGCCAGTTTACAAAATCCTTGCCAAATTTATTAAATTATTTAATGTATATTACAAAACACGAGAATTTGAATTCATAATGATATTTAGCCTGATAATATAAATATAATATGATGTTATAGCTACATTGGTAGGATAATACAAAAACCTTTCTTAAGTAAGTCAATTAATATATATATATATATATATATATATATTAAAGTTAGTGATGAATAAATACACTAATAGGTAACATCTGCGAAACAATATTTATATAAAGTTTTCCTGTATTTCGTTGCTCATAATCTCTTAGTTCACTTAACTGTGTAAAAATATTAAATTATAACTACATTTTATAGCTTTTCCCTTCATTTTATAAATCTTCTACAAGGTTACTTTCATACCTGAGGATTCCAATGTAAATTACAGTACCTTAAAAAGTTTTTAAGAAATTGTACAAGTTGTATGAATTATTTTTAAAAAATCTATTAAGATTATAAAAAAAAAATATTTAGAAAATTTTTAATATTTGAACTGAAACTGAATAATTTTTTTGTAACTTACTTTGAATACTGAAAACAAAACAAAAAAGAAACATAACGCTCTTTCGAATGGCGGAATCTTAATAGCGACTTCATACAGTTAGTTTAAAGATGGGGGAAAACAAAGCCTAGACGAGAGATATTTTGAAGAATATTTACACTTCTTTTTTTTTGCTTTTGAACTGAACAGTAGATCCCCAGAGTTTGGCCATTTAAGAACTGAGGCATTGTGTAGACTCGTGTGCCCGTGAGAATGTTAACTTGCCACGCGGCGCTAGGCATGAATGTGCGACGCAGGTGCTTTGGGATTCAGTCTGATCATCAACCGCCTGCTTCTCTGGAAGCAGTCGGAGGCGCACGCACATTGGCAGGAGGCGTGCATGCTTGCAACCGACATTGCTGGTCGAGCCACTAGCATGGTCGCAGCGTGGTGGCGCAGGCGTGTCTTCCCCACCCAGTCGCCTGTAGCTTGCTGTCAGACATGGGAGTCGTTACCACAACGCCGAAATACCACAACGCCGAAAGTACAATAACGCCGAATACCATAATGCCGAATGCCAAATTGACCGCAACGCCGACAGCTAGAAAACTGCTGTGTACCACAACGCCGAAATACAGTAACACCGAATAATGTTGCTGCGTGGAGGGGGGGGGGCACAGGAGCAAAAGAATGAATTTGTGTGCTAACCTTACCTAACCTAACCTTTGTGGCAATCCTGCAATGACATTTTTCGGCGTTAATGTATTTCGGCGTTGTGGTAATTCGGCGTTGTAGTACACAGCAGTTTTCTAGCTGTCGGCGTTGTAGTCAATTTGGCATTCGGCGTTATGGTTTTCGGCGTTATTGTACGTTCGGCGTTGTGGTATTTCGGCGTTGTGGTGCGTCCCTTCAGACATGCACCTCTTTCCTCCCTTCTCCGGCCGTCATGGAGCAGAGATTCGCAGACCCTGAGGCATGTTCCACTCGTTTCTTCTTCGGTCGCTGCCGACAAGTGTGGAACGGTGCTTCGGTTTCTGTTCGGTACGTAATAGAAGGAGTAGAGCACCGAATACTCCCTCGACACGGAACAGGTTGCATCAGGTTTCTGTGAGGTACGAACACGTGTCCAGGGAACAGAAAGCAATCAACGCGTTTACACACGCGCGATTCAGTTTCTGTTTTTTTTTTATTGTCGCTGTTTTATTCCTGATATATCCTGAAGTAATTAAAATATCTGTCATCATTGTCTCTTAGCCTCGGGAAGATGGTGTAGAATACTCCAAATTCATTCCGTAAAGTGATGAGAGGGTGTTCCCAATTAATTATAGTATTCCTCCCTCGTTTTCTAATTTTTCTATAGAGAAACAACATGGCAACAGCTTGCCCCTTCTCTACATGATCACTACTGTGTGTACGGAAGAGCACACATAACCTAATATGATCCGTATGAGAACCGTGTACGTGTGAAGGGGTTGCAACCGAAAACGAACCAAACCGAATGGAACCGCATATGTATGAAACAGGCCTGACTCAGATGGCTGGTTATCTGCGTTCATGCAACTTATTTTTGTCGTGTGTCTTATAAATCGCGATGCCAATTTGAAAATTAGGGTGTAACGAAACTACGATAAATTTTGAAACGTTATAAAATAAAAATCGTTATTAGTGAATTAAAGTACGCACACACGCACACTCACTCACCAACAAACACACACAAACATACACACTCACTCACACACACACATACTTATATATAGCCAGGGTTTACGCATGCGTAATTATGAATGAGAAGTTTTAAAAACATTTACGACATAATAATTATGAGACGAAATTACGAAGGATAATGAGAAAAAATGACGTAGAGGCATATGGCGGATTAATACGATCGGAATTGCAAGAAACGATGATTATAACGATTAGATAATAAAAGGTGCCGGTGGCGAACTGACTAGACTCTGCAGGGAGAGGAAGGAAGCTAAGATGACGGACGTCGCTTGGTCTAGTTTTGAATTTCCCATTTACAGGACGTATTCACGTCAAATTCTTGCAGCCGTGTCGCGACACAACATACACCAGTCAATTTTTATTTTGAAAAGTACAAATATGGTTAGGTTGGGAATAAAAATTTATTAAAAATGATTTTTTATTTGTAATCTTGGGAAGTTGGTTGGTAGTATTTGTTATATATATATTTATATATATATACACATACACACACACACACACATGGTTTGCCGTAAAGTAATGAGACTAAGTCTAGTAAAAATAATTTATTGATCCAATCAGTAAATATTGTTAAAATTCCTCAAAATAGTCTACTTGGGTGTCAACACACCATTGTCAGTGTGATTCCCACGCTGCAAAGGCTCCCTGGAAGTCAGCTGCCGTAACCTCTTTCAGAGACTGTGTGACAGCCCGTTGGATGGCGGGAACAGCTTCGAAACGGTGACTTTTCATGATTCTTTTGAGCTTTAGGAACAGGAAAAAGTCTGGTTGACTTACATCTGGGCTGTACGGTGGCTGCGGAAAGGTTACAACCCCTATCTGAACCAGGTAGGCGCTCACAACGAAGGCGGTGTTTTTGTTCATGACTTAACACTTTTGGTACCAATTTCGCACAAACCTTCCGCGTGTTCAAATTTTCATAAATAATTTAGTGAACTGTTGTTTTGCTCATGTTTTTCAGTGATTAATCTTGCACTCAAATGATGATCGGAGTCCAGGATATTTTTTACCTTGGCCACATTTTCGTCCATACCGTTCGTTGAAGGGCGTCCAGATCGCTCCATGTCTTCAACTGTCTCCCGTCCATTCTTGAACTCACTGAACCACCGTAAAACCTGGGCCCTTGACAGGACGTCGTCTTTGTAAGTCTCCTTAACCAAGGCAAGCGTCTCGGAAGCGGTTTTTCCCAGGTGAAAGCAAAAATTTAATCGCTTAGCTCTGCTCCAGCAAATGCTCCAATTTGGACGTTTTCTGCCCAGACAAAAACTGAAATAGAGCTTGTGTGCCACGCGTGATCCTCACTGTGTCAGAGCTCAGACGCGACTGCCACCAGGTCCGTGGCTTGGTTTAGACCCCTAACCACAAATCCCCCTGTCGGAGTCTGTCCTCCGGGCAACTGGAGCTCCGTAGAGCAGCCAGTCATATTACTTTACGGACAAACCCTGCAAATATAAATATGTAGGCCGCAGTGCCACTCTGAAAAGGTGGTATGTGTGTGGCTTTAACATGACCATTTTTTCATCAATCTGAAAACACTATAATATGTGTAATAAAAAAATGCAATAAACTGTGGATAGTAAAACAATAATACTTTGACTGTAATGGTGGGTGGATGACACAATGGAAACAAAAATTATGTAGGAAAATAAAGGCTGGATTTTAATTACTGTTAGTTCAAATAAAAAACACACGGTTATGCTAACGACCAATATCTTATTTCTCTGAGAAAATAAAATGGTTAAGACGAATAAACAAAACAGGCAAAATATAAATATTTCCGAATAGGTTGGGCACAGTTAGCTACCAAAAGTTTATGTTTCACTTTAAATCTCACATTTTTCAAATAAATAAGTATCTCAGGGTATCTTCAAAAGTTTCAGACTAGTTCCAAATCGGTATTACACAAATCAGTACACTCTGTACTACTGGCTTGGATGTTCAGGTTTGTTTGCATATGTATATATGTTGTAATCATAAATAATGAAGCCACGGGGCATAAAACCATTTTTACACATAATAACTTGCACTATTGACCGTGTAACGAACAACATATCACACTGTTACAAAAGAGCAATAAGGCCTAAAATGCGTTGGCGTCACTAGGATGTGCAGAAACATAGGCCCAGATTGTTTGTTTATATTTACGTTTGCAAACATTTAATTTAATATTGTGAATCATTACAAAACAGTATCGAGTGTCAATTTTATTTGATTATAAACACAAAACATCTATCAATGTGAATGCTCTCTATGACTCTGTGGACCGAGTCATTGCAACAATACATTTAAAAACTTATTTTTATTACAACATTTAATAACACGTATTTTTCCTTGGTTAAGTTTTATTTTTGAAAAAATTTAATATTTCGGTTATTGTTGTAATTGCGTGTAATTGTTTTGGACTTAAAGTTTAAATCTTACGATTCGTACGGGCCAATAGTAATGGGCCATACGGACGTTTTTGAACCTGCTGGCAACGATCGAAAGAATGTTCGGGACTTTTTGAAGACCGAAGGACGCTCGAAGTTAGAGCCAATAAAGTTTGCTAAATAAATATAAAATTTTAAAGTAAATAGGATTGTGTGTATCTACGACAAGTAGATGTGCAAAGCTACGTGTGTAGAAAATGTTTTAGGAAAACATGTAAACATTTTTTTTAAATTGTGGATAGAAACTGCGATTGTCGCCGATACCGTAAGTCACGCCATTGTGGCGCTTGTTAATTTCCCTAATTGTCACCGCTACCCAAAACACACATCTGATTTTTATGACCCTATAGACAAATGAACTTTCATTGCCTAAAGAACTTAATAGAAATTCGTGACATAATTTTTATAAACATTAATTTTTTTTTAATTTATTACAAACTTCATTATATCGTCTAACCCCAGGTGTCTTGTTTTTAAAGTTATCTGCTCACCCTGAAATAGCTAGCCGGCGCATTATAAATAGACTAACCAGTTAAAATAAAACTTTCAAGTGGTGAAAATATTTGGTGACTTAAAATCTATCAGGACTAACGAACTTTTGGTTTATGTGTGTGCCCTACATACCTCCGGATATTACGAATTTAAGGATGATCTGATAAGCTAATCTACCACTGCCACAGTTTTTATTCTGAAACCCAAACGGCCTGATTGTTGTACTAAAGTTGAATTTATTTATGTGGGATATTTGTCTAACAGTGAGGGATAAAGTTATTAAAAATATTTGCAGTTTTCCAAACAACATAACTACATAGTGTGTTTTTATTTGTCTACTGCCATTATTGTCCCATGTTTTTATGAGGTTTAAAATTGATAGTCACCAATACCTCATTTGAAAGCAATAATAAAATTATATAGTCCAATAATAACGTAAAACTAGAAGGATTTGAGCCAACGAACCTTTCCATCATGGCCTACCTGGTGCTGTCTCTGGAACAGTTACAAATCAATACACTGTAAGCGTTTGCGGTATAATTTCGCTACGATTTTTAGCACAAAATGTTCGTGGGAGTATCGCGATTCGACACAATACCGAGATCGCGCCGCACACGTCCTACCACCAGGACCTCTTGACGGCCAATCTCAATGGACCAAGCTGTGGAAACGTTCCATTTCTCATCATCCTCGGCGCCAGGCGCTTCGTTACAGGTGCCGGCAAACCTCAACCATTCACGAATCACCGTCCGAGAAATCAAAAAGAAATTGAAATAACGACTGAAAATGTTCATAACATAATCATTTTAATAACATTTATAGTGTCAACGTTCTCAAAAGTCATTAAATACGGTTTATAAACAAAACCAGTTTCTAAACAAACATCCTGAGAACGTTGTTGTCGCTAGGGCAACGGTAATGCAAAACGTAAACAAACTTAATCAGAACAGTTTCAGTACTCTGTGATAATGTGATATTACAGTAGGCATTCGCACGTCTAGGTAATCGTAACTACAATGAAAGTATGGTTAGGTTAGGTCATCGAAGTTTTAAACCACTCTAAAATCGTGAATATTTATGAATCATCACACGAGCGACGAGCTCTTTGGGAATGTTCGTGCCTAAAGGGGGGGAGGGGAAGACTTCCCACCTAGAGTATAGACAATGAAGGCGTGTGGAGGGAGGGGGGACCAGGAAGCCGGTGGAGGGGATATGACAGCTATTGTGCGCGTGCCGGCGGCGAGGAATGTCATCGGCCCGAGTGTTTTGTTTGGACGGACGGGTGATCCGGGTGTCGCGGAGGTGGGGTGGCGGGTAGGGATGAAGGGGGGCTTCCTTGTGAGCTCTGGGACGGAGGAGAAACAATTTGCACCGAGGGATCGGCGCCGAGACGGGTGTGAGTCGAGGATGATGTGGCGAGGGAGAAACCGTCGGGTGGAGGGGGGAAATGTTCGTAATGCGGTTCCTTTTCCCGTATCGAGCGCCCCCTTTCCCCTCCCCGAGGAGATTGAGCGCGCCCGATCGCGCAGTCACGCCGTGTCACGGGAATAACTGAGACCGGCTAGGAGAAGGAATGGCGGGAGGGGAGAGTGTGAAAGGGCGGATAACTTGGCTGGCGACGGCGAGCAGCACTTTCCCCTCGCCGCCGTTTCTCCTCTTATCCTTTGTCTTCCTTTGTACAGCCTCTGCTGGACTTTACCTTGCCCTGATATCACATTTTTGTACAATTCAAAATATAAACAAAGACTCAATTTTTGGTAGGTAAAATTAATTGTTACCATAATGTTTGAATTTCAGAAACGTCATTATGCGGTAATAAGTTCTAATGGATGCTAGTGGAGTCGGTTAACAATTAAGTTCAAGTTAATGACGTTATATAAATTCATACGTTCCAGTCATATCCATGCTGATAATTTAAAATCAACAGTTTCAACTGTATAGACTAAATAAATATACTGAGAAATAAAAATACTCTTTAGACGTGCAATATTAAAGCAAATATTTGCATGATATCTCCTTGCAAAAAAAAATGTTTACTTTAGGGTCTGTATTTAGATTTTAAATCTTAATTAGAGGTGAAAAAATATAATACGCAGTTCAAAAATATTTGTTTGGACTTACTTAGGTTTCACGCACGGTCCTTGGCATTTTTATAAAGTATATATATAATCATATATCAGTTTCGCTGGTAGTGTAAAAATTTTAAACTATAACTGTACCCTCGAGCTTATTTAGTACTGTCACTTATTAAATTTACACTCAGCTATGCTAACAAGCATAATCAACTATCCAGTGTATTAAGAATGGAAATGTCATAAATTTACGGGTATTATAAATTTTAAATTTTAGTTCAGACTTATAGCCAAAATATTTTTTTATTAAATTCCTCACAAAAAAAACACACTTAATGGACAGCATACATGCTAAATTCTGTGCCCTTCAACTTGTCTCAAATTTGACTTTTCAAAGTGGTACCAATTCTCAATTATCACCTGTAAAATAACACAATGTTTGTTTACAAACACGGACAACAACATGACGGTGCTTACCAACACTGTAGACAGAAATTTGGCAGAATAATTTGTAGACTTCTTCTAAGAGCTGTCAAATTTGTGACTAAATTTTGGTTGCTTTCCCTCCAATAAAAATTTGTGATTACCGTGTACACCCAATAGTTGTTGCAGACAGTACTGTATAGATTCGATAACGCTTGGATTTATATTTATTCGGTGCTTTACAAGAATACATTTTTAGTAGGCTGTTTCAAAATTATTTATTTTGTTGAAATCTTACGCGTAAACCTTATGCTTTGTGCGTTTGTGAAGCACATATTTCCTGTGTAATTGTAAAACATCTGTTGTAGCATAGTTTGCATAGCTTTATTTAAAATAATTACTATAATATGTGTATTATTTTATTTATTAAAACATTTTGACTGCTCATTATTATTTTTGAAACACCTCCGAATAAATTCGGAGATGCCAAGTTATTTTAATAACAAGTTATTCTCGTAGCACTCACCAATTCTGCTCTAGTTTTCTAATTTATTCTCCACGCTACGGATCCGAAGTTCTGGTCCTTTTTTTTTCAGGTTCACTTGTTGGAACTTCCACGCAGTGAATTTTGTCTCTTAGATTCACGCCGCGCGACGAAACATTTTTACTGGTAACCACGAGGGCGAAATGAAATAAGAACAGAGCCTCCCACATTTTTTACCCGGGCACCGCGGACTGGAATTTAGAACGCTCCGGCTCACAAGGGGGTTTCGGGGGGAGGGGAGAAGGGGTGAATGCTGGAACAAAAATTTCCCTATTCTCTCTCTCTTTTTATTTTATTTTTTTTTATTGCCAGGCTTCGCTTCGAGAAAATTTAAACATTGCCGCGGCTGCAGCGAGGAACGAGGCCGCGGGGAAGGGGTTGCGAGGGGGAGGAAGGGCGGAGGTAGGCAGTACGTCACTGTCAAGATGGCGTCGCGACGCGGGGGCGAGGGAGACGCCGCGCTGCCTGCCGGCGCTGGTGACGGCAGAGAGGGAGGAGAGCTCGCCATATTTCACGCCATCAGCCAGACGCGATGGCACACGGGCTTTCACCGCCGGGTGCCTGCGCTGCACGTCACGTGACTCCACGTGGTCGTTCCAGGGCGGGGGAGGGGGCGGGGGGACGGAATCGTGTGACTAAAAATGGGGGAGAGGGTGGAACTGGGGGGGAGGGGGTTCGACTCCGGGAGTCATCAGTCCGCGTCAGCAGGCTTCAAACGGAGAAAAGGCGTGGAAGAAGGAAAACAATCACTTCGGCTCCCTGGAGCTGGCACAATTATTTCCCGGTATTTTCGGAACGCGACGTGACAGCTATATCACGGCAAGCTAATTGAGTTAAAAGTAATCAAACTTCGTTCACTAAAAAAAGTTTATTATATTGGACAATAAATAAATAAAAATAAATTCACATTGTGTAAATATTTTACCAAATCACAAAACAAAGTTTCATTACCAGACACTTATTTACCACGTTGTTTGCAGTACGCATGATTACTCACTCGAAACACTTACTGATTTACAAAACATTTTAATGTAATGAGATCACGGAATTCATTACCATTAAACTGAATCCTACCTCCTTTTTTATGCATTGCACACGTCTCTTGAACTGACTACGTCATTAAAACCGCGACTCGTAGATGCAGTATCTGACGCCAGTTCGCTAGACACTGACCTTGTTCTCGCGTGGTGGATGCTGCGTGGAGGGAATGGCGACTCTGTAGTCGTCTAGGTGCTTTTCAATTGTATAAGGATTTTTGAGAATTTTTCCACAAAATTGAAGTCACTCAATTTTTCTTAGAAAAAAATCTATAGTGAAGTAACCAGTAGCAGTAAAAATTAAGCAAAAAAAATATAAAAACGTAAATTTGAAAACTTATTTCTATATAAACAAGATTTTATGATTTTATTCTTAGCTCAAATTCTTTTTATGTAAGATTTACGTTTTATTGTTGTTTTATAAATGAAGTTTATTTTATTAAGACATTCGACAGAATATTATTGAAATATTTCCATTACTTTTTTCGACAAACAAGTGACATTATAGAGGTACAGACCACATTGTACTGAAGCAAAAAAAAATCACCAAAGTTCGTGTGTTTCAAGCATATGTAAGAAACTTTAAAGTGAGGTATGAAGAAGTGCATTATCAATTGAACATAAAATATGTTTACTTTCCACTTGGTTTCAGTTTTTTATTACTAACGTACTAAAATTTCTTTCTTTAGAGTTTGAATATAAAGGGAAAAAAAACATATTTGAGCTAAAATTCATTTATATGATGTTTTATTTCTCAAATTGACCTATATTATGGTTTTAAAAGATTCAGTGACACACTTTTTAATATTACCTCAGGTTTATCGCATTCACCTTGTCCCAAAATATGCATCGTCGTAAAAATAACGTCACTTTAAAAGTCCTCCAGCAGAGCAACGTTTCACATACATGAAGAATCAGAAGTTATCAGGTGCCAAACACCCAGCCATCAGTTAGGGACTTCCTCCTTTAGATTTCCATCCTAAAGATTCTAATAGCTCGTCACACAAAACCACGCTATGATCTGTTCTCTAGCGGATATCAAGTGAAGCAAGATAGCGACCGAAGCCAGTATACTCTAGCGAACGATAAGAGATGTCGCACTGGCGGAAGTAACATTAGTTTTGGTAGTAGTGGTGAGAGCCAGTTTGCTTAGTGTTACGATTTGTGAAAGGTTGCTCTGCGAAAATTTTTATGAGCTCATTTATGAGGAATCGAATCGCCCACTATTGGGGGGTTCTACATAATTTCATGTAATTAATGTTAATAAAAAATCTTTAACCAAAATTACATGCTTAGTCACGTCAAAAATCAAACTGTGAACAGCTTCTTTTCTTTTATATGTTATTGTAGATAGTTTTTTAGTAAATAAATTTTTAATTTTGAAATAAAATAACTCTTTTTTGAGATGTTTGGGTTAAAAAAATTTAATCGAGATGTCAAATATACTCCGGGATGTGAAATTTTACCCGAAGGATCACATTTCAAGGTCATAAATTTCGAAATAAACAGTCTAGGTCAAGGCCACGGAAATACAAAACGGTGGCCAGCGTTCCGTAAATATCTACTGAAATTATTTGATACCAAACAACAAATTAAAGAGAGATAATGAATAAATTAACAGGAAAAGCTAATAATTCACAATAATGTAAAAGAAAATGAAAGAAAAAAAAAACAACTTGGCTTTAAAGCGTTGTTTGGTTGCGTTTAGTAAGAACAAGAGAAGATGTCTGAAGTATAAAAAAATGACGCCACATCAAACTGCATGCAAAAGGAACGATGTAATTTTTGTGCGGTTGTTTCAGTTTGAGAATATTCGGCATGCGTATGTTATACGCTTACAGACATATTGAATTAAAATTCCAGCGATACTTTATAAACCATTTGTATGCAAAACCAATCTGCGTTCTTATTAAGGTTAGAGAGAAGCAACATGAAGTAATGCAGTTATAATATAAAATCTAAGATAATGCAAAAAGGTTATAAACCGCGATCGGCTAACGCGTGTATAGGATTAATGAGCTTTAAATCCTGTAGTAGCCTACTGAAAACGTGATTTGTTATAATTTAAGTACAAATCAGCGGAGCAAGGGATATAAGAGTTTAGGTCTAATGCTCTCGTGGCGGTGCATTAAAGCAATGTGGTGAATGGTGATTGGAACGAATGACCGCGGTATTTGGTAAATTACCAGCGGACCTGCACTGTGGAGAACAATAATTCAAGTACATTAATGGCGCACCGCGCAACGTGCTCTTAACGGGAACCCAATTTACATCAAATAGAGCCAAAGTTGTATTGGTTTTAGATGTACAACAATTTTTCTTCTACTTTTAGCCACGGTGAGTGATTTCGTACTAAATAAATGTTATATTAAACATGTGATTTGCTACATACACATACATCAACTTCCATCGGAGTTGTAGTTATTTTACCTAAATGTTATTTACAGTGTAAACTCTATATAACGACACGACTGAGCATTGTTCGGCGTTAAAAAGAGTGGTCGTTAAATGGAGAGAAACAAAAGTTATCATTTTACTATTCTATAATATGTATTTACTAATATAGTACACATTTTACACACGAACATTAATATTCACAAAAAACACTTATTGCATATAGTCTGTTATCTTTATCTTATGTTTTTTGCTGCTCCAATATTTTTAATGTATTTTCTTATGTATTTTACTGATATCTTGAGACACTGCTGGATCAGCTTGATTATATAAAAAAGTATTTTTCTAATAGTTTCGCTGCATCAAGTGCTTAATAAAACTTAACTTTTTAGTCAATACACAAAGATTTTCGTTTACTTGCCATGTTTACAGTTCGAAAGTCTGTAAGCAACTGCGAAAATGATAACGTGTAACAACTTGACAAAAGTCTAGTGACCGAGGTAAACATGTGCAAGTTCATCATACAAAAAAAAAAGACAAAATTTCATCGAATCTCCGGTACGTCAGTCGAAGTAAACACGTGCTAGATAATACAACAAAACAGCAAACAAAAGAACGAACACAGCTGCAGTTCTTATCAACTTCGGCAACTAAGAAAGTACTGCTTAATGATTTATAATGCCGTATTGTTGTCGTTAAATAGAGTGAGCGTGATGCTATATGGAGTGTATTATTGTATAGAAAACAAGGTAAACCAACCAAAGGCAAGCAATTTCGACGTTTTAAGGAGTTTGTCGTTAAATCAAGTGACGTTATATAGAGTTTACACATTTGCTTTCGTAAGAGCCGATTGGAATTGGATTTTTGACGTGATCTTTGCACAAAAAAAATTAATTCACTCCAAGGAAATCTATATATTTTTAAGTAATGCAAGCAATAAAAAGCCTTTGTGTTTCTTTGTCATGTGAGTATTTTTACTTAGTTGTGTTGACCTGTAATTCGTTAATTTTTGTTGACTACGATCAGTAATGAAAGACTCACATTTATATTTATATAGGGGTAAAACATGACCAATTCATTAGAATTCAAATAAAAAAGAAACATTTAACTAATGGTTGCAGCTACCAAATACACATCTGTTTAATTCACTTATAAACCCTCCCCTTGTCAAAGATGACAGGTGTGAGGCATAAGGGGAAACATCTAGCGCAGAGTGCATACAGAGTGTTAAGTGATAATGAACGAATGTCTATTACAAATTCCACACAGCCCTTTTACTAACTTGCAAATCCTTGGAATATGTACAATTAGTATATATATATATATATATATATATATATATATATATATATATATATATATTTGTTAGCTGCAAGGCGCTCCTGCTACAGAATTAGGAGTAAGGATCTGGAGCCGATGTCCGCCATAATAAATTGTGACGTCACGGCTGCCATATTGGATGACCTTGACCTTGAATATTGACCCGATGACAATTTAGGATCCGCCATTTTGACTTTCACCATTTTGTAATACGGCAATTGTGTTGCCGCCATTTTGGATTCTAGAACTTTCAGCCAACTTGGATTATAGAAACGTTGCGATTTTCGTTAAGGCCACCATTTTATATTCTAAAAACGTTGCAATTTTCGTTACAATCCCATCTTTAATTTTAATTACATGTCCGCCATCTTGGCTGTGATGCCACTTTTTTATATTCTGACGACATAGCCGCCAACTGGTTGTCGTCTGCTGGAGACCACCATCTTGGATGATGTCACGACCACCATCTTCGTTTTTTCTGTTCTGCTGGAGGCCGCCATCTAGGATACATAAATCTTTGTTTTTGCTGTTTATTCCTAGAGAGAACCAACATCGCCTGTCTCATGCACATGAAGTCGATGTTCCATTACTTGTCAATGTTGTTGTGGTGCTTATCGACACACTAAAATTATTTTTATACATAATGCAATGGAACCGGAGTTACTCTAACCATGATAGCTCGGACCTCTGGGTTGGAAAACCTATGCCTTTGACCACACGACCATCGAGACATTTACCAGAACAAAAATTAAATAAGGGTTACAAAAACAATTCCACACATCCGAACTTGTAATTTTTATTTTAATTTGAAGGTATAATAGCTAAACTTGCTAGGGGACGTTGCTGCCACATTTATTTTCAATACTTGCTACCAAGAGCGCTAGTTAACACACATCGCCGCCATCTTGATTTTAGTAATCGATACAAGGAGCACTAGTGTTACGTAGTAGGCTACACATGCCTTCTACTAGAGTGCGCTGTCATCATATTGATTTAATTTTTACCCGCTAGAGTGCAGTAGTATTTACTATCGTTGCATCCACCATCTTGTCAGTCGTCTTGGCTGCCATATTGAAAATCTGTAGTTATTGAGCCATAAATTCAGGGAAAAAAGTAAAAATCATAAAATATTCAGCAGGTAATTTACTTATTGATTCGATTGATATCCGTCCTCGTTCGATCCTTGGACGATGCAAACAAAAAGGTAATTTTAGGTTAAAAACATATTTATTCAATAAAATATGGCGAAAAATCCTAAAAAGCAGCTTAGGTTCCTAGTCTACAAGCCTCCAGTAAGTCGATGATAACATATTGGCCGTCATCTTGAAAATTTTAATAATTAACATACAAATTCGGAAAAAATTCTAATTATCATTGAAAAAATCGTCTATTAATGTAATATTGACTTAAATATTTCCGTCCATAGTTAGATTATCAGCCAGTGATAAGAGTAACAAAAGTTAAAAATAAATTTAAATTCTGTTACCCATTACTTTTCGTGGAGTTTATTAATCATTATCTTTACAGAAAACTAAACTATACAAGATACCTGTCCGACGAAATAAATACGTTGTCGCAGTGCCTACCATGGAAGTCTAATTATTTAATACTTATAATAAATTCCAACTAGGTCTTGTACAATGTTAGGCGTATAAGCTAAGCTTCTCCGAACCAAGAGGTATTTTTCGATAATACTCGACGAACATTTTAAACCGACCATGTCCAATGTCAGGCGTTTAGGCCAAGCATCTCTGAACCACTAGGCCAATCATGGACTGACTACAGAGTCTTGTCGATGAACATTAAAAAAAGGAAGCACATACACAAAAACAAAACACTTTTAAAAAAGAAAGCACATACACACAAAACACATTTTAAAATTAACTAATTGGAAGCACATTTAGATGCACAATCAACGAAAAGTAAGCACAATCGGAAGCACAATCAATGAAAAGAGAGCGCAATTAGAAGAAAATCAAAAAAGGAAGCACAATCAGAAGCACAATCAACGAAAAGGAAACCCAATTAGAAGCACAATAAGCGAAAGGAAGCACAATGGAAGCACAATAAAAAAATAAAGCATAAAAGGAAGCAAAATCACAAAAGGAAGCACAATCAACGAAAGGGAAGTAACACCAGCGAAAAGGAATCACAATTGGAAGATCAATAAAAAAGAAGAAACACAAACTGAAGAACATTGGACTAAGAGGAAGCACAATTGGAAGCACATTAAAAAAGGAAGCTCAATGAAAGCACGTTAAAAATGAAGCACATTTGGAAGCACAATCAAAAAATAATACACGATCGGAAGCATAATAAAAATGAAGCACAATTGGAATTACAATCTACGAAAAGGAAGTAATTCGACGAAGGGGAAGCACATTAAAAAAATTAAGCACATTTGGAAGCACTTTCAAAAAGGTAAGTGGTATTACGAGAACTCAATCTTAGAAATCATATTTAGAGAAATAAAACAATTATTTTAAATCCAAAATATAATTTAGTATTTTAATTAAAACACATGTAGGTAAAACATGCATTAGCTATTGAGTGTAGACAACATCTCTCAGTTCTTTGAGTATGAAGGCTACTTTGTTGATGTGTGAGTAGTTTCCTCCACTAATCGATGTCAGTAGTAGTCTCAGGCGATCGACCAATATGTCTCTTCTGCTTCCATCATTTTCCCGGAATGTTTATTATTAATATTTTCAAGATTTCTTAAGTCTTCTGTTTTATCGTCAGCCTAAAGTCACTGTCACCATTATCGTAGAAGTCAGCGTCTTTACCCAGATTACTGTAAGAATTCGAAATCGTTGACGTTGAAGCTTCTTCATTGTCTAAAAGCATTTTTTAAGTGACCATCATTATTCCAAAGTATGGAGGATCTACTTTATATGGGCTTGAATGTATATTCTCACTTTACACGGTGATGATACTTCCATTGGTTTCAGCCTTCCTTAAATCGTCAGCATCCTTCAATTTAAGTACTTTGTCGAGAGAGAGAGAGAGCTATGATCATAATCACGTTCAATACAAGGAAAATAATTTATATCTCGCAGCACACTCTTCCTTTGTGTAGTGGCTTTATTGATGTCCTCTATCCCGTAAGTATACTTGGCTTTACATGTTCTGCCGTGTCTTTTTAACCTATCAATTCTTGTAAACAACCAGTTTAATATTTTTCGTAGTGGGTTTTTAACACAATCATTATTCTCAGAACAAATTTCTTGCTGCAGTATCTACAGCGGTGTCCTTCCAATACAGCTGCAGGCAACGAACCAATATCCATGTTAGCTTCTGCGACTAATGCCAGATGCAAACTGAGATTTTAAATTAGGAACAGATATTTAAATACGAATTTGAAAATTCCATCAGCGAGAGTTAATTTTTAATTTCGAAAGATTCATGTTTAAGTAGTTCTGCTTTTCAACAACAGATGTCGTCACATTTTGCCACATGCTGCATTCCATGTGTTATAATGCCACACATACATACAGCGATTGTTATTTCAGAAATAACCAGAAGCACTTCGAGAAATCCAACCAATTTTGCCATAAATAATCAGGAGTTCACGGAGAAAGCCAACAGAAATCTCACCATAATAATAATAATAGCCAGGTGCATACGGAGAAAACCAATGATTTCATGTTAACACAGTTCAAGTGAATGTGATATTTAGACAACTATATATTAAGTATGCCGTGCACATATCTGTTACAAATATACATGTGTATAAAACGTATGTAGCTATGTTAGGCATATTAAAATATTAAATATGCAAGCATACATCTAAATGTATTCATTGAGCATTTCCAGAACATATATTCAAAGTACCTAAGGCACCAAAGCTTTGCCACATATATAAATGTACTTCATTTTTCACTCTAAATAATGGTGAGCCTATGCTAATTAGATATTAAGGAGAATGGGGAGTATAGTTGTACTGGCTCAATCGCCTCTTGAATAAATGAATTATGACAAGTCTCATCGATATCGATAATATTATAGATGAATCAAGTTTGAAACTTTGAGATGAATCAGTGAAGGAATACGCCACGGAAGTATCCCGAGAAAGTCCACCATATTTACCCAACGATGTAAGAAGTTAAGGAGTTGGTATGTGTGGTGTTTTTTATGTGATAATAGCCAAACACTTGTGATTATAATGGAATTTAATGTTAGTTCCTGGCTGATTTTTTATTACCAGCTTTGTGTAACGATACTCACTACATGATTCTTCCTAGCAGGCTACTTTCAAGATATTAAATTAACTTCCAGCAGTAGCCTCTGGGAAGATGTATTTTTTGTTTGCTTACCAATTGTTAACCAGAGTGACTTCAAGTTTAGTAACAGTCACATACTTATACATTCGTGGTTTACCCACTGACAGAACAGTCAGGCCCTACCCCACCGGGAATCGAACTAGGATCACCCCAACACCCACCCTTCCCATTTACGGACTTTTCGACAAAGAATTCACATCAATTATAAACGAAGAGTTCTTCGTAATTTCAGATAACTGGATGAAAGAAGTGTGTCTTGCATGAGTCTTAACCTGTTTATCGTACAGACTAGAGCGAGATAACTCGTGGATTCATACTCAAAGTAAGTAACTTTGAACCCGTAAATTCACAAAGATAATGATTAGTTGATGAAGATCCCAGGATGATTTGTGAGCAGTGTTCTTCGCCAATGTAAGATGAACATTGTTGCGACGCAGCGCGCCCGGCCAGGGGTGAGCAAACAGCGGGTCGGCGGGACAGAGACAGGTGGGTCCGCCTGCCCGAACCGCGGACCTCGCCGGTCCCGGCAAACCGCCTCTTTAGATACGGCGGCACGTAGCCGCGTTATCTTTTCCGCACATGACTCCCTCCCCGGCGAGGCAGCGCGGGAGGGGAGCTTGATGTATGGAGGTCCCTTGACAAATGGCCGCCCCTGTTAGCCGGGCTGCTCGCCCTCTGCAGATAGCCCTGTTTTCTTTCATCCCCCCCGACCTCCCAGCCCCTCCCCTCGAGGTAATGTATTGCCCGACTAAGGGCCCGCGACAGGTGCCGGCTCCAATAAAGAAGGGGTGGGGATCATGCGACGGTTCCCGCGATATTAACACGCGACTGTCCTTGGTTGCGTCGCCTGCGTCTCCTCGGAGCTAGCTGCCGAGGCAGCACGGGATCTTCACAAGTGGGAAACGTGGCGGACGATGCCACGATGTAGAGCCTCTCCCGGGTGCCGGGCTGAACGTGAAGCGGAATGAGCCGACAAGTTTTTTTTTTCCACTACAAATAAAAAAAAGGCATTTTATTAACTACTATTATTTTGATTCCACTCATTGCCAATAATCATGTATACAATGACGAACCTTATTACTCAGTTTATAGCGAGTTTGCGCGGCATGCTCACATAGAGGCCGTTGAATTATAAGTACACTTAAACTCTGGTAAGTTTTCAGGCTTAGATAAAATCGCACTTAACAGTTTTCATATAAAGTACACGGGTGCAAAATAAAACATGCATGGTATGGCGCTAATCACAATTTTTGCCCAGCGAAGTTTTCTCGGGATACTCCCGCCTCCGTCAATGTTCCATAAACATCTCACTGCCCCTCGTCGTCACTGATGACCTAGATGACGGCGAGCCCCAATCCATTCCGTTTCGAGCCGTGAAAAGGACGTTTCTTTGCTTAGTAGTGTTCTATGACGCACGGCTACGCATAGAGGCGACGGGACCGTCAAGATCATAGTGGCTTTCTAAAGGCACGAAATACAACGATACGGAAACGGACACGGATCACGTAAACGGACACGTATCTCACGTAACAGATGGAGACGGACATGTACGGATTAGCTCGGTTACACTAATCTCTTGCGTTTACGTTGCTCCGTGTGACCAATAGAAACCGAGTACTTGGCTGCGATAGTAGCCATGTTTGTTTATGTCTAAATACGCGAAAAGTTTTTTTAAGTACAAAAATATATAGTGTTATATTAGTACTTTTTTCATTTAGTTTTTTTATATAAGTAAATTCTGCCCGTTATATGATTAAGAAGTATAATATATATTTTTAATTAAATTAATATTTCGCAAACTTGAAATGAAATCACATTGGTTTCCATTTGTTTCGTTTCCGTGTATTGTGGAAGCAGTAGACGCGGTGGTAAAATGTTCCGTGAGATCCGTCTCCCTTTACGTGATTCGTCTCCGTTTCCGGGCCATTGCAGAATGGGCCTAAACGCTTCGAGACTCATAAACGATAGTCATGTCGGGGAGTCGGGCTCCAGCCCGCCAGCCTCGCCATATGAGCGCGGTGCCTCAGGCCGGCCCGCGCAGAATGAGGCACGTCGCGACACGACGCGACATTTTGTCTGAGAGTAGTTGACTTCCATGAATTATAAAAACCAGTGCTCACAGAATCAGAAGTCACACGACGCCACAAAACTGTCGCGATCAGACACGAGGCGACAAAATCGAATGACTGTTCCAACTTTGTCGTGAGCAGACTGTCCGATGGCTGCAGTGTTATTAAAAATTTTGTCAACAAAGGCAGGTTGTAGGGTGTTTATAGCTGACAAGTTAAATACTTTTTTTCTTTTTTAGATTAATTTCAGTAAACCTTCACTTGTAAAGAATTTTAATTGATTTTTCGTCAGTATGGAGCTGTATGCAGATCGATTAGTAGATACCTATGTTTAGTACAGGTAAGACTTATTTTTATGATAATCCAGTTTTGAAGTAGTATCACGACAATAATTTGATTTCTATAATGTGGGAAGAAATTAAGGTTTAATCTGTCGCGAGGAGAGAAGATAAGCTGTCGCGAGCATCGTGTGGTGCCATGTCGTGTAGCGACAATGCGCGTCTCGTCTTGTCCGGCCACCGAGTGCCCCACGGAAACATCCGCATGCTTTCGTCTTAAATCCACGTGATACAACTTGTACTGACGATATTCATGGCAAATTATTGTTGGATTATTGCCGTGATTTAATTCTTGTTTAATAGTATGCTAATTATTACGTAAATAAATTCGCGATTACATTAAAGGGCTTCGTGACAATTTATTACTACGCCAGCAGACCTAACGCAAGACTGCTCACAATTGTTTAACTTAGCCAATGAACTCAACTCAACCAGTCCGAAAGCAAACGAGGAAAATGTTCTTCGCTCTCTCTCAGGGCGACACAAACTTCCCCTCCATCGAGTGATAGGCGGCATTCTGTAATAACGAGCATGTTCGCTACTCCAAACAGGCTGTGAAAAGCTGTGACTATAACTGTACTGATCATAAGGCTCAATAAATTAACTTGTAATCACCGAGACGACATTCAATAATGGTTGTAGTCAAGGACATTAGTGTCCGGAGCAGTTGATTTGACTGTAAAGTAGAATGAATAGCCATTATGTTTGTGGTTTACCACGCGGTGTACGGACGGGGAAAGAAGGCCTTCATTGGAATTTCGGATGAAGTATGGGAGAGTGCAAAGTGTTTTGCAGTGAGTTACGCACGGTCTGCATGTAGTTAGCACCTCCTCCCTGCCACCTGACCCTTATTTGTTTTTATTATTACAGAGAAGCGATCGAATATACGGCTTCACGGTTATAATTTCCCATTATGATCTGCAAAAACACTTTCTTTTGGCAAAGTAAATTACATACAAACAAAATTTTTGTTTAACTTAAATATAGAAACCAAGCCAACGATATGACTTTTGTTAGTAAAGTTTCCTTTTAATGGACAATAACATTTCTTTGAGAATAAAAAAATTTGTCTTCAATACGTGAACAGCAAAGCAATTTTGTTAGTAAGACACCTGGGGAGTAAATATTAAACGAGTAAGAAGTCTACTTAGATAAGGTACAAACTGAAACATACCCGCAAATTAAAAATTTACTTTTTTGTACGCTCCGCCACGTTCATATAAACTTAAGTTGCCGCTAAGCACGTAGTGTTTAAAAACTTTTTGGTGATTGTAATACTTAAATAACATTTCTTTTTAAATGAAAAGTCTCACACCTACAGTACATTTAACATCATTTCGTGTTAGATATTAAAACTTTCGTTCAAACTCAATTTCCCGTCGCGTTAATTTATTATGTCCTTAACGATCGTTGCGTTTCAGGGAAATTTATATCTTTTATCAGAAGTTGGTTGGCAACTGATAAAAAAAAGTAGAGGAGGGAAGTTTTTACTGACGTTTTCCTTCGATTCGACTTTTTTAATGAGATATTTACCCCCCTTCCCTTGTCCGCCCCCTTCAACCAGCCGAGCGCCCACGCCGCGGGAGTTTCACTGCGATCTCAGAGCTGTCAGAAACAGAAATGCCCTCCTTTCTTCCCCCTCCTCATTCTCTCTTAATTTCTCTCTCTCTTTTTTTATCGGTCGAAACAGCCTTCCTGCCCCCCGCCCCAATCCGCGCTCCATACCAACGAGCGCCGACTCCTTCCCGTCATCAAGAACCGTATCAGTGCTGCCAACCTCCCAACTCATTTTTTCCCTTCTAATTTTCTCCCTGCGAGCACGTCTTCCCTCATCTCCCTAGACGTTTCATTTCCCTAATAACTTAAGGAATACGTAATCATATCTCTTTTAAAGGGAGGAAATGCGAGGCTTTGTCACCAAATGGTTGGGAGTCGAGTTTACGGTCGTTTGAGCAAGAAAGTTCTTCATATAAAAAACTGACCCTCATTACAATAAAAAGAAAATTTTTAATGTTTTCTTCGCAAACCATATCAGTTATTTTTATACATTCAGAGCACGCCATTATTTCGTCTAGAAAAACGGAAATGGCTGTAATTCTGAATTTAATGTACAAAAATTTGAATCTTAATTTAAAAAATCTTAGTTCTTAACATTATTCTAAACGGCAGTACCTCATACGTGCACATCCCAACAGAGAAAGCAATTATTCTTTGCCGAGAATTCCAAGCATGTCACAAATTGTTGCTGATGCTTGCAACGTTAGACTATTAGTAATTCTTTAGCTTTCAAGCAATTCCTCAAATCTCACATGATACCAAAAATTTAACTTCTCAATAAATGTAATTCATAAAATAAAATAAAAATTGGGAGTAAGGCCTCTTTCTATAATAAGTGTTCTTGACTGCATTTCACTCAACAGTGAAATTTGATTGAAATAATTTATGAATAAAATTTATTGATTGGTATTAAGAAATAATAATTAATGTTTGTCATCTTAGATGCATGATGGCGATAGTGTTTTTGAATTATATCTAGGGATTAGTTGAACGTTATTTAATGTATATAATAGCCTACTGTAAAATTGACACCAATGTGTGAAAAATCACTGTTGACGAAATATCATTAAAGCTTACACTTTCACAGCAAAAAAAAAAAAAAAAAAATCTCAATTTGAAAATGTAACTTTATCTGAGTAACATTCAGTCACATATAATAACTGAAATGAAAAATAAACATAGAAAACATTTCCAATAAGTGTTGGACGTATCGAAAAAGCCGTGGACATTTAATATTCATTAATTTTATCTTAGGATAAAAATAACCTGTACACTGCTGGTAAATCCATTGCAGACGTAATTAACAACTTTGCTTCGCGTAATCCTTTAAAAAATAAACATCTGTTAAGTGTGGTTTTTGTCATAACACATCACATTGGTTTCATTCAGCAAAATTGTACTTATGATATTAGTGAAACCTATTTGGATTCAGTGCCTGACCAATAGAATACGTTGTAAAATAAAAGAATATGTATCTTCTGAATCAGTAAAATTATCACTGAGACAACAAGAATGATTTTACTGACTGATAAGAAAAAGTATCTTAGTTACTGAAATCGAACTCCGTTGCATTGCAGATATTTATATTGCTACTAAAATAGAACACTTTCGTCGGTCGAACAGGAAACAATGAGCCAACAATAGTCGATTAAAACTAAACTCTTGAACAAAATTTCTTTAAACTATAATTAAATTTTACGTTTTAAAATGTTCAGTTGAAAATTTTAAATGTTCGCGGCCTTGTCACAATCAAACGAGAAGAGACGGGAGGACGTGAGGCAGGCCAAGACTGTGTTTTAGGTTACGTCTGAGATATAAAGGACGTTTGGTAAACCTTCTAGGTGGGATGCCTGAAACAATTTTTAGGATCCAATTCTCACAGTCTGAGATCGCCATTGAATTCGTAAAAAATTGTTCTGTTTCAGTTGATAACAGTTAAGTAATGATAAGTGAGTTACGAGAAAACAACGTTTGAGTACAAAGACGAGAGTGATCTATTTCAATAGCGGCTAGTGTTTTTTATTACGTGATGTTGAAATGGCGAGTTTGTGGACATTGAAACTCGTAATTGAGAATTCTCAAAGACTGGTGACAACTGAGTAACGAAAACATACATACAATGTAGTATAGAGTCCTACATTAATATTTTATTTATTTTATTTAATAGTACATGTTCGGCTGGGGTTATTTTCGAATAGTTTATCTAGAGTAAAATCTATAAAGTTGCTAATGATTAAGATTTTATTTGAAATAATTTATCCATCTTACATGTAAAGTTTTTTGTGTAGGTTTTTTATACCGCTTCACCAGAGGTAGTTTATAGTAATGAACGAAATTTTTTTTCTCATTCAGGCATATTCGTGGTAGCTGTTGCACAGTGGTTCTCTATGAAGTCACACTTATATTATTAAAGAACGAACTTTTCATTGGAATTTCTATTTATTTTGCAGTTGATATAGTACACGCACTGTAAACTGTATGGATATTATGATTTCACTTTATAGCTTTATTCACATTTAATCAGAAGTGACACACTTGTAATTATGCGTGTGAAAGTTTTAACCGTTTACGTAATGCGATATGCTCTCAATTTCAGCTATAATGACTCAGAGGCTATTAAAAAACGCTGAATTAGATGTGATAGCATAATTACGTTAAAGTATATTTAGAGAGTCACCTAATTAGGGAATCACAATTTCTATATTTTATCATAGTCCCCGGCATCATCACTGGTGGTACATGCCGCTTCTATAGGAACGTTCAAGTGCCATGCTATCTGCTGGTGGTACGTTCGAGTGCCATGTTTTCTACTGGTAGTACATTCAAATGCCTTGCTATCTACTGGTGGTACATTCAAGTTCTCTGCTTTCTACTGTCGGTACATTCAGTTACGCAGCAGAAGGTGCCTTTAATACATGTAAATAAAATCCAATTTAAAAAATTGGTTAATAAATCAGCCTTATAACAATAATTTGATAAAAAATATAGCGTATGACCAAATTCAAACAAATTCGCATTATTTTTTTACCAATAAAAGTATTATAATGAAAAATATAAATCAGTTAAACAATTGATTCAACTGAACCCGGTTATGAAAAACATATTTTAAGTAATCAAATGCTAAAATATAGATTTTAGTTTGGGAAAAAAATCTTTTGGGGATCAAACACACACGCATGTATATATATAATTTATTTCTTTGCATAGCTGTAAATCTGTAGAAATGGATAGCTACAACAGAGTAATATAAAATATTTAAATACCTTATATCTGAGAGAAAATAACTGAATGTTACCTAAAATTAAACTTTGCTACTTTAACCAATCGCTATACAATAAACATTAGTTTAGCAATCATAGAAACTTTTACGTAATGCACAATATAAAGTAGAAAATATTATTTTCATGTTCATATACCCTTTATTTTTCGTTCAACATTGTCACCCGCATTTTTCACATAATGTTCCAATTTCCCTGCTCATTTTCACGAGATTATTCTCGGGTTCCTGTGCTGCCCCTGCATCAAGCAAATAATTGCCACTCACCGGAAATTAAGGCTCGAGTCCCTCCCTACCCCCACCCCGCTTCCCTTCGCGACCCTCCCACCCCCACCCCTCGTCAGGCGTCTTTAAACATTCTTCTCTTTCGCACCTCGACTACGGCTCGTCAAACAACTTTTTTACGCCTTCTCCAGGGGCGGAAGACTGCTTAAAGCAACGTGGATGATGGAATTGCGTCTGCTGGCTGGTGTCTGAATAAAAAGTAAATCGCTACTAGTTAAGAGAAAGAATAATATTTTTAAAGTAAAGGAAAATAAAACAAACTTCGTGATAGGTACTTGTTTATTTTTTAACACAAAACATTTTTATTTAACAACAAAGATACAGCAAAACACAGAGAATGAAATAATTTTCCACTATCATCTAAGACAGTTTGTGTTTCAACCAGTAAGACTGAAGTAGTGGTTGCTTTGACGAAATTTGCTGCTGTATAAAATTATTCCAACACTATTTATTTCCAATCTAGGGTTACGGTCATGTGATCACTTTTCCTGGGTGATCCTGAACTCAAGCCAAAAAAGCTGAGTGGTGGTTCAATTATGTGAGTATAAGTATGAAAAATAGCTAACAGCCTAATGATAACACAAATGAAGGCGGTAAATATCCTTGGAAATCTATGTTCTAATGGTTTATTTCAAAGAAGAAGAGAATTACTTGAGATCAAACATTAATTTTTTAAATATATTTTTTGAACTAAAACCTGTAGTATATTTGAGGGTTAGTATGATTCCGCTTCATTAGCAACACCGGAGGTATCGTGCTGTTGTTGTGCAAAATAATATAAGCTTGTAATCATATTACTGAGGGATAATGTTACCCATAAAACAGAGGCTGAACGAGAGGCTAAATGATAAAACGCTGCTCACGGAGAAATTTGTTTAGAATCCCTGTACATCCAACCACACTGATTTTGGTTTCCCGAATTCAGGCAAATGCTGGAATGGTTCCATTCAATAGAATATGTCCGAATCCTGCCCCGATTTCTCATAGATGCAGTGAATGTGGTAGTATCCCATGTCCGCTTTGTCGAAAAAGACACAAAACCTAATTCTTATCTAAGCCACAGTTCCAACCCATGGTCCTTGGGCCATTTTCGGTCCACCAAAGCTGATATAATGGTTCGCCAGAGCTCGTACAGTGGTCATACAAGCCATATACCTTAGCCCTCCAAGGCGGATACAGTGGTCTTCAAAGGCTGGTTCAGTATTGAACCAATTCTCGGACAGTGGTTATACAAGGCAGGTACATTAATCCACCAAGACGGGTAACTGGTCCTCCAAGGCTGGTACAATGGTCCTCCAAGACTGGAAGAGTGTTGCGCCAAGGTTCGTACAGTGGTTATACAAGGCAGGTACATTAATCCACCAAGACGGGTAACTGGTCCTCCAAGGCTGGTACAATGGTCCTCCAAGACTGGAAGAGTGTTGCGCCAAGGTTCGTACAGTGGTCATACAAGGCAGGTACATTGGGCCTCCAAGACTGGTACAGTGGTACTTCATGGCTTGAAAAGTGATGATTTAAGGCTTTATAGTGTTGCGTCATTTTAGATAGTGGTCATAGTGGTGGGTACAGTGGTCTTCTAAGAATGAAACAGCGGCCTTACAAGCTGGTGCACTGGCCCGCCAAGGCTGGTACAGTGATTCTTCATTGTTTGAACAATCCTCCAATTCTAGTACAGTGGCCTTACAAGGCTGGTACAATATTCATCCAAGGCTTGGACAATGGTCATACAAATAGGTACACTGGTCCTCCAATTCTGCTAGAGTGGTACTTCATGGCTTCAACAGTGGTCCTTTCAGGCTGGTAGAGTAGTGGGCCAATGTTTGGAAAGTAGTTCACCACATTAACTGGAGATCATTTTTATACTGTTCATTAAAGTGAAATACAGCACTATAGCATATTAATGCAAAGTTGAAATTTGCGAACCATACAATTAATTTGTTACTCTAGAGGAGAGCTGCGATTTTTCTGATTTAATGCTCAGTTAGTTCTACGTAAGTTCTATCACAACTCAAATTGTCAGGAATAAAAGTGGAATTTTTTATACAAATAAGCCTGCTAATATGTTAAATTTTTTGTAACTTATCTAATTAATTTAATTTTGGCCAGCTGCTAAGCAAAGGATTTGAGAAAGTTGACAAACTCGTTAAAGTCTGTCGTGATATCAGTGGATTTACTTTAGATTGGCGACTGCTTCCATTTATATGGAATCTGTTATGCATTATTTTGCATCTGTCCATTTAAGTCTTAAAAGTATCGTAAAAAAATTTCGTTAATACAGCGGTGTTTTTATTTATGATGCAATTGATACGATCCTGGGTGGGGAATGTATTGGGTTTAATTTTGGTGTAAGCTTTATTGTAAAACCTCTAACACAACACTCGTGGGCTTCAGAAAGTCCCTTTGGTGGCGCGTCTGGCACGCTGCTAACAAGTCATTTCTCAGTACTCGAGATACTACCTTAGAGACCAGTTTATCACAAATGAAAACAACAGTTTGGTATTTGTTTATGTTCATTTTATTTTATGGTGGTATGTTATACAAAAAAGTGTTTATTATCATGCAGAAGTCATATGTCCTTTGGTTGCTGCCAAATTTCACAAGATGCAATCAGATTGTATTTATGGTGTTTGTCATCGGCTTCTATTCCTTCAGGGTGTGTCTAATTCCTCGTGATTCAAGGACAAGTTTCAATCACATGAACAAACATTAGCTCCATTATTTGGAGAGATGGCAATAATTTATACCATAATAGATTTTAACTGCGTTATAATTGTGCCATGGAGGACAAGATACAAGTAAAAACATTTCAAAATTCAAATTAACGAATCACGTGCAATTCGGAAGGGGAATACGGGGTAATTGTAGCAGCAGCCAATGGACAATAGACATCAACCTATTTGTTTAAAAGTCTATTATCAGAAAATACCGTGAATTTTGCAAGGTCTTTATTAATGGAAAATTCCATTAACTTTCACTTTCCCCTAATATTCTTTCTTTCTGTGGGTACGACGAACGAAACGAAATTGAGTTACACATCCATTTAATTTCGGAGTGTTGTTGCTTTAAATAAATTTAACAGCAACTTACGCAGCGTCAGTACTGCTGCTAACAGGAGGTAGTCATGCACGCATGCATAGGCACTGCGTTAAGCTGTTTTTTTTTCCAGTTGATGGTCTGCACCATGTTTGCGAGACATTCATTGGTTGGAGTATAGTGTTTGCATTGCAACTGTGTTTAACGATGGCATTTCTCATTCTCGCTTATTAACTATCACCAGGCATGGACATTTCCTCTGTTTTGGGTGTGGCAATTTGGTTGTGGTGAGGTGCACAGTAACTTCACCTAAGTTACAGCATGCCATCTTCCTACAATTCTCAACTCCGTGGATGCTAACCTGCTTTAATGACGTTGCTAACGACAGTGAGAGGCGCAACCCGAGTGGCTCGTGTGAAGGTAATTGTATAGGTAGAACAGTCAAAGGACTAATAACAATGGGTGGGCGACTTAGCTACAGCTGGGTTGAACTGTAGATAAAAGTTCCAAGAAATGACTCCTTATTTGAAACAAGGTGTATATATATATATATATATATATATATATGTGTGTGTGTGTGTGTATATAAACAATAATTGACATAAAGGTACGCGGTTTTTGTAAGTCTATTTAAATTATTTATTTTAAAATTGTCGGAAAAACTTCAGATATAAAAACCAAATATGAAACCAGTTTACTTAAAAAAAGATCTGAGATAATAATATGTAACATTTGATTGGGATTAGCTACTATATGATTAGGTATTGGTGATAAACAAGGTTGGTTATTCTATATTTTTTACTTATCTAAAAAAAACACGTTTAAAGTTCTTTATATATTTTACAGTGGTAAAATCAACCAGTCTGGATATTTCTTGATACAATTTTAATAAATATATCATAGTTAAGCAGAAACCTGTTATGCAATGAATAAGTTATGAATTTAAAGGGAAGGCCAATCGCTTTATTTTATGACATTCAAGTTTAGTAGAAATACATTTTGTGCTCTTGCACACGTCCAATTGCTACAAATATTGTTTTATAATCAATCAAATACTAACATATTCTACATTTATCTAAGGTATTTTGGCTTTTAAACCGGCATATAAGAGATTTTTAGTTAAATCAAACCAAAGTTGTTATTATGATTCCACGTTTCCGCACTAAACCAGCACAGTTGAAAACCGTCAAGCAACAGTTAATGTTTATAACTGAGCGGCCAACAGCCATCTGACGTTCTTCTGCAGCCTGAAAACTAAGCAGGGTTCGTGAAACTTGTAATTAGTGGACTTACGAGCGTGATCCCCTCGCGGAGCGGAGAGCCTAGAAGTTCGGAGCCTGGTTTAGCCCGGCGTCGGTGCTCGAGATGATTATGCACGGTTCGTGCCGCAGTGAACAGACCTGGGGCTCGAGCCCGCTGGGACCGAGCAGTCAGTCTCCGCCGATATCAGGAGCGCCGATTCACTTTCCCGGCGGCGAACCAGGGAGGGGAGGCTGGTCACCCAGGCGCTCGCTTGGAAAAAAGTAAAAGAGGTAAAAATTCATTAAAAGCGTCGGCAGAACTTTATTTATAGAGGGATTTAAAAGTGCTCGATACTTTTTTTTTCTCTCTCCCCCCATCTATGCCCAAAAGCGCGGCTTACTTGGCCGCTCTTGTAACACCCGGTAATAAATTTCGGAAAGACAACGGTAAACTGGGGAAAATAAAAAGGTTATTCCTCCCTTACCTCGCACTGCACAGTTGGGGGCCGTCATTTGCCTCATCCCCCCCCCCCCCGTGAGGGGGCCAGGGGTGGGGGAAGAATTAGTTCGCCCCTGTTTGTCTCGCGCTACCCCAGGAAGCACAGGCAGTTTCCACCCCCTGCGCAGCGACTGTGCGGCGGTCGCGAGAGAGGGAGGCTGCCGGGGGCGAGATGAGCTCGGCTGGAAACTTAATTATTGGAAGGCGAGGGGTGAGCGCACTTGATTTCCGAACCAATCCAATCCATCGGGCCACATCGATCTGCGAACACCTCCCTTCTCCCACTCCCCCTCCCCGCGAACCATCATCCCCCCCCCCCCCAACATAACCCCTCCATCCAATTCGCGCTCTCTCGGTCTTTCCCACGCGGCGACCAATGAGTTGCTTCGCGGAGGGGAGGAGTGGTTGGAAATGCTGACGTGATGATGCCTAAAAACCCTACACTTGCGGTTTAGAAGCGCGTGTCATTCACCTTCGTTAAGTTTCACCTCGGTAAGCAAAACCTCTACTTCAGGGGAGTAGCTCACAGGTATGGCGAAGAAGGGACTTCAAATAAGAGGGACGAGTTGCTAAAATAACGTAATAACGTTAGCTGGGCCAGACGAAATTACATAAAGGTAAACGTAGGTGTGCCGGAGGGGCGAGCCATGTGAAGAGCTAAGCTAAGGCTGAACTTTGTTATTGCTGCACGTCATATTCGCAGTTCTCGACGAGCGGTTAGACCAAACTCAGTTTCAGTCCTTGTATCAGGTGCATTGCCCTAAATTACAGGATTATTTGTAAGCAGCCTACACTAACAAAAATTTACACCTTTTATTTACGAAGGGCATTGGTTACAAATTATCCAGGGATATTCGTATTTCTTTAGTACTGAGTTAAAATACATTCATAAAAATCATCTCGAATAATTAAAAAACATTAAATACCTTGTTAGGTATAAAAAAAACTTTATTTTTCCTTTGAATGCGTGTTTACTCTGTGTGCACACAGCGGACCTCGGATCTCGGAATTTGGAATGCGACGTAGTTTCTACGAAAATCCAGTTGCCTGAAACTACGAAGTATCCTCCGTTTATTTTAAAAGCATAATCCGTTGAAATGTCTGTGAATTTACAAGTGCGCAAGCTGTTCTCTGTGTTGTAACTATCTACACATATGGTCACACGTATCTAACTCGTAGTCTGGCTGGCGCCTCCGAGTGAATCCAACGATTGCCCTCCGTAACAGAAGTTCTTCAGTTCATGGCATCGCCTCCAGAATTTTCTCGACATCTACCTCTAATACATTTTATTTTCTCCGCGATGCTTGACTTTAGAGTTGTTCTATCCTCAACGACTGATTCTAAATTTCCACCGAATTATCTGACATTACATTCTTGTCAAGTCTGTCATGGCCTTAAACCAAGCTGTTCAACACCCAGGTTTTCTGTTCTTCTGTGAACCTATTTTTGCATTTGATTTTTCTTTATGTGCCTGTGTTTTGAATACATTAAACGATAAAAAAGGAATGGTAAATTTATAACTGCATTTATAAGCAATGACAATTTTGAAAAATCAGAATGGTTGATATGTGGTACACAAATCACATCTGATTTTGCCATCACTGAAATAAAGTCTAGCCTTAAATGACTACAGATGGGTATTTTGATAAAAATAAAAAATTTTAGACAGAAAAATATATTTATCCTACAGAGGAACCAAAAGTAAAACAATGTTATTAAGACTGGTAGGAAAATAATGATTTAGCAAAAAAATCCAATACACATTTTCGCGGATTTTTTGAATATGATAAAACGTTTTGAATTGTTCAAACTTTTATATTCTCAGGATTCCGTCGACTACCTATATACTGGCGCCCTTTAGCTTCTCGGCTACTAGATGAAGACATATTTTAGTAATTTAAAACATAACTTTGGACATAAGCCATTGTGGATTTACACTGTATGTCATAGAAAGAACCATTACAGGAATCATTCAAAAAAACATGTAGGCTGCAGTTATCTTTTTCAAGTTAAACCAGTTCGAAACTGACTCTCTCATTGGTACAACTTTTTAAAAATAATTTGTTGTGTTTTGTTTGATAACAATACAAGCCTTTTGAAAATTAATGTCAATTTTTACTTTAACGAAACTCGGCGAGATTACGCGCTTAGATTTAATTGGCACAACATACAAAAACAAACAATCTCGCCCTGTGCGACTTTGTGGCCATCCGACGAAAACAAAGTGAGCAAACGAAGATGGACAAGAAAATTTCAGCTCGGAACGAGCCGAGCTGAACAAATGTTCTCAACTCCGCCGCCCCAGTTTATTGGGTAATTACACCGCTGCCTCCTCCCTCCCTCGACCGCTACTCAGAATCTTTTTGGGTTTTTTCTTCGTTTTTTTCTCCTTTTCGAACCATTTAACTCCTGTTTTTTGTTGTCTTTTTTCTGTGCCTTCTCGGCAGCCTGTCTGAATAATTATCCAATCAGAAGATCCCATGAGTGATGTGGGAAGGACCACGCAAGGCCGGCTGCTTCCAGAGAAGGGGAAGAGTAAGGGGAGGTGGGTGGGAGGGGAGAGCGAGGGGCGGAAGGAAGAAATATGGCAGCCGTAACTCGGGCTTGAACCTGAGTGGAGATACGATATAGGAATTGGATGCGAGGGTGAGATACGGCTAGTTTTTTTTTTCTACGCTGGGGTAAAAAAAAAGGTGGTGGGACTTTCTGTGGGAAATGGGAACTACGAGGCATGGGGCGAAAGGGTCAGCTCTGCTATGGTGGAGCGGGGAATGAAGAGAAGGAACTGGTGAGGTGGGGGTGGGGTGGGGTTTACTGTTTTCTCCCCCTTTTTTTGGACATAAAAATCCCGAAGGTTTTACGAACGTCGGATATCCGTATATCGGTGCTACGGTTACATAACCACCACCACGGGTCAGACGAAGCTCGTAGAAATAAAGAGGCTTTGTCACACATCGTGTCACGTCATGTGGCGAGAGGTTCGGGGTCACGTTGCAGGGTTCATAAAGGCATGGTATGCCCTTGCACGGTCCAAATACATTTGAAATCAGTGAAGTAATTGTAACCAAAAAATTATCTCAACACGCTGTGGCATTTATTGGCGAATCAGAGCCCTTCGCTGGGAACCCGCGCGCATGGTTCGACTTCGACCACCGTGGTAAATTATTGGCATTTCGCTTATTCCTGATTTTTATGGGAAAAAAATAAGTTTAGTAAATGACGTTACACAATTTTAAACGTAAAGGTTAGCTTAAAATATCATTTCATCAATCAATTAGTTTTATATGATCGTAAAATGGTGCAACGTGCGTATCGTTTTAAACTCAGTATGGATAAATTAGAGTTTAACGTCTTGAAGACATCGAGGTCAATAGAGACGGATAAAAAGTGGTGGCATGTGTATGGTTGTGGTGAGGGGAGAGAGAGAGAGAGAGAGAGAGATAGAGTAGCCACCCCTAGAAAAATCCACAAACTCTCGAAAACGTCCACCAAGTTTTCAACTTGTGGATAGAAAAATAAATGATTGGAGGGTGCGACTTGGCCGAGGATCGAACCCTGCTCTCCTCGGCGGGCGTGCGAATGGTCTGAGCCCTGGACCATCGCTCACGGCCAGGGCGGGACGGCGGGAGTCGGTCGTTTGGGGGGGGGGGGGGGGGGGGGCTCGCCGGAGACTTTTAACTATCGGGAGGTCCACACGTGCGGCTGATTTACGGCTCGCTCGTATTTCAAGGTCGGCTGAACCGAACGACCGTTCGGAGAGGTTTACCGATACACGAGCTGGGCCCGCGGGGGGCGGGGCGGTCGTCTGGACGAGGGACTGCGGCTGGCAGCGACTTGCGCCCGCGGCCCGACAAGGCGTGGAATCACCCCGTTCGGGATCATTCACGAAAACATTACATTATGCAGGCAGCTAATGCCTGGTGTTTGAAGGTTACTGTCTCGTACGCATTGTTTCTTTCTCTCCGGTTATAAAACAGTTTTTAAAAAGTTCCGACAACGCAATAAAAGTATCGGAACAATTCTCCGTAAATTTCTAATATCTAAAAATTTTCTTTCAAAAATTTTTGTCATTATTTTACTGTAAATATGATTCCAAGCATGACTTATAACTGTTAGCTCGACATCTAATACGAAATAAGCTTCGTTAGTTATGGATTCTCGTTACTGAGCATATGTTAAAATCATAAATGTCATTTTAAAAACATCGTTACCTGGCTTGTTTTACCGTACAGACACATCGCTGATATTTAAAATTGTTCTCTCTCAATTTTAACGATCACTCCTAGTTCGCTAGCATGGTAGCGGAAATGTGGGGCTACTGACAACGCACTTCAAAATAGTTGCACCGAATAAATAGGACACAAAGAGCGCGTCTGCCTATATATATATATATATATATATATATATATATATATATATACATAACTGTTTGATAGCCTGTAAACTGAACTTAGTTTTTTTATGAATATAAAAATTGCCTTGAGAGTCCTTATGACGGCAATGTTTAGAGAAACAGTATGCTGAATGGAAATGTATGCAGGTTGTAGATGTACATGCTTCGAAGAAAAAACCCATGAACCCAGATTACATGCAATATTGAATGTAATATTAGACCTACTTGGCTTTCCTTATGAGCAATTGCGTTCCAAAGATAAGGGGTCTTCCAATGGTGGACGAAGTGTACATATCAGGAGGTTAGATATGGTATGATTCCTCAAAGAGGGTATGTCATGATATAAATGACCTATTTTCATGTAGACCTCTTTTAATGTATTATTTCGCCTTTGGTTGACGCGAGTGTGTTTGGACGAATCCGCAATACGTTGCCGGATGGTATCTATTTACTAGGGCATGAGGAGTGCTATAAACCAAAGATTTTAAGTCATCCCATATCAATAAATCGATGAGATTCAGGTCAAGCGTTCGGGTAGGTCATAATATTTGGCCCCCGTGTCCGACTCACTGTCTGCTGCACGCAGCGTCTGCAAGCGTGTATGCAGATTACTGCACTCGCGTGACACACGTCATCCACCACCATACACTTCGGTGCAAGAACAGTCGCACTGGCAATCTCACCTACATGTTCCAGCATCGCTTTACGTCCGGCGTGTACACTTAGTCCGCGGTAGGTAGGTCTCGTACAGCGGCGTAGCCAGGATTGGTGTATGGGGGGTGTTAAGAAGCATGGGGCCCCACCCCGTATGAAAGCGGGGGGTCCGGGGGTCCTCCCCCGGGAAAATTTGGATTTTGATGTGTAAAATAGTGCTATTTTAGCAGTTTTCGGTTCTTAAATTTAAATATTGTAATGGTAAAAATTTTATTAATTTTAATATGAAATTTGTTTGACTGATGAATAAGAAATTAATTAAAGATTTGTTGCTAAGGGGGGGGGGGGGTTGAACCCCTAAAACCCCTCCTGGCTACGCCCCTGGTCTCGTATCTTATGAAACTGAAACCAATTACCCGGAAGGAAAGCTGAATCCGCCATACGATAATGGTTGTTTCATTTGTTTCATACTACGTACAATACCATCTGTAAGCGACGCCCATTTTTTTTTGTTTAAACAAACTATGTAATTATGTTTTACAAGGTAACGAAGACTCATTGGGTTCACGTATTTTTAAACCAGTTACAAGAAATCCAAGTTCAATATCAGATGACAGATTTTTTAGATACCATAAACAGACTCGCAGATATATTAAAAATATATATTTGTACATAATCCTCGCGTTGAGTCATTTTTTGTGTAAAATTGTTTTCAATTATTAGGAATGATTATAAAATTAATTGCGAAATGTAAATTACGTGTCTCTAGATAATGCCAATCCTAAGCATGGAGAGTATAAAGCTGATACAATTTCACTGGTTGAGACCACTGATCAAACTTTCGAGTGTAGCTCATTATGTATCCTGAGCACATAGCGTGCATTTAACACTTACTACAGTTTTAATGTAACTTTTTAGGCCTATGCTGATTTAATAATTGTTTTTCATGGATTAATCCATATTTTCTTTTGATTATTAGTTAATGATAGTTGGATAATCATTAAAAACACTCACTACTTCTGAGATATACTAAAAATAATTTATTATATTTTCTTAGTTTACTAAGTTATTCTTAAGTCTTGACTTAAATTCTGTTTTAATTGAGTACTTGAGAGATTATAACCAACTTAAAGAGTTAACAATATATATCATCATAAAAATCAAAATCGCTTCCACGAAATTTTCTGTGCTGTTTAATATTTAATGTTTGATATCAGCTGGTTTAAGCTTTTTCTCTGTGGGTTTATGTTTCCATTTTAATTTCTTATTTTGCTTTATTATTTTTTTCATGATAAACTGTCCAAAACTGCAATGTCATATGTCCAAATCAACTATATTAAATAAAAAATGGCTGGTACCCGTGACAAGTGTAAAATAATTCACAAATTTTTACTGTAATATTTAAAGATAGAAGTTTTTTAATATATAATGCTTAAAAGTGTCACTGCTAGTTTGAACTATTAGGAGGAAACACACGCGATGAAATTGATTTGGTTGAATTATTTCTGTACTTTAATCTTACCGAAACCAAATAATAGAATTTTTATCTTATCACAATAAAAATATTCAAATAACTTGAATTTTTTTAGCAAGTGTACCAAAGAGATTGATCTATTTGAGGATATTCAACCAAATGTTTCTGTTCATTTAGAGATTCTTATTTGACCAGGTTTAATGCCCAATGTTAATGAATTTGATACCAGGTAAATCACTTTAATTTTTTAATTAATAATTTATTTACTATTTGAAGATAGCAAACGTTTGTTAATTGATTGCGGCAAGTATCTGCAATCGGCGTTATGCAAGCCCGCAACGCACGGCTGTCGGGCGGGTCTGCCGCACGGAGCGCTCGCAGGCGCCGCGAGGACTTCTCGCAAGTGTGCCTCCACTCCATCACGACCTGGAGAGGGAGGGCGGACTGCTGGGAGGGAGTGTTCGGGAAAGTTCGCGTGAAAAGTCTTAGGAACTCTTCCCCGGGGTTTGTGAGCCAGAACCAGCGGGCCGGAAACGGCAGTTGCTGAAGTGGAGCGTTCTCCGGCGCGGTGCCTGGTAGGGGTTGGGGGGTCGAGGATTCAGACGGAGGAGGGAGCGGCCTCGAACACGCCAGAGGTGCAATTTCCTACCGCCTGCCATCTCCCTTCGGTAACGCGAGACAAAAAAAAATTTCTCCCAAATTATACCTGATCGTTGATAACGATAATTTGTCTCACAAATCTCCCACTAATGATTTAGAGGCTATCGTAGTCAATGTATTTTGAATTTAAACTACGACTAGATTAAAAAAAATTACAGCTTGCAAAATTTCAAAGCTATGAAAACTTTTCAGAATACTATCTGATGAATCGGAAATTGTGTTGGAATTAAACATTTTGAGTTACAGTATTAAGGCATTGTAATCAATATTATTTTTTTTGTGTTCACTATTCGTTTTTGGTCATTACAAATTCTTACAAATGTCCTTTTTTTATTAGAACTAATATGTATGAAACCTTCTCCCGGGAGAGTTGATTTCTGTTGCGAGCATAATGCGAACGCTCGGAAAGGAAAAAAAAAATCAGGCGATAAATAGATTTTTTTTTTTTTGCCGCCGTGCTGGCGGGACCACGGGCGACTCCTCGCGCGCGATAAGACGGCGCGCGTCAGTCCCCCGCGGCGCGACGCTATCTGGTGTTGACAAGGCGGTATCAGCGCGCGGGGGTTGACGCGCGGCGCCGGGAGGGGGGGGGGGGCGGTATCGGCGCCGACGCTGCCCGGACGCCTCGTGAACTATTCACGTCAGCCAGAAGTCATCCTCTCTATTTATACGACCCTCTCTCTCGCTCGCTCGCCCGCCCGCTCGCCATTTCTCTGGAGCTTGTCAACCTGTCTGATTGACGTCACGCCGCACTCCTGTGCGCTTTTCCACCCACCGGGAAGAGGGGGGAAGGGAAGGGAAGGGAAAGGAAAAAAAACTGTGACGTGAAGTATTGATGAGACGCGGGCAACAAGGACCCAGGTGCGGGTCGCTGAATAAATGATTACGCGTTTCTGAGCTTCGGAACTGTCAGTTTCCATTGTCATGCCTCTTTAATATCTCGAGATATTCAGAAAAAAAAGAAGGAACTATCACTTGAGGGGTAAAACCAATGGTATTAAGATTGTTGAACACTAAATTTTTAATGACGCATTCAATGATACAAAGGTAGTCTGGTAAATTTCCTAATTTATGTATATGATACTTTTCTCTCAATGAAAATAATTTGTTGTACTTTGCTGCACGAGAAATATTATACATAGGATATATTTTTTTAATATTTTACGTTATTACAAAACACAAATAATTTTTTTATTTGCAGTTTCATCTTTAGATATAGCCATTTTTATCAAGAATTAATGCATAATTTGTATGTCCTGAGTGTCATAAAATTATTTTATTCTTACCAACTGTAATGTAATTTTAAATTTTAACCATCCGTAATGTGAAATTGGAGAAGACAGTTTATGTTTTAATCTGAAGAGGTAATAAACCCTATACATTTGTTTGAATCCATGATTTTTTTATAGTTTATTTAAGCAAAATTTTGGGTTGGTATCAGCGTACATAAAGACACGTCACTCCTAATAATTTGTCATTTAATGTAAATAAATACATACGAGAAGAAGTTTTTGGTATAAGAAGATAAAAGAGCATGCCTGAAAGACTATTTCCATTAGAATACAGTTTGCTAGAAGTTTTAAACAAGGGTTCCTGGAACTATTGTTGGTTTCGTTGTGAGCAAAATATCCTTCTCTGGCTTTAAAAATGTTTGGTCCTTTTTTTTAGGACACGGTTTTAAAACTTTAAAATTCCTTGTACTACAAAGTTTTTACTCTTGTTTTGTTACAATTCTAGGGTTCATTCTCCGTTTTACGATCCATAAAATATTACTGAGCAGCTTGGTGGCAGCACCTCCCTGTCTTTTAAAAGAAATTCTCCAAGTTCCTCCCCTTGAAGAGCGTAGTGGAGGGGGAAGGGGGGCTGGCTCAGAGGGTGCTACTGGGACGGCAGTTAACCCCGCTTTGGGGGAGGAATAGTTTAGACAAAAATATCCGACGGCAAAGTTTAGTTACCAAGCGATAAATTAAAAAAAAATTAAATGTACGGTTTAACGGCCCACGATAATGCATAGGAAGACCTAGTGTAGTGGAACTTCGGGGGTTAAAACGTGTTTTTAAACACTTGATAACCGATTGGGAGCTCATAAGCCTTGACTCATGTCGGAGACAGAACCTGAGCCGGCACTCATTTTCTCGCAACGTAAACCAAGTGCAAGAATCTATTATCAATTTTAGGTTCTTGACAATTCTAAAACCACATTGAAGTAATTAGTTATCAATTACAATTTTGTTTCCGAACAAAAAATTTTGTGTTTGAATTCAATTCTCTATCAGAAACAATAACTTGTGTTTTTAACAAATTTTGTTCCAGTAACTGCTCCTACTTGGCCTAGTGATGTTCTCTTTCACAATGACAGTATTTATTCACAAAGAACACTCAAAACATAAGTGCTTAGAATTTTCGTATCATTGAATTGAAACGTATTTTTAATCGCTGGTAGCCAATATTGTGCATTACCTAAATTGACTAACCAGTGGGGTAGACAGCTAGGAGTATCATGCAAAAGTCAAGAATTTTAACTACTTAACCTATTCTAAATAATTAATTGTTTCTTCCTCTAAGCATAAAAAACTTCATAATAACAGAAAAAAAAACTATTTTTTGTAGATGAATAAATGCTTATCGGTATTGTGATCAGTGCTTTTCACACACATTTTATTTGGAATCATATTAATATATAAATGTGAAAGTTTGTGAGTTTTTTGTTCATCTATTACGTATATACTACTTTACCGATTTATAATCAATTTGGAGAAACAAGTCCTTAAACTGGATTAAAACATGGGCTCTACATCATTAGAAAATTCAAACCGATATTGGATTAAATGGGGCAAATTCTGTTTTATAATTTAAAAATAATCATATTAATATATAATAACCATATTTTCTCCAAGAAAAACATGGGAAGTCTTGACAATACACGATTTTTTCTCCAAAGATAATAAATACAGTTGTAAGCACAAACATTGGAATTTTCACAATATTTCATGGAAAAATAATGTGACTTTCACTTTTATATATTAGTAGGGCCAAGGGAATAAAACTGTTTTGAATTCACGTACAGTCCTACCACAACTAAACAAAATAAGATAGCCGATATTGTATCACCATTATAGTTTAAATACTATTCAGAAACAGTATTAACACTTTTTTCTTTGACGCTTACTCAGTGGTTATTAAGATTATAAACTTACTGAATCGATTTTGAAGACTTTTAGAACAAAGTTAGCCCATATTTTCAATTGAACATAGGGTGCATTTCATCCTGTATACAATAAATACAGCACAGTTCCTTATGGAACATCCTTAAAATATATATTACAACAATAAACCTCGGTGACACACGTCATAATAACTATAGCAGTAGACTAGCTTACTTACTGCCCGTATTTAAAGTTTGAATAAATATTTAGTTAAAATTTTATAATAAACTGTCAAAACCTAAAATATATTTTCTTCCTAATTTATGGTAATCATTATACGAATATCGGTTATTTTTATACCGATAAAGATGATAAAGTAGCTGAGTGCATCAATACGCTATTTGATGACAAAGAAATCAAACCTGCCAACGACGAATACCACAGATAGTTTTTCATAACGCAAGAATCTTACTTAATATACATTTTAGAACCGAACCTTAATGAAATAATTGAGATCATATACAAAAGTAATTCACAGTGAAATATATGTAGCTGGTAAAATGTTTCTCTGCAATTCTGAAAGGGGTGGGAATTAAATTTTAATATTTAATTTTACGGTACCTACATAAAATATTTCTGTAAGTGTTTTAAAAATATCCCACATGGTATTCATTTCCCATATTGTAAATTATTTATTACTTCTTGCATGTTTATCTAATACTTTATTTCATATTCTCTTCTATGACGACGCATTTTATAAGCGGCAATCCAAGAGAATATTTAGGCTTTCGAGTCGAAGGAAATAAGCAACATGGCTGTGCAACAGGAACATAGTAATTTGATTTAATACAATTACTTGGACATACTACATTATAGTTTTGACCCGTTTGTCATGGGAAAAATTCAAGAACACAAACTTAGAAATATTAATGAAAACATCAACCCACAGAGAACAAGCTTGAATCAGCTATGTCAAACGATGCATCTGAACAGTTATTATGGACAACACAACGACGACAGCACAATATGCAACACATTCAAACCTTAAAATATCAGACGGCACAATAACTCCGTGGAAGGAATCTAGTCGTGAGGAAAATAACAAGAGCACAGACGAACACGCTGGGCTACCAACGACGAGACAGTTCAGACAATAACGGTAAACGCAGGCAGACAACGAAGCAAACATACGAACACAAGGACGAATATAAACAGGAATTATGGACACCACACTGGGGCCGCGGCTCGGAGGTGCTGCAGGCAGACACAAACATGCTCGCGGGCGGCGTGATGCGGAGCACGTCTGGCACCGCCGCGCAGCATCCGGGCTTCAGTGCGGGCGGCCTACAGCTCCAGGGGCGGGCTCCTTTGAAATATGCGGAGCTGTCAGGTGGGTAGCGGCGGCTCGATGAATCCTTCATAAGCTCCTAAGTGGGCTGGAGTTGCGTCGGCTGGGTAGGGGCCTGGCCCCGGAGACGTCTCTCTCTCTCTCTCTCTCTCTCTCTCTCTCTCGTCCCCTCGGGGAGGCTGCATCCCGGATACGGCCGTCGTGTCGGAGACTCCGCGGGGCCGGGCGCCCCGCTTACATTTGTCGCCGGCTGATCCCCCTTCGTCGGGCGAGAACAAACACCCCTCCCCCGACCCCAGGCCCTGATCCGCTCCTGTCGGCGAGCCGTCAGAACTATTGCCTCCGCGCCGAGCGGGGAAATAAAAGGGAGTAAAGGGTTTCCCGGCTCTAACCTAGCGAACATCGCGTTTGTCTTGTGACAAGGCTGCTTGAGGCTCGGATTATCGTGGCTGTTTCAGCTGGCTTCATGCAGCGTTTGGGCGTAAGACATTATACGGAAAATAAAATTGATTGTAGTTATCCCATGGGTTTATTTAAAGAAAGTTTTCCTGCGGTTTTATGTAAGTAGATGAATTTAGATTTGATATTCAGAGAAAATATGTTAGGATAAATATCTTTACTGTAACCAGTAATGTTAAACATATTACATCATCGAGATTCTCGGTGGAAAGATGAGACGAGGTGTGTGTAGTTACGAACAAATAACAGATTATATAAACTAGTGAAAAGTTTAAAGAAAATTAGAATACAGTCATGGGTGTTTCATGTGTGGGTTTTCAGATAAAATATGTCAGCAAATTTGATCTAGGGCGTGTGATGAATGTTCAAGATATAATCTCCAATGTATGTGATAGCGCGGAAGTATAATCTCCAAGTCTCCGATCTGTTGCGTTGTTTTCCTGCTAGGTAGAAGTCGTTTTGAGAAGCGGTTCTGCCAGCAGACACGTGGACACCAGGATGTCTGCGTGACCGAGGCGCCATGTTGGCTGAGAGCCATCAGCGACGCTCGCTGGTGCAACTATCGCGGTGTCGCCTCTACACGCACAGGAATCTGGACAGGATGCCGCTGTCATCCCGTCTCGCGGGAGAAAACTGTATGGTTTTCGAAAGGTGACCCTGGTGTCGTTTAAGAAAATTCCATTGCATTTAGGAGTCAGAGGCCTCGCCGATGAGTGGTGCCCCTTGGACTACGTATCCAAATTTTGAAGGTACACGTGTGTGTGTGTGTGTGTGTGTGTGTATCAGGAACCAGAAGACCCGGGTTTTTGCCTTGTAGACAAGCTGAAGATCTTGCAAGTACTATTTCATAGTCGACTTACTCGCCTTGCACTTTTGTTTTCTAATGTGTAACATCTTAGCTCTCTGTATACGGCATTTGATAGGAGTAATGTCGTGAATGGAACGGAAGTTGCATTGATTGGAAATGAATAACCAAAGCTGCTGACATCTGTGGCGGTCGAGGTGAACCATATTTCACAAAGCCAAAGGAAACTTTATAGTACTAACTGTTTGTTCAATTTTAACAAGACAGGCAGTATTTTAATCGAAATGCTTGTCGAAAATTGGGTCTAATGCCGGGGTTTACTATTTTTTCATGTCTTTTTCGCTTTTATCGGAACCGTTTAATTATATAGTTTGAAATTTCTCACCGCTAATAAATTGATTCAATAGTCGACGTAGCTGCTCTGACAGCAAATTCTACGTGTGGATTCGCGTCAATAGATGTAGTTGGCGGAGGGTAGAAGGTGAAAGGTGTCCCGCGCAAGTACCGCGGCTCGGTCGAGGGTCCACCAGGCAGGCATCTCCTGTTGGTTCCGTCCCAAGCGTCCAGGGGACGCGTGTCGGCGACGCGGTCCAGAGCGACCCGAAGACGCCTCTCCCAGCTCGGCGGCCCACCTTTCCCCGTCGCTCTCTCCCGAAGACGCGCAAACTGTTGCGGCTTCCGCGCCTCCCCGGGGAACCGACCCCCCGGCATCAACTTTATGTGCTTTCTTAGCGACGGAAGGACGGCGGGGAGGAGGGGGGGGGGGGAGATTGCAGCCCGGGAAAGGAAAGGAAAATGGCGGGAGAGGGAAAGGAGGGGACGGCGATGCGGAGAGTTAGTCCCTCCTCGGGGATCCCAGGCGCATCGCTCGCTCCGGCGAAAAGTTACAACATTCCGTTCTGCCGCAGGGGTAATTAAATTAAGGACGAGTTCCTGGAGGGGAAGTAAGGAGTAGGTTGAGAGGGGGGGGGGGGGGAGGACGCGGGGAGGTAAGAAAATTTTCTGGATGTGAAGTTGCGAGCCTCGAGTGACGAGACGGAGATGAAGTTGGAGCTCTCATAAGCTCACGCGAGACTTTAGGGGGGGAAACTTTTAAGAAAAGTATTTCTGTCGTATACGAAACCAACACACAGCGTCTTACGTAATATGGTCATAAAGAATAGCGAGCTTGAGATACGAAGTTAATTTGACTTATAGCGATTGAAGTAGAAGTATTTCATGAGCTAAAGCCTCTATTCTTGCATGTTTTGAAAATCTCCACCATGCCAACACTTCATTTTTTTTTTCTCAGGTTCTGCAGGTTTGTAGACAGTGGCTACTAGAGTCCCAAACTTATTTGAAACAAGTTATTATTTTCAATTGTTTTCATCTAAAAAAGTATCTGATATTTGCAACTTATATTATCGGTTGAAATATCTTTGAACAAACGACGCAATTATGTAGATTATAAAATCAACGAGTCTTTGATTTGGCCATAATTTTTGCTATATCAAATGTTCTCACTTAGAGCAATCAAATTTATTTAAACATATATCTAGGGGAACGAATGTCTCGTGAAAAACTCAGATATCTTATTAGACAGCAACAAGGCATAACCACGCTAGCGATTGTTTCCTTGTAGTTGGTTGCCGTCTGCAAGAGCAGCCACGGCCCTATTTGGCTGGACCAATCAGGACGGGTTTGCTCCGCACTGGATGGCTAAGATTGGTGTGCTGAGAGTAGACATGTACCTGAAATTAACCCAGCCACCCATGAAACACAGACAATGCTGCAAAGTTTTAACGCACAGCTGGTCTAAATATCTTTTAGCGAAAAATACATGGCCATGCACATATTTATTAATGTAACTTTACCAACAAATGTTTTGAGACAGTTTTAAACCTAACTAAGGTATTAACACAAGAATGAAATGAGGCCAATAATTAAACTTTTTTTTTAAATTTACCAAATAAATCCTTAAATGACAATGAAAGCGTTTTCTCTCGAGTAAAAATGTGCTCAAGGTACCTTTCGACTTACTATCAACGGAATTTGGTTATTTTATACAATACGTATTTTGCTTTCTTTGAAATTGTATTAATATCTAGAGGTTACAAAATATTTTATGTACACCGTGGGAGAAACTAATGAAATATGCTTATTTACTGTTGTATGAAGCTTTTCTACACCCGATAAGAATTAGTTGTTTAACTACTTTTCAGGGGTCAAGTGGGAGGAGGTGCTCCAACTGTGTCGGTGATTGTCGATCATGGATTCAATTCCTTATATGAGCAGAAAATACAATTTATTTATTTTATTGAGAAAATCAGTATTCTGGCCAACTTCCATCAAGACAGCTGGCTTAAAGTTCTGAGGAGGTTATAATCATTCTAAGTAAAAATAAATATTAAATATAAGTGTTTTTTTTATACTTCAATATTTGTTTTACCACGTTTGCTCACCAAACATCTATGAACATAAAAAAATTAAAATTGACTAAACTAAGTCAATTAATAGATTACTATTATAATAAACAGCTTCTTATTAGAAAACGATCAGTTATCCATAAAATAATGTTTTAAACTAGTTTCCAGGGGGGGGGGGGGGAACCTGCTAAAAATAAATTTCGGCACAGACTACAGGCTTAGGTATATTTCGAAGTACCTATTTCTTCTGGAAATGTTCTACGAATTTTTTTAAACTTATGGAACATTTTAAGAACTTAATACATTCTTCATTTTCTTCGGTATTACAAAATAATCGATAAAAAAGTTTCTCACATCCCATTCAGCGAAAATTTTTCGAATGTTTTTAACTCAATGTATCCAGCATTGAATGGTTTAGAAATATTTTTATATTTTGCTTACTAAGGCAGTTATGCATTTGACCTCCAAATACTATTTCTCATCCCTTGCACGTGGTGGTACAAAAACATATTTCAACTAAGAATTAAGATAATATAGTTTAAAATAAATTCAAACGATTTTGATAGCAAGGTAGTTTCAAATTATTTTTATTTCAGTTCCTGTTTTTACGGTAATAGTTCGTTTAAAAAAGTTGTTTCAGCAAAAGATTTTATATAATGTTTAGGATTTTCTTAATAAATTGTAATGGTTTTGATGGTATACCTACTAAAAAAAGTATGTGTTTTTGTCTTTCAACCCTAGTTATTACCAACCCTTGCAGTAATGAATGGTTATGCAAAAATTTACTCTAGAAAAACGTATATTTAGAAAGTAAATAATATCGTATTCGATACTTTGAAAAAGTTTTATTTACTTTTTTCTAACACCTGCTTCATTAAACCCCTTGCAGTAATAGTTCGTCAAATAAAAAATGGTTTCAAACCAAAGTTTTGGATAATTTTTAGAATATTTACAATTAATTGTATAGATTTTATATTTTAATTTGTAAGGGAGTTATGATTTTTTGTCCTTTAAGACCTGAATATTTCACCCTTAACAGAAATGGTTGATAGTATAAAAAAATGTGTTTGTGAAACAAAAATTAGTTAATATTTATAGGGGTAACAAACAATTTGAACGAATTTGATAGTGTACTTACTAAGGGGTTATTAATTTTTTGTCCTTCAACCTGTGTCATTTTCCACCCTTTGTAGTTAAGTGTTGGTTGTATAAAAATTATTTCGGACAAAACTTGTTAATAATATTATAAGGTTTCACAATATATAAAAACGGATTTATTAGCGTACATGATAAAAAAATTAAGCTTTTTTATTTCTACCACTTTTTTTTAACCCCATTCAGTAATGGTTCCTCTAATCAAAGTTTTTAGACTAAATTTTTAGATAAAAATTATAAGATTTACAAACAATTCGAATAGATTCGATTGTGTGCCTACTAAAGTAGTTATGAATTTTTTCTCCTCCAACCCTTGTTTTTTGAACCCTTGCAGTTATAATTGGTCTTATCAAAAAGTATTTTTGACAAAAATGTTTGGTATTACTCCCTGTGCTATAATACATTCAAACGGATGCGATATGCGTCCAATATTATGAGAGTTTTAGCGTTTTTTATGTTGTTTTTTTTCAAAAACCTTTCCCATTCTACCCTTTTGGTCGGATTTTGCCAATAAACAAACTCGACCGAGATTTTCTATGACTCTATTTTATGTATCAGTTTGGAAGTTATTTGTGCAAAATTATGCCAGTTATAGTGTTCATACAAATTTATCTATACATACGATAGTTTTGGGGTCTGTGGACCATAAAACTAAAAACTATATAAAAAAATTTCTGGAAGTCTTACCATGGTAAGGTCTATAAAAGGTAGACTTTCTTAAAAATCTACTTTAAATGGGTCTAAATTTTACTAACTTTCTGATCTACTTTTAACTGTATTTTTAATTGATTAAAAGCAATACTTTTAGTAATTAAATAAAAATCCATTCATTAATATGTTTATTGTAAAAGATGAAATTATGTGTATATTTAAGTAAATATAAATAAAATATCCCAAAATTCAGAGTGCCTGAATGATAAACCAAGGGTCCATGTTTCGATTTTGGGCTCCGTTTTTGGAGCTTTCGTCTTCATACAGCAAGAAGCCAACTGCATATCACTAAGACATTGTCTGAGAGAACTCCGATACACCGTATTTTCCATCCCTGACACGCTGTCTGAGGTGAAGTACTTACAGTTGGAACTGAATGACTGAGTGTAATGATGCTATCGCGTACTCATGCTCAATTTTGTCCATTCTCTACTTCATCAAAAAATGTGTGGTTTTAAACCCCGAGAGAAAATTCCGCTTGCAAATGTATAAGATAACTAGCTAAATAAGTACTTACAACGCTTTCAAATTTGCTTATGATTAAAACCAAATAAAATTAAAATCTCAGTCACAATGATTTTTTTGTGATACAATCACGCATGATGTGCTTTAGATCGTTTTTAATGAGTAAACAAGTAGAATTATACTGATTACGTCAGTAAGTTTCGCTGATTGAATGTTGTCCACACTGATTCGCAGTGCATTAAAATGTCCTTGGCGCATATTTTTCTATGTACCTCGTTATCACATCAGCTAAAAATAGCGTATCTCCTTAATTTTCTGTGAGAAACATTTTCGTGATTTCATTAACTGATTAAGATTATGTACACAAGTACAAACTTAAGCGATATTCGAGACGTATGCATTTCTATGGATACAATGTATGATTTCCTGTTCGCAGATTTGTTTTCCGAATAGGAAGTTTAATTGACTTTAAGGCTAGGTAACACCCGCAACGCTAGATTTTAGTGGTCATGTTAACTTAATAATTATTATTTATATCCTTGCTGACCACAATCGGCTTCGTTTTCAAATATTTTTTATTGCTGTAAGAAAAGTATATAATGTAATCTAATAATTTTATCTAAACGTTTACCACCTCAAGAGTAAAATCTAAATAAATAAACTTAAGAATTTTTAAATAACATTTATATTGCCAAATTTATAAACTTATAAGTACTTAAGCACACTTAATTACTAAACTAAGCACGCATCTCTTTGAACTCCCTAGAAATGTAAATGCAAACATTATAAAACATTATAATGTGTGTTAGTTATGACCAGGTTTTTTTTTTTTACTTTTTGGAAGGCAGAGATATATGAACATTTTATAAAACTTAACTTACCCTCTTTACACCAATTAGAAGTAGAATCTCGGAAAATGTTGAACAAATTTTGCAAATTTCGTAAGTTTATTTCATTTGTAATTATTTTTAACTTCCGCTTGTTTAGCTTCGAAAGTATGATTTTATAATGAAAACCAACTTACCCCTCTCTTACCCACAAACAGTCAAAATTCTAAAAATAGAAGTTACAATACATAACACATAATTAATATATTTAATAATATATTTAATGTACGCTCAGATAATAACATTCCATTTTAGTATATTTTGTGATACTTTTTCTTTTTAAGAATTTTCACCATATTTATTCTCTTAGTTATGAAATTTTAGGAAACCGTTTAGAAAGGATTTTGTATTTTAAGTATGTTTATTAATAAAACCCAATATGTTGATATCAGATTTATTATCTCCGGAGATATTATTACTTTAAAACGGAACTTACGCCCATTAAGCCAATTTCGTATTTCGCGATCCAATTTCTTTATTTACAATTTATTTAATACGTCTCTTACCAGCTTCTTGATTTGTTTCTGAAAGATATTTTTATAAGAACAAACTTACTCAATTCTCACCCCTTCGCTGTCGAAACTCAAAAATTCTAACACCTATGTTACTCTTTAAATATGTTATTTTTATCCATTATTTTTGAGCTCCCATTTAATTTTCTGTGGAGATAATTTGTTTACTACAAAAATAAACGTACCCCGTTTTATCACCCTTTGCTGTTTGATTTTGAAAAATTAAAATTCACTATATTACTATGTAGAATAACTATCAATGTTATCTTTTCCGCTGATTTTATTATCTCTCATTTGGGTTTGCTATGGAGAAAGAATATTTTAATTTAAAAATAAACTTAACCGTTTTCACTCCTTTGACAGTCATATTTTTTAAAAAAAATCATCATATTCCACGGCGTATGTCTTCATGCATGTTATTTGTATTAAGTTTCTTTATCTTTCGCTCAAATAGATTCGAAGATATAATCTTTTCTCAAAAAGATTGAACTTGTATCTTTTACCGCCTTAGGAGAGATATTTTGAAAAAGGGTACAAAGGAATTAGCACTTAAAGATCAAACCCAATAATTTAATTTCATCTTGATTAATTTCGAAGATATAATTATTGAAAAATAAAATTAATCTCTTTTCACACCTTGGAGGGAAAATTTCGTAATTTTATACAGCCTACTATTTAAGTTAGTCAAAAGTAATCAAAAAAATTTCACCACAATCGGTTCAATAGTTTTTGATCGATTCTGGGACAAAATAAGATTAAACAACCATTTTAAAACTAAAAAATTTAGTTCAAAATACTGAAAATCTACGTTTCCTATGTTTTTTCTCATAAATCCATGACATGCACTGACATTTTCCCTGAAAAATGTTTCATTGGCAGTATAGATATTTTAAAAATGTTCCTATATATAAACTAAGCTATTGCATTGTCGAGCCCTGAAAACATTGCTCTGCGATTAGACAAACAAGAAATTGTTACGATGAATACCTACTTGTCTTATTGCAAGTATTAAATAACGTGGTTAATATATATGTATAGCGACAAAATTTTCACCAAAACATTATAAGCAATGCTTTTTTATCGTGAAATATCTGTAGGCATTTACCTTAAATAAAATAATGACATTACATTGCAATAGCGCAACATGGCGAATGAGGCGGGATCTAAAAGTGTATTATTATTTAGAAACATTAAGGTACTTATAAGCCAACTTATTGATTGACTTCGACTGGTAACAATAGCATTACTCTTTTCAGTTTCGTGTTTTTGATCACAACTACCATATTATAAACTATTATCTATTAGCAGTAACACGGCGTAAAATAGGTAATTGGTGGCGTTGGGGCGTTTTTCGCTACAGGTGCGTGGTTTGAATCAGAACACGATCTTGCTTTAAGTATATTGAATTATGAGCACCGAGCTTGTATCTGAGTTATCCAGAGCAAACTTAAATATTGGAGATACTATCGTCTTCCTCTGTCTGCAACTGTGTGAGGTAAAAAGTTCCTTTCATATTCTTTCTCAACGGAAGGATTTGGTGGAAGACTTTTCAGTTAACTTATTTGAAAAGAAAGACTTTATGCAATATCACCAAATAGAAAATGCCAAAATATTTATGGAAGATCTTGCAAGTTTTCTGGCAACAAGTGATGTTGTTGGCACTTCCGAACCGTTCAAATGACAAGATGTATTTTGATAATGGAATACAGAATAATCTCTGTGATAAAGCTAACTAAAGAACTAGCTACATTTCATTCCGTAAAAAATAATTTTCCATTTCATAATTGGTTATTTACAGCTTATATAAACATTTTTATTATGATCTAATTTTGTTAATGTGATAGTGTATGACTGAAAATGAGTGAATTAAATTAGTTTATTATTTTATGTGGCTGCTAAAAAAAATTAGATGACAGAACACATAATTTAAAGTCTCTTTTGCTATATTGCTAGCATGCTGATAAGACAAATGTAAGAAGTCATTATAAGTGATTAGGTTAATATCCTAGCTTTCCAAGTATATTTCTAGATGCGTCTCGCATCGTGTGACACGGCTTCATGAGCAGGAGAGCCAGTCTTGCTGCAGGGGCTTAGAGAGAAGAGGGTGGATTTAGCGAAGAGGGTTAAGGACTGGGGGTGGGGGACAGGCAAAAAGCAAACACCTTGCAAACCCAGGCACCGAGAAGGAGTCGTTCCAGCACCGGAATCCGACGTCCATTGGTCACCCTAGATTGTCTCTTCCCCCCACCCCTTCTTCTCCAACCCCCCTTGCGGATCCTAACCCCCCGGAAATTGTGTCCAGCTTCACGGGGCCTCCCAGACTGCTCCGGGGCCCATCCCCTCCCCTTACTCCTCACCACTACCCTTTTTCCTTGCCGTCGTCAGTTCCGGTTTCCGGGACATAGGACTCCGGCCATCCCGGAACCCTCCCCTGGCCAGATAACTGCGCGCGATGTTAGGTTTCTAAATCCGCCCCGCCCCCCCTTCAACCCCCTTCCTCTTTGATCAACCCCCCCCCCCCCCCGCCAACACACGGCAGATGAAAGACATTCGCTCAGGCTTGCAGCCTGCTGGCCGCCACGCCTCATAGTCTCCTGGTAATGAAAGATTGCTGGCGATACGTTTATGATACATACTTTCGCTCGCGAGCGGAAACGAAGGGGGGGGGGGGGGGTGGCTAGGAGAAGCGCGTTCGCATCCAGTGCCTTCTAAACGAGAGCATTTGCGGCCAGCAAGAAGTGCCCGGTCCCGAGAAGCTCTCTGAGCCTCTGATTGTCGAGTGCTGTTCTGCATGTCTACAGGGCGACAACAGTTTATCTGCAATGTAACTTTCTTTGTTACTTTCAAGGCAGGGAAATACCTTTTTACACAATGTGGGTAACCTAACAAAATTATTTAACCAGGTGTTACAAAAATGCGTATCATATTAAAATTTGAATTGGTCAAATGCGTTTTGAAGTTTTAACCAAACAAAAGTCTGCGACCAAAAATGTTTGGTTTGGACATAAGCCGTTTTCTCAACGGTTCTGTGATGTTACATGAATAAATTTAATAACATAAAAGTGTCCCCCACCCTTCCATGTCTCTAATGACTTCAGTGGTGACGAGATGGTAGACCATAAATCATTCACTAATACATTCATTTATAAGTTGTTATTACTTCCTCTTTCAAACATTCCCTGGATTAAAGTTATAAAACGTCATCAGGTGAACATAGTTTTCTTACAAGACAAAAACCTAAGAAATTCCCAAAAGATGAGACTAAAAACCAGTTAAATAATATTGACCAAAAATAACTAAAAAAATTAACCATGTTGACTAGTAATATTTAATTCTCTAGTAGCCAAATAGAATCTGTCAACTGAACAGAAGACAGCAGCTGAAAATCATTCTCGTATTTTGCGATATCGAGTCAAAATCAAACTTTAGAACACGATCAATGATCGGCTTGTGTTAGAGTCTAGACTGCTTAGATAGCCTTAAAGGTGGAATGAAACTGAATATAACTCTCAGATTTCTTTTTGAAAAAAAAACCTTTCGTATAGTTTTAAAGGGTATTTTTACTAGGGCTATGGCGCTGTTGAAGGCATTATTCGTTTGTGTTCTGATCGTCTTCGTTTGATAAATCTCTCGGAAAGGGAAGACAAAAAACACGGGTTTATAAGGAAACGCGCAGGCCCGAGAAATAAGAAAAACTTTTACCCCTGTCAGCATCCGTATATCTTGCGCTGCATCAGATTCCTGAAAAAGCCCTCCATCGGAAAACATTCTCTTTTTACTCTATTTTCTCCCTCCATTTACCATTTACCCATTACATCTCCTGCCCACATACACGGCGCCATGAGAAGTCCACATTACCAGGCCAAGCAAGAGTTTCTCTCTCTTTCTCTCTCTCTCTCTCCCTTTCTTCCTTGCTGCTCGCTTTTCTTTTCTTTCCGTTCGCTCTGGAATTTTTTTTTCTTCCACTCTATCCTCCAACTGAGATGTTGAATTTTCGGAAAAGCCCCGCGTCTTTTCTATAAGATATTTTTCTCTATTTCTACTTCTTGCGAACCTCACCTCCCTTCTCCCACCACCCCGCTTTCCTTGCTATTTCTCCTCTGCCCTTTCCTCCGGTTCACCCCCACCCCATCCCACCAACACCCCTCCATCATTGCTTCCATTTCCCCTCTCCTCTTGCGGGTTGCACTTAACTGGGTGTCATTTGTCAACTCGCAGAAACCACTTTTGGTCCTTATCATTCGTCTCTGTGCGTTACGATACTGCTTGCTTGGCGCAGTCAGACTCCCCTCACCCCTCCTCCTAACCCCCCGCGGGTCCACAGCCCACCCTTCTCACCCCTTCTCTCTCGGCGCTGTAAACACGCCCTCGCACGGCCTTCTCAAATGCTTTTTGAAGCGATTTGAAATTACTTGCACTCGCGGCCCCGGAGAACTCGCTCAGCGGAGAAAAAAACACCAGAGGGGCCACAACGCTAATGGAACTTTTTGAATATGGTTATTTTTCATGGGCGACATTAGGATAAGCACGGGAAAAAAAACCTTTCTGGATTGTGTCTGTGGTGCACTGCCAAACAAACAAACAAAAAATTATCTGCCAAGAGTCATTCCGAAGGAATGTGAGAGTAACAAAATTAGAGTGTTGGTTTGCTGATATACGAATAAAAAAATGAATTTGAATAAGAACACTTTTTAAATTAAAAAACCTTAAATTTCAGCTTCTAATCTGTTTAGCATCTTGATAGTAAACTCTGTACGTCTCAAAATCCGGACCAATTGGTCGTTGTTCAAAGAAATAGGTTGCCATTGCTACGGACGGAGAAGCAAATGTTGTTTTGGTAGGTTGAAAAGCCGTCTCCCACAGGGTCTTCAGGCATGAGGCTGGTACCAAAATAGCCTCCAAAATAAAGCTAATAGTTTCAACTGAATATTTTTTAAACACAGATTTTGTTGTCTTAGCAATTTTTCTCTCTTCTGAATGTGTTTATTTTTGTTTTTGCATAACAAACTTATTTTGATTGTTGTTGTTAACACTTCTCGTTATTTCAACAATATTTTTGTCTAAAACATTTTTTAGTAAGCTTTTTGTTTCATTAGACAACGGGTTTTTTTTCCAGTACGTTACACTTTATCTGTCACTGGCTCGTACAGTATGTTAATGATGTGAAGCACCTACCATTGTTCTTGGCCGGGATTGTACAGTATAATTATGGTTGATTGGTAACCACTGATGCGTAGAAAATCTGACTATGTTGCTGCTTGATTGCAGGCAATGAGCGTTTGTAATTAGCCTCCTTTGGTCAAAAACCAATTACGGGATGAAAAGCAATTTTCACTCGATGGTTTTCCTCACTAATTGAAGGCCTGCGGCAGAGTGCCCTCTGGTTTTGTTTTGAAGGAACCGCCAGTGACCCAGCGGGCAGAATATTTGCATTGAAACACGAGTATAGGCGGAAAAAATCTCGTGCAGAGATGAAGAGAGAAATGTGGTCAAAAGAGTTGTTCTTGTGAACAACACATTCGCAAACATTTCCAAAAAAAATCTTCTTATCCTACGATAAACTTTGGTGGAAATTTATTTCATATTCACCCTTGTCATTTGTTTTGTGGCGTAAAATTCCACAATGCCACATAATTAATCAATAACAGTATGCAAGTCATCGTTCATTTCCTTAAAGCTTTAGATTTTAGGCTTTTTTTTTCTTTATACTTGTTTGGTTCCACCGTACCAACTGAGAAATGTTCTATAATAATCACACTTGAATCATACAATATCATATTCTAAACATTTTGGTTTTGCCTTTTAGACGACTAAAATAATCATTGTGAATAATTTAATGTTTTCATTGATATAAAGTCACCGTGTTGCATGTCTACGGAATCCCAATTCATTTATAGCATATATTGTAGGTATGTGTTAAAATATTTTCAAGGTGGCATTCAGTACATAAAAACACATTTTAAATTATTTTTAAAATGATAAATTAAAGTGAAAAATGCTGTTGAAAAAATCAAATTTTGCATTCATCATCGCTAGATGTGGCATTTTGTGAATTCCATATGGTGGCAACATCTCTCTAGTCTTCAATTTATCCAACAAAATGTACATCCAAATGTCATAAAGTTCTATGATTTGTAGGTGATTTTTGTAGCTACAAATAGTCGTATGCAGCTTCTAGACGTACAACCTTTTGCACTTTGAGTGGAGAATTGTATTTTTATTTCATGCCGAACGCGTATGTATTTCTGGTTCGGGACGCGACTGAAGTTCTTATTTCTCAATAGAAGAAAGAAGTTTTTTTTTTTTTTTTTTTTTGGATGCGTGATCAAAAGAAGCACAATCAGCATAAGATTATTTCATGAATATACGGTTATCTTTGAAGTGGATGTTATCACAAATGTGAAACAGCGGAGTTTCCGAATCCACGGAGCTGCACTTTCCGGCGGAAAAATTTAAACTCCGTCCCTTCCGCGGAGACCGCCCCGTTATCTGGGGCCATTGTTTACCGGCCGGCGCTGCTTTTGTCTCGCGAGGAGTGTTGCCCGGGTGCGGCGGCCGCGCGCTCTCTCGCCGACTTGTTTTTACTTTATGGACCGAGTGGGCGGCCGTGGCTTGAGGAGGGGGGAGAGGGGCGTGGGTTCCTGGCCACTGTCCGCCACTGTCCGCCACTGTCCGCCACTGTCCGCCACTGTCCGCCACTGTCCGCCTCAGCCGGGCGCGGACTCGTTACCTCGGGAGTCGGCGCGGCGGGTTGCAGGAGCAAGGGGCAAGCGCCAGGGGCTGCCGAGTGTCACCGGGAACAGCAGCAGAGATTTCAACAAGGAGGCGTTGGAGTCCGCTGCGAGGTTCAACTCGCTCTGGTTTCGCAGACCGCAGCTTCATGTAGACTACGCTAACAGTGAGCTTATTTAATAGCTAAAGAAGAATGGTAAAAATTCAAACGTGAAGTGGCGTTCCTCGAACAAACATTAAAACAACGCATAAGCAAGGAGTTAGCGTTGAACTTAATTAAAACCAAAATCTGTTTTTTTCTCACCCAGATGGGAAATTGGGATGGGTAGTCGTTCTCAATTTGACTTAAATTATTAAGACAGCGAATATTACACATGCCCATCCCTCACTTCTTAACTCCGTGAATCAAATTTAATTATGCTTCTTAAGTGAGTGATGGTTGTCAATACTTCTCACATTCAGATAAGAATAATATTAAATTATAATTAGCAGTTACTTAATTCGTACAAAATATGCAATTACTATTTTTAAAAAAAAAATCAAAATTTCAATTCTTTATACTGATTGCCAAAAAAAAAAGCTGAATTTTCATTGGGTGTCTGTCCAAGGCACAAAGCTTAAACTTTTTTTCTGTACACAGGAAATTTTTTGGACTTTTACAAAAGATTCCTTTGCCAATCCCGTGCCCAATAAATAGTTTATAACACCACAATAAAGATATCGTAATTTTATACAAAACATTGCTATGGTTATTTTTGCATATGCGAAGTACGTTTTCGGAAACAAAATTGAATAACTATTTTGGCGCTTACAAAAATTGGCTCATAATTTTAAATTTTGTTTGATGTTTTATACAAGCATAAGTTTTTCAAACCATGGAAAATATAATAGAATATTCTACAATTATCTGAATTAATTTTGTTTTACCATGTTTAAAGTGTGCAGTTAATACTGGAAAGTTATTCAGGAAACGGTTTGAAAATAACCTTAATTTAGTGTAGTACCAGGAAAACGCAAAGCATAAATGCCCGCGCAAGACTCCAAACCCAGCATTACTGAGAACAATATTTATAGCGATATAGTTGCGTTTATGTAAATTTTACAAAATTGCAAAAAAAAAATGTTTCTAAATGATTATTTAAATTTAGTTTATACATATTTTACACTATACTAATGATATCACTATCATAATTGCAAAATTTGACTGCAAAACAACAAACACGTGAAATTACTGTTGGAACAAACGCACTACTCACAAAAAAACAGTCACATGCAAGCACTGGTTATTCCCACCCTACCTCCTTAAATTATTCAAATTTCAGATCAGTTGTTTGCAGCCCAGAATAATCTTGGTTGTCCCGTCGCGTCACAGTATTTTATATTCTAACTAATAGACAACATGTTAAAAAAAACTAGATGGCAGTTTTCTCAAAATTGACAAATTTTCAAGTCCTTATAGGCGGAATTTAATTCTTATCGGCCTTTTTTATGTCTGTTTATATAGCATCAATCTTATCATTGGCGGACCCAGAAGTTCGTTTGTTAGAGGAAGGGATCCTTAAGTTATATATATATATATATATGTGTGTGTGTGAATGTGTGTTTGTATTTGCAAAAAGTATAATTTTCTTCGGTACAAGCTGTTACTAACCAAACCTGCAATTGAATACACTTCTCAATCATGTTTCATTTGCTGTCATGACATGGTCATTCGATTCTGCTCCATTTCGTCACATTTTCTGTCACGCCTACTTGTCTCTTCCGTTATTTTCAGTGGATTCTGCTGCGTCCCCGTCGTAGCTGCTCGTAGTAGCTTTTGAGCGTTTTACAAATGCAATATTGTGCAGTTTAGATAGAATTGCTATGGAATATACAAAACTGCTGTATGTGCCTCCGAGCTTACAACAAATATAGAGACAAAAAAATTATTTGCTTGATCAGACACGGCGTTAAATAATAATTTTTTTTGTTTAAAGAAATAATATTTGTAAATGTTTAAAAAGGATGTGTTTTTTGGTAAAATGGCACGTGTTTGCCGCTGTCCCTGCGTCAGCCCCGCGACGCGGCCACGTGCGTCGAGCTGAACGGAGGCACGGGATGAATGGCCGCGGTGTCGGGGCGCCATCACTGACAGGTCGCTGAAGATGAATCGCGCCGGTAGACGCATGACCCCGGCAGCGATGAGGCGCCAGATACCATGCTCCAGCGCGGGGAGGAGGTGGGGGATCACGGAGGGGAACAAACCATGCTCGTAAAATATACTCGGTGTTAGTGACGAAGAAAAACCGACAAATATTTAGTACTTATTTACGTTATTCACCTAAAATATATATATATATATATATATATATATATATATATATATATATATTCCATCCTGGAGACAGGCAGTGCATGGTAGTATGAAAGCTGCAGGAACGGCCACTAACAAAATAACGCAACAAATGTCATAATTTACAGTGTCTAAATTAATAACAAATATTTAAATGTGAATAATGTCTGCAACTTGTATATTTAGTATTTTCAAACATAGGCGAAGTGTTGAGGCTTCATTACGCCATTTTGGATGACGTTATGGTTGACGTTATGTATAACCTTGAATTTTCTCCCATTTTTACATGCAATGACTCAAAGTTACCCATCCCCCCCCCCCCAAATGTACCCAAATATATTTTTAAAAAAAATTGCAAAATCATTGAAAAATTCAGTACTGCTCAAAATACTTAGAATGGCCCTCTTTCCTTAGAGAATGCCGTTTTCCTTAAAACGGGGTCTATTTTCCTTATAAAAATGTAATATTCGAGAACATAAAGGGAAACTTTGTACATAAAGTTTTCAGGATGTACTGACATGTTTTGGAATGTTCCAGAAGTTTCTATAATGTTATATTATGTTTCAGAAGTTTCTTAAGTATTTTAGGCTGCATTTCCTGTGCATTAACGTTCCATAAAGTTCCACACGGGAGCATATATAAAGCTGCATTAGCGCGGGCCTCCCTCACTACAAAAATCTACCCTCAGTTATAGCCCGAACAGAAAAGGATTTTTTCTATTGTTTTTAAAACTCGCGTTTAATTATTTGTAGTGCATATTTATGAGGTCAGAATTCAATTTTACTCTGAGAATTCGACTTGGAGGCCAATTTTCCACGGTGCATTCGACTCCCAGAGAGAATAATTCGATCACATTTTAATACCGGAAAGGTATAAGGGAAGCCTCCACGGAGACACACTCTCCATCTCTCTCTCTCTCTCTCTCCCTCCCTCTCTCTCTCCCTCCCTCTCTCTCTCCCGCCCTGCATGCTGAACTCATAGCTCGAGAAAGAAACCACATGGACTAACCCCACCCCCCCCCCCTTCTTTTCAAGCCAATCTCACCCGCATGCAATCGGTTCAAGTTTATTTCCCGCATGAAGTAGTAAGTAGCGGCTGATTTTTCTTCCTTGCCACAGTGAGAGACAATTCAGATATCAATAGGCCTAAAACCTTTTTTTTCACATATATTATATTTTTAGATACTCTTTGTATGAAACTTCACATTCTAAATTGTTTTTTATTATTCGCTACTTTTATAATATACAATATAATATAAACTTTATTCGTATTAGTTACTTCGCCAGTTATGTATCTAGTACGCTACCTGGGAATGGAAGTGGGTGGTTTTTAAATAAAATCTGAACCTGTATTATATTTAAAGAGCTCCAATCATCGATTCCTTATTCGTGATTCGAATCCGGAACTTCTTGTACCATAACTGCCCGGCACTTCAGCCAACTACGCCCCAGGTTGGCCATCTGCCTGACAATATCTATTGGATATCGGTGGACTGTTAGAATTGCAGTCATTTATGGACATGTCATCGAAGGATGCATCTTACGTAAACTAAGCGCACTTTGTAGTGCCATAGAGCTAAATCTCCGTATAAACTACGCCATTCGTATTCCGACTTCAGAGTTTTAGGTAGATTTAAAAAAAGGCTACATAATGTGTCCGTTAACACCCGGAAAGTTTTCTAAATTTTTTCGTTTCCTTGCCCTTTAAAACCATTGTGATCTCTAAAGCTTATATATATAACTAGCTGCCCGACCCGGCTTCGCACGGCTATACTAATGGGAAAAAATTAAGCCACATCTCCCATTTACAGTAATGGTAAATAAAAAAAATTCAGTGAAAATTTATTACAATGCTGTATAATGTACCGGAGAGAAAATGAATAGCACCGATGGTTTCCCGACTCGTGCACGCAACGTACAACTGATGTACCCGTACTTCGCTACGGCAGTCCACAGGCAGATCACTCTTGCGCCGCTCATTATACATGCCCCTCCTTGTGGGTACGCCACTGCCGCGCGATGCCCGTTGCCATGGAGACGCAGAAGGCATGAACAATGCAAAATCCTGTTCTCATGCAGACAAAGTACCCACTGTTGCCTGGTTATAACCACCCATTGGATCTAATTTTCGGAAAATGTCATCCTGCGTAACATAAGGAACATTACTGTGAAGTTTCAAGTCTGTAAAATATATATATATACTTGAAAAAAAGGGCAATAAAAAAACAAATTAAACACAGAGAGGAAAAAAAAACAATAGTTTAGGTTTGCGATTTAAAGTGATAAAAAGTATTAAAATACTAATTGAACTCTTATGAGGGTACTGATTGCTTCGTTGTTAATATCACACGGGTGTTTTTTTCTTTTATGGGAAAATTAAGAATGATAAGGCATCTAGTGCGTGGTAACAATGTTAATAGGCAATAGGAAATAAACTTCTAGCGCCTGCGGCATTGTCAACACACACTTCGTACGTGTACTGCATGTTGTATCTAACCCCCTCCAACGCATTTGATTCTAAATTTGACTTTTAGTAAGGATACCTAATGTTTTTGATAATATAATATAGCCTATAGCCTTCCTCGATAAATGTACTATCCAACACTGAAATAATTTTTCAAATCGGACCAGTGGTTCCTGAGATTAGCGCGTTCAAACAAAAAAACAAACAAACTCTTCAGCTTTATAATATTAGTATAGATGAAATATTTCACTTTTTATGAACCTTATCACTAACATACTTTTGCACTAATACATAACATAGAGTAATGGAAAATTTTGGTCGAGTTCGTGAATAGGCAAAATATAACCAAATGTGTAGGAATGGGGAAGGTTTAAAAATATATATATATATATATATATATATATATATATATATATATTTCTTTATAACTCCCTTGATATAACAAATAGGGCATCCATAGTAAGTTTTTTCAACCCATTATAGTAAAACAAAAAACGTCAGTCAAAATAAAATTTATAATAGACCAACAATAACTGCAAGGGGTGGAAAAAACCAGGGGTTGAAGGACAAAAATATTCGTAACTTATTTAATGGTGCACCATAAAATCCATTAATATTTTTGTAAGCCTCATAAATAATATCTAAAACTTTTGTCTGAAACAATTTTTGATAAGACAAACCATTGCTTCAAGGGGTTGATAAACATGGGTTTAAATACAAAAAAAAAAAAAAAAAAAAAAATCCCCTGCCATCTACACTATCATATTCGTTCAGATTTATTGTAAAAATTCAAAATATTAGCTGCAATATCGGTCTGAAATAATTTTTTTATACGAGTTTAAAAAGCCAAAGTAACTCCCTTAGTTATGCACATTGTTAGATCTGTTTGAATTGTTAGTAAACCTTATAAATTATTTCTAAAATTTTGGTTTGAAATAAATTTTGATACAACCAACCATTCCTGCAAAGGGTGAAATAATCATGGGTTAAAGGACAAAAAAATAATTACTCCCTTATTGGGTACATTATCCTATACGTTACAATTTATTGTAAGACTACTAAATATTATCTAAAACTTTTGACAGTAATTAATTTTGATACAACCATCCATTATTGCAAGGTGTAGCATTACAATGGGTTGAAGTAAAAAGTTAAAAAAAAACATAATAACTTCTTTATTAGGTATACTATTAAATCCGTTATATTTTAATGTAAAATTCCTAAACATTATTAAAAAATTATTAAAAATTTTGGCTTGGATAATTTTTGATGAGATGAATTATAGCTGCTGTAAATTGTTAGAAAAAATGGGTTAAAATAAAAAAATTCAAATCCTTCTTTTTACGAAAACAATCAAATCCGTTGAAACTTATTGTAAACACTATAAATATTATCTTCTTGGTCCAAAACAAATTTTTATACGACCACTTATTTGGAAAAATGATTCATAACTATCTTAGTAGACGTAGTATGAAATTCTTTCTAAATTATTCAATTTTGGATGCATTGAATTAAAAGCGTTTGAAACATTTTCGCTCCATTGGATATGAGAATTCGTTCATTTTGAAGAAGTCGAGAAGTCGATCATTTTGTAATACTGGAGAACATATAGAATGTTATGTAAATCAAATTCTGAAAAGAAAAAGAAAACAGAACGTTCCAGAATAAATAATTATTTCGATATCTACCTGCGACTGAAGGCCTCAGCACCCTTGTCGATTGTTCATGTATGTTCAGGCCCATATTATTGGCCTTAATTCACTCCATCATACAGTATGTCCATAAAAGAATGTCCCAGTTATACATTTTAATGGAATAAACTGTTAGAGTATTACAGTTTTGTTTCAAGGTCACATTTAAAGAGTAACTCAAAACAGTTTTAGATAAGCGCATGCGCGAGTACTGCTCTGTTGTTTTCTCGCTTGCAGCGCCACCTATGCAAAATTGCGACTCCTGAGCGTGAAGCGTTTTGTATTCTGAAAATCAGCCCTCCCCATTGGAAGCTCTTTGTACAAGAGTTGTTGAACGTCGAAGTCCGTGACGTAATGGTCGAGACGACAGAGCTCTTCATCGCTGGCCTCTACGATTACTTTCCATAATGCCATGCGATTTTTTTTCCTTTGGGGCTTTATAAAAGATCGTGTCTTCGTTTCGCTACTACCTAATGATTTTCCAGAGTTGAGATACAGAATTGAAGAGGCTATTGCTTCTATTACTCCGGACTTGTTAACCAAAGTGTGGGAACAATTGGACTTGTAGGTATGATGAGTGCCGTATAGCTAAAGGTGCACATATTGGACATTTGTAAGAAAAAATAAGGTTAGTTTACCTTCAATTTTATGTATGATTTGTTTTAAATAGTCTAAATCTAAATTAAATTTTTATAATATACCATTAAAACTGTGATATTCTTTTATGAACATCTTGTATATTATTTATCAAGGGTCATTGAAAATATTTGTGCAGAATGTTTCGAAATTTGTGGTTCATACGTTAGGGGCTAATGGAACAAATGTATACAACCAGAAATAACCATACGATGTATGCACGGAACTCAACCAGCGAAACACTTGCTGTGATATGAAATGATGGAGAAACAGGACCGAATGAGGTGGAATGACGTAACACGGATGAATTCAATTAAAGTTTTTTTTCATCAAACAATATCCAGGCTCATAAACACTACGTCACATCAACTGCTTGATGATGCGACCGCCAACATTGACACAGGTTTCACACGCGACTTGGAAAACGTTCTCGTCACAATCTCTGTGCTTCACTTACGTTTTAGTCCGCGATCCCGCTCGTGTAGTGTATTTTACCTTCATCTGGTTTTGCGTACGCATCCAGCACAAATGACGATGTTTGCTGTGAACTGCGCGTTTATATCGTTTGCTGAAAAGCACCTTTCAGAGTGTTTTATCGGCTGAGTTTCGATCATACGTTGTATGGTGACTTGTGCTTGTCTATTTGTGTTTTATCACCCCCTAACGTGTGTACAAATTGTAATGTGTCCACGTATTAGCGTAAATTTTATAAACATAACCGTTATAGTTTTTTGATGTGAATAAGATAGATTGGTTTTCAAAACTTTTGGCTGCGTATTTAAATAATTATTAAGCCAATCTCGATGTTGTTGGGGTCAGCGGGCTTTCTTCTAGCCCCGGGATCATGGGTTCGTTTCCCTCTCACGGTATGAGTGTTTTTAGAATTATGTTTTATTTGTAAGCCGTCCATCATTAAGACTCCTGTTATATGTTGTAGACGTAAATGCACTGTGCAAATAAAAATTATCTTAAATGTGCATAACCTATATACAAGTGCTTTTGACTTTCACTTTGACGTACCCTATTCGTTTGCAACTCTATAAGGTACAGGAACTGGAAATGTTTACGTTAAAATTTTTACATATTAGATTATAATAACCAGGTCTTAAGGTTATTTTTTTCCATACAGTTTTGATTATTAATTTGCTGCCTATCAGTATAATTACATAGTATTCGGCTTGCTTTAAAAATAGATGCAACCTACTTGATCATTCATACAGTTTAAGACTGTCAGAGATTATTAACATACGAAGGCAAAGCATTAATAAGTCCTACTGTCACGCGTTTATCCCTTTACTTTGATCAAACCGTTTTCTTACGATGATGAATGGAAATGTGGTAGAAGGCTGATACACAAAAAAACTTCATCGGTTTGATCTATGAACCTCTCTCGGCCTTAAGAAAATAAATTGAGTTCGGGAAATGCTAGTGCCACTAATAAATTTTTACATAAAAGGCACCCCTAGTGACACAAGTCCTGTAAATGAGATGTTGGCGGGTTCTTAAATAGCTCGTTAACAATCCCGTCCTTGTAAATCACTTTCAAGCACAGCAATACCACACGATGTGTAATCTGTCCACAAAACGTGTCGACCCGTGTTAGTTACTCGTTCCCCAACTTGTCTTAACTTTGATTCCAGCCTGTAAGCGAATGCCGTAGAAAGATATAGATGATTCGAATATTTGTTATGTCCGAAGACTCTTGTCAGCGTTTAAAACTGAGAGGTGCTTCCGCCCGGAGCGAAATTAACTCTGAAATGTGTTTGGAGAAACGTTTTTTTTTTACGAGACACCGTTAAACGTTCTCTCGATCTAATTTCACGTGTAAACAGAACCAGATTCTCTCCCTCCCGGATGTCTGATATCAAGAAATTTCGCCGCTGGTGAATATTACCTTCAAGCCCTTTAAAGCAGCCGGAAAAGAAAGCACTGCTGTAAACCCCTAAAAAATGTTGATTGAATGTCTGTTAGATGACAGAGGTCCCCACGTTGAATTCCTCTCCACGCTCTTCCCACTATAAAGCCCACTCCAACTACACGCAACGCCACGAAAACCACACTGCCTCGCACAGACATCCACAGCACGTGGTGTAGCGACTCTATGCGTTCTCCTGAGAATGACGATAACTCCAAATGTTCAGAATATATTTTTTAAATAATACTTAAGTATCGTTTTTATCAAAAAAAATTGTGACAGCATTTTTGTTTTTTCTAATTTTATCTAGTTTTTTAATTGTATTAATGCATTTGTAACATAAAAAAATTAAAGCTATATTGAAATCTGTGGCTACTATATTATAGGCATTAAAATATTTTTTCTTATAGCTTATCTTATGTGTGATAATTTATTTAATACACAATGCAAGTTTATTGATCATTCTATTAAAAATTATATAATTGATTTAACTTGATTATTTTTATATTCAGGTAAATAACAGACTTTAGAACTAAAACAAAACACATTTTAACTGGCTGGTAAATACCATCTATAAATGACCCCGATGTCGTCAAAACGTTGAACACTTATTCCATATATCCGAAAATAGCTTCTTTTACAGATAACAGACTGTAAAATAGCGCCACGAAAAGGTGTTTCGTGGTTTATTTTCGCCTCAGGCTAGAATCAACTATTTCATGCTTGATCAATCCACTTCAGTGTGCTCACTGGCCCAAAACCAAGGTCATCGTTTCGTCTGAGGGGCAAATGATTGGTTACACACTTCTGCTCCTAGTTTGTTATTGGCTCAGGGTCGCCATGGCATGTCAATGGATCAATGGTCCACTCTGTTACCGAATAAATCCACGGACTCTACTGCCAATAAAAAGAGACAAGCGAAATTCGTATTATTATTTGGAGAAAGGCTAGAATTAATGTCACTGTACTTTTGAACTGCGTTATTATTGTTTCATTATTACAGTTTTGACACGCTCTGAAGGACAAGAAACAAATTAACAACATTACAAAATTAAAATGACCTTAAATGACCCTATCGCATGCAAACCGGTCGGAAGGAAACATGTACAGCAGCAGCTAGTTGACAGAAAACACCAAATTATCTGTGTACAAGTTTGTAAAGTTTATCCTGGTAATATAACATAACGCGAATTTTGCATGTTTCTATCTTATAAAGAACTTTTATGGAGAAAACTCCAATGCCTATATATATATAAAAAAGCCTTATTTTTAAATGACTTGCTAAGCTAATATTACTTTTTATAGTACTAAAAATATTCAAAGTTCCGATTTAACGCTTTTGCCGTATAAGTCGCAAATCGCACGTCACACAAAGAATATTCAAAACTGTAGTAGTTTTGATTTAATTTTGAATTGGTATCAATTGTAGGGTTATTCATGATTTCTTTACAAAAATATTTGCAGTTACATTATCTATGTAATAATTTGGGGCAGGGTGGGGATTGTAACACTTTTGAAACAAAGCCTAGGTATAACTCAAAAAGGACACCACTTTAAATTGGGTTTTTTTAATTCAGAACAGTGATCAACTGGGCCTTCGATAGTTCCCGGCTTCAAGTTGAGTTCCGGTACACGGTCGGACGGCGGAAACAAACTAGCCGCGCTTCCCATGATGCCTTGCGCCAGCGCGACGCGAGGAGGGTGGGCCCGGAAAGGGGGGGGGGGGGCGCTAGACCGCTCTGCCCTCCCTTGAATGGCGCGGTAATGCCGGTATTTATGCCTGGCTCCGTAAAATGGTTGGCGACAGGAGAAGCACTCGGGTGAAATACGGCTAGACTTTTTAGCGCAGGGCGGGGAAAAGCGCGGGCGAGGATCTCTCCTCCCCCCCCCCCCCGGCCTTTTAAACCACCCACCTTCCCCACCACTCCTCCTGCGAGACGGACTAAATTAATTTTAAATCATAATTATCACTTTTCAACGCGCGACTCAGCCGGCTGAGTTGGGCTTCGCCTGCCTTCTACTCGTGCGTAAAAATAATAAAATATTCGCTGGCAACTGGTGGGCGGACTCGGTGAAAAATAGCAGGAAGAAGTGTTTAAAGGGTCTAGATTTACGTTGCCAAGGATTTATACGATGGCTGTTTCATTATCATTAGTCGGTTCCTCTCTCTCTCTTTCTCTCTTTGTGCGCGAGCAACTCGGGCCGGTGCGGGCAATGTTCCTCCGTGGTGCGCCCCGCCTCGTAGTTCTCCGCCGAACCGCAGATAGCAGCACCTGTCAGCGATGTCTCCTTTCCACCCATACCAACGATCTTTCCAATTAAACAGCTGTGTACTTTTATCTGTGAATTTTTTTTTATTCATACATTTTCTTTTGTAGGGGGGAATATTCGGGTAGAGATTGTGTATACGTTGAGCAGTGACGAATTGTTTGCCCCGTAAATAAAACCCTTATTAGCCAGTATAACTGTCAAAAACGTGTCACATCGTGTGTTAGCAACGGCTCATTGTTGTGATTATTAAATTTCTTATCGCTTTGTTCGTCAGAGTTTTAATGTTTTAAGTGTTGTTTGTTTTAAGTACCTAAAATGCAAACAAAAGCTGGGATTAGTTGTAATATAAAACGTAACAAAACTCATCTCACTACTGAAATATGAATTTTACTGTTCTACTGAAAATGGATCTTCACTGGCCGTGGTTACTGATCATGAGGCATCATGCTCGCGTAGTAAGGTGTGGGTTGAATTTCAACCCCAGGTATTACTCATTTTGAGAACACTGAATCTCTCGCCATGTCTTTCACTTTACCCTCTACTGGAAAACCGTAGGGAAATGATAACTCTTGTTAGCTACGGTACGAAAACCGGTTGTTCACATAATTAAATAATGGTTTAAATTACAACTAATACAGCCTGTTTCTGTGTGCTTAAACAACGCTTCACCTTAACAGGAATGACTGAGATCTGACTCTTACAAAAATAAATTTTATTTTTATCGGACGTTAGAAATTTAAAATAAGGTCTATATCAAAGTTATTACGACGCGAAAATGTAACATTAAAATATCTTCGGAAATTTTATACTTTTTAAAAAATTACTTTTGTGATTAGTTCTTCATAAATTATTTTCGATGTTGATTAAATACACGCCTTCTTTAACAATTGAATTTGTGCGCTAAGTAAACAATTTTACCTGAAAAAACTTATGTCCTTGGCAGATTTGGCAGCCAATATTGGCCATTTTCATATTTTTAAAATGTAGAATAGTTATAAATCTATGCTTAAATACATTTTAAGATATAATCTATTTCAGTGACTAGTTTTTTAAAAAATACGAAATAAAAAAGTCCTTGAGTTTTTTTAATCGGGTTGCCTGATACTCAACAAGAAGCAAATCACCCACAGATGATTACCATGAAACAAACACGTAGACAATTTTTGAGAGATTATTTCATTTCATTGTATGCAATCACAGTAGAATCTCGATTAACCAATCTTCAATTAACCGAGGTTCCGTGTTATTCGAGCCGAACTAAAGTGCCATACCTGGCAAAGACTGCTGAAACATTATCCTTGAATCTTGGTTAAGGACATGGAAGATAATCTAACCGTTATTGAAAGACTGACAAATAAAATAAATAATCTGAAAGACGTCATTTACTGTTTGGGAAAATCATGGAATAGCGTGAAAGAATCTACACGGAAGAAAAGCTGGTAAGTATAACCCCGAAAAATGATACCACCGAACAAACTGAAAATTAAGACGTGATTCTTATTGTATCTGTGTTGTCAGATATTTTGCTTATCCGAGGTCGCAGCAGTTCACGTTAACTCCACTAATCAAGACTAACATATTAATGTAGTTGTGTACTGTATTTAAAATGCACAGTGTGAAATCTACTGTTCAATGAACTGTTGCAGGTTTATAAAGCTACATAATTTGTCGTCCAGCATGACTGATGGTGATGACGATGATGAGACCTCGGTGCTAGTGTCCGAGCGCCGCGGAGGTGGCAGGGAGATTCCGCAATGGCTTCACATTTCCTCCCGCAGTCTGGAGGTGAAGGGACGAGACGACACTCAGTCCTGGACCCGCGAAGGAAATGTTTCCACAAGTGGAAGATCTCTGGCCCGGGCGGGAATTGAACACCTGGACCTCTGGCCAAGAACTCCAACCGCGGACAAAGCTCCCACCCACCTCGACACATATGCGGTGCGCAAAGCTTCAGACAAATAAACACGCGATTTGAAAACTCCTCAAGATATCAGAGCGAGGTCTGTTTATGAAAAAACAGTTAAGAATGCGCTGAGGGTGGACGAGTAGTTCTGTTTCCGTGTTCCATTTTGAAACTGCATTTTCAATAGAGTGAAGATCGCTTGAACGCATGTTTTCATGATTATTTTTAGGCATGAAACATATTGGCGCAGGTTATTGAAAGCACTCAAAGAACTTGCATTACACCTTTATCTTCATTTCTCCGCCATATGACGTTATGGTCACTGCTCAAATCTGAAAGTTTCCCTGTGTACGACGAGAAGACTTCACGCCAGTCCAGAGAGGCGATACCACGCTAGAAGCACCAGCGAACGTCGCACTTATCAGCCCCACCCCACTGACACAGCTACACCCCAGACTAGGCGGGCCCCTTAAGCCCACCATCCAGAATCTCTAACCTTGTAGGCAACATGTCGTTAGTCATTCAGTTTACAGGCTGTCGGATAGCACCTGGAAAACCCACAAAAAATGTATATCGAAAGTAATAAATTTAACTTCAAATTTTAAATAATAAATTATTTATGTGGATCATTTTAGCTTCTATTACCAAAATTTACTATAGTGGTACAAGTTTTGTAGTTTTATAGTGTAATTAACTTGACATGTTTATAAATTGACTCTCCAGTTTCAATTTGATAATATGAAGAAAAAAAACAATATGATGTTCAAAGTAGGTTGAATACAATAGACAGAGAAATGTTGATTTAGAATGTGAATAGTTTTTGATATCTGTAGACAATTTGTAAGTGAACTAATAGTTCTTACAATCATTAAATATAAACTAATTTTTTTTTCGAAGCTATCTAAATTTCATGGTTATGAATAGGTTTGAACTACTTTTTGGGCTTTTGAATAATCTATTTTTTTTATAATACTTAAGAGACTGCTAACATTTATACTTCAAATTTTTACGAATATTGGCTAGAATTTGCGCTTGTATTAAGCTCTGGTTCTTTTTTGTTGGTTGTCGCATACTAATTGTTCACTTACCACATGTAGGCTCAGCTTTTCAGTACTAAATGTAAATCAGCCTCACTGTTTTATTACAGTTAACTGCTTTTTTTGGGTTTACTTTTTATCTTCGAATACTTTTGTATTTACGAAATTGGAATGCAAAAAAAAGGGGGTATTTGTGGATTTTAGATCTCCTTTGTTATTCAAAATTAAATTCAGTTGTATTTTTTTAACGTTTTGAATATTTAATTTTTTTTTAATATGCATGTAAAACATTTAAGTAAATATAAATTTAATGTGTCTATATAATCAGAACTTATTCCCTGTAAACATTTCTGCAAAATCTTTGTTTTCTGACGATACTACTGTGTGACAGGGAACAGAAAAATTTGCAAAAGACTGCTTGTTAAGAAAAACACTATTTAAATGGCACGGTCGTTGACGTCTCATCTCGGATGCGGTGGCGTGTAAATGCGTATCCCTAGCGCCTGAGCATAGGCAACATACCATACGGACAAGTACCGCATGCTGCCGCTGTGTCGGGTGCAGACGGTCAAGACAGTCCCATCCAACGCTAGCTCTCACACATTCACACTGGGGTGATAGGGACTGCTTGTCTCAAGAAGTCGATAGAACTGGCGAACTCTACTAATTTAATTTAAATCATTTTTTTTTTTGGTTATACGACATTGCTATCAATGGCGTACGTCCAGCATAATTATTTAAATCAATCTTCTCCATTGCAATGATCATTCTAAGAACGTATCTAGTAGTTTAGTTTCTTTTTGTTTTATGCCTCGTGAAAGGCGAGGTATTTATAGATGGACATAGATACAAACAAGGTACATTACAAGTAATAGAAATCGAAAAAAAAAATAATGGAATCGGTCTTTGCCCATCCATTTATTTATTGTTTCGAGGGTTTCGGAAACGAACATCAGGATGGGTTGGTCAGGTCCACATCGTTGTGTTTCATCTGCGCAGCGCATTTCGCGTGGCGAGTGTGCTGGTGCTCTTGAGCGAGTGAAGCTCCTGTAAGCGATGAACCAGAGACGGGCTACAGTTCCCTCAGCGGTGGGAAACGTCGAAGGGCTAACGAGCGAAACAAGGCCTTTTGGAGTGAGTTCACTTAGTAAATCCCTCGCATACAAAATTCCACGTTTCTTTCCTTCCATAATTCCCGTGGTGTGTTCTCTGTAGTACGTCACTAAATGTTTATAATGCTGTCACAGAAGACGAGAGGAGATGCCTATATATGCATAGACATGCAAAAGGTGTAGCGTAACCTATGTTACAGACATTAGTGGGGTTTCTTCATGATAAGGTGACTGACATTTTGTCATACCTCGCTCAGTAAATTAGGTGGACCCCAGAAGTGACGCTCATATCAGCCGGGTAAATGTCTCACAAGTACATGGGCAACCGGCGTATCATATGTAACGTGACCAGTATTCTTCGGTCACGTTTTAGTTTCATTGCTCTCGCATGATTTGTTACTAATGTTTTGCGATTTAAAAAAAAATAAACAGGTTTGGACTGTGATGTTAGAAATCAACTGTGTGAGAAGTCGTGGACCGACGTGGACAGCGTTATTTTACCGTGAGAGGTCAATCGGCCCACCTGGTTCCTGCTAGGAGTGACACTGCTTGCCATCAAGCGCAACGCAGGACAACAACTACACGCCTGGATTCTTGGGAAATTTCGTTTCCGAAAATATCGCGTTGTAGTTGCTCCACTTACGTTTGTTTTGTTTGGTTGGGACATTACGGATATATGAGAAAACTTCCAAATGTTTATCGTTGCGTCTTGGATGTTGCGATTTCCTGGGACGTATAAAACTATTTTGGAGGAGAAAAGAGGCGTCGTGGTACTATAAATACCACGTTTTTTTTATATAATCGAAATTCTTTCAAAAGTTAAATATTGTCTTAAAAGCTATATGAATATAAATTTGGTATATTATCAAGAACCTTTGACTTCTGTGCTCCATTGCATGGTACGAGTATGTGATTGTGTTGTAAATGTTCAATTCATTAATAGTCACATTGGTTGCTGTATTTTATGCTCCCTATGGACGACACAGTAGTAATTATAATGGATTACTACATTTATGCAGACTAATTCGTATGGTACACTTTATGCGCGTTTTAGTTTATGCACAGTGCACTAGCAAAATTTTGCTGCCATTTGGTGTAAGTAATTAGACTCTCAAAAGTAGTGTCATTTTTTTCTTGCCATGCCTAATATTTTCGAATCTGAGAAGGAATGGAATTATATAACAGTTTTGGATGGAATGATACAGGCTATTACTATAGAGAAGTATAACTTAGTTCGAATACATGAAAGAGATAATCAATATGGATCAGGTTTATGAAATTTATTTTTATTAGTTTTTACCGTGATTGTAACACACATAGTTTGTTATATATGGGTTCTTATTTGTTGGTAAAAGGTGTTCAGATTATTATGTATTAATTTTTTTGTGTTTTAAGCTTGTATGAAAAACAATACTAAACGTGGTAAAAAACAAAAACAAATTGGGAGATACTAACGTAATTTTATCTTAATATTTAGCTACCCCAAGTGTAACATGACAACATGACAACATGTATTTGTAATTTGATTTTCGTTTGATAAGTGTAGAGGGACTCTCTGTTCGAGTGAAGTTAAAAGTAACGAGTACGAAGAAAGCTGTGACTTGTGTCGTGAGGGCTTGGATTGTCTCTCGCCTTGGTCCACGCAAGAGAGCACGCTCGACTTGGGAGGACACTGGGGTGGAAATATGATTGAGTTAAGACAACAAGATGCAACGTCAAACAGGAAGGTCTGTCTGCACAAGCTTTTGATAGTAAAGGGAGAGTATCTAATGTGGGATATTTCTAAATTCAAACGAAGTATAAAAAAATAAGTTTGTATACTTATTAACTAAAACATTATCTTCATTAGAATTGTGGTTGGGGGAGAGAGAGAAAGAGAGAAATGAAGCTAGTATATGTGGTGTACATTTTTAACAACGGTGAAAGTTAGCAAGTTGGTGAAAATATATTTTAAAACTATATTTACATTCGAGGTTGAGCCGGGTCAAAGTGGTGGATTGTTGACGTTTGATTCTGCATTGCTAGAGACCTGCAAAATTCGTGAATTCATTCGGTGATAGGCTAGAATTCAAACACATATACCTCTTAGATAATTTTGCTATTGGCTTACTGTTCATGTGGACGAATCTCAACCAGTTATAAACCCTCAACCAAAGAAGGATCGAATCACAGACAAACCAGCTTAGACGACTTAAAAGTTGGCAGCCAATGAACTTGCGTTATTTGCCCGAGTGTACAAGGTTATGTGCAGTCTATCCTGAAGGTCATCGAAACCGCGAATTTTGCATTGCAGCAGGCAACTTCAGGTTTGAGAAATAAACTTTAATTGATTAAACAAGCTGAATTTTTTAACCCTGAAATGACTGCGGCAATGTGGGGTGAAACGTCCAATTAATCTACCACTCATATGAGGTTTGAATTGGAAAGTCAAGTTAGTTTAATAAACAATGACCGGAATAGTTTGCAATCTTATTTTAAATATTATAGTTTTGGTTATTTTGTCCCAGATGTTTTATAATTGGCAAACACAACTAGCAATAACGTTTGGGCACATTTGACTGCAAATAAAGAAATTTAACCCTGCATTTCACATGACATACGACCAGGGACTGGAAACATTCGCGGGTTCAGTGACCTCCAGGATAGACTCCACGATCCTCTGCACACTTGGACAAACGTCACCTCTTGTAATGTGAGGCCTCTGACATGTGAGGCGTCTCAACTGGGTAACTCGCGATACGGTACTTCATTGATTGAGGATCTCTAATTGGCGCAGAGTCCTCCAGATTAACAGTGAACCCCATAGCAGGAACAGGACAGAGGTATAATTATTTGAATTTGATCATACTACGAAATGAATAAGCGAATTTTTCCCGGTTTCTACATACGGCCTTGGCGTCGTCGCTACGGAGGTTTGGCGCCTTCCGCCGCGAGAGGTCGCGCGCATCCGAGGTTAATTCAAGACGCATCCCGGATGTTGGCTCGTGTCGAGCCGTGGGAGTCCCACGCCGTGGGAGACAGCCCCTTGCGGGAAACAAGAGAAACAACCGGCAAGAAAATAAATGAAAGTGTCCGCGAGATTCTTTTTTTTTCCTCCGTTTCGCAGAATATTAATAAAACCTCCGCGCGTTGCGAGGGAGCGTGTTCGCGAAGAAAAGATACTACTACCCTCTCCCCCTCCCCCTCACACCAAACCTTTCTCTTCTCCGGGCTACGTCGCGACTTCCCGCAAGAGCGCGCTTAACATTTTGAATGTGCGATGCAGTTGGCAGAGACTTTAAAACGTTTCGCCATTTTCCCATATACCCCTCCCCCCTTCCCCGCGTCGTCAGTCACCCCTGCTCTCTCTCTCTCTCTCTCTCTCTCTCTCTCTCTCTCTCTCTCGGCGCGCGGTGATTTGTGCCGCGGCGCCGGTCGAAGGCGACTTCGCAGAGCCGCGGAGTCCGGAGTCTCCGCCCAGGGGGAGAGTGTAGGAGGGAAGGTCGGAGGAGCGAGAAGGAAGGTGTGGAGGAGGGGACGCAGCAAGTCCCCTCTCCGAGGGACACTACCGTCGTAGTAGGTCGGCGCTCAATTTGCGAAATGGCGTCGCGATTCCGTGCTCCGCGGACGTGTCGGCCGGTGGCGGGTACAGTCGGCTCCGAAACGCAGCACCACAAGTAGCCGCTTTACCAGCGATGAGGGCGGCAGTATCATTTAGTTTGTCCGAGGACAGGAATCAGGGTGTAGAGATGGAGGGCCGCCAATTGGGATGACCTTGAACATTTAGATTACTCGAAATTCCTTAAACACCCTTTCACATCCAAATTCATTTAATTTTCAGCGAAATTTAATTTTATAAACAAATATGCCCAACCTTCTGAAAAATCGGGAGGTTTTTATATCCATAGAAACGAGCTCACTATCCTTGAGGATAGGTCAATGTATAGAGAAGAGCTAGTTCTTAAAAATACCCCATCTAAAGTTACTAATTTGTATCAGAAACTATCTTGGTCCCTCTATCTTAAATTTAAGAAAATTCTAGAAGCATGATTTTGAAATACATCATATTTAATTCCAGAATTCTACAGGCCCCCATCTAGGATGTCAATGTCTTTGATTCTGGAAAATTATATATAGTCTATATATTTATATATATATATAAATTATGATATCTATTATCTTAAAAATTAACGAAGAGTTCTAAAATATTACAAAATTAAATAATTGAAATATATCAACATACTTAATTAAAAATCTTTAACTCATGAGTTTATATATAAATATCACAGTCTTGTGGATATAATAACTATTGAAATTTTTTTACAAAAATCACTTACAAACTGATACATAAAATATAGTAGTGGAAAATCTCGGTCAATTCGTAAATGAGCAATATCCAACCAAAAGGGTATAAATGGGAAAGATTGCTTAAAAAAAAAAACACCACCTTTTAACTCCCGTAATATGCAAAATATCACATCTGTTTGAACATTGTATAGCTCGTATGAGTAATACCAAAATCTTATGTATGTATAAGTTTTTGATACGACCAGTCATAACTGCCAGGGGTTGAAAGATAAGGTTTGGCGGACAAAAAAAATCATAACTGCCTTCATAGGCAAAAATTCTAAATAGTACAGATTGTGAATTAATCTTAAATTTTTATTTAAAACTTTTGTCTGGAAAAATTTTTGATTAGACGAACGACTGCGCAAGGGGTTGGCAAAATAGGGGGAAGGATTAAAAAAAGTTCGTAACTCCTTCAGTATGTACGTTATCAAATCCGTTCAAATTGTTTGTAAATATTATAATTTTTATCTAATACTTTTGACTCCAACAATTTTTAATATGTTGAATCATTGTTGCAAGGGGTTGAAAAAATAAACATATAGAATTTAAAAAAAAAAAAAAATTTACTTACTATGTTCACTGTTAAATCCGTTCTGTTTTACTGTAAACCCTTAAATAATTATCTTCAACTTTCGTCTAAAATATTTTTTTATACGACTAACCGTTACTGCAAGGGGTAGAAATAACAATGAGAGAAACACGAAATGTCATTACTTTTCTAATATATTTACTTTTATTTACATAATTATTTATTGTAAAATGCCTAAACTTTATCTAAAACCTTTGTCTGGAACAATTTTTCATGGAACGAACTATTACCGTATAAAATGGGGTTGAAATAAAAAATATGTTGGTATAAAATTCGTCTGAAATTATTAATTAATATCTTAATATTACCTTAAACCTTTGTCAACAAATTTTATACCACCACGTATTAGTGCAAGGGATGAAGATATAGTGTTTGAAGATCAAAAATAATTGCATGAATACCTTACTAGGCATATTATGTAATTCTTTAAGACATTCAATGTTGGATGCATTAAGTTAAAAAAGCATGTAAAATATTTTAGCTTAATGGAATTTGAGAAAATTTTAAACCCATCTTTTTTTTTAATATTGACTAACATATTTGATCTTATGTCGGCTACATTAAGTTCTTAAAATGTTCCAGGAGTTTATAGAATTCTCCAAAATATTTCCAAAGAAAAGGGTACTTCGAAATTTATCTACAACTGTAGGATGTACCGAAATAGTGGGCCTATGTTTCTGCCCCAACCATTATTCCATACTGGCAGCCACGTTGTATCCTTCTGTTATCTGCAAGAGAATGCTAGTGTCGATCACAATTTGGCTTCAATTGCTGTCTGCTAGACTGCACTAGTATCAGCCATTATACTTTCTACCACATCGGCCATAAAGAAAATCCGTACATACCAACCACAAAAATACAAATAAAGTTAATATTTTATTTATTAACAGTGTACTTCGTTAAATCCATCGTTAGTGTAAATAAATAAATAAATAAATAAATATGCCATTAGTTGGAAATGTATTGTTACGACATATTGTGGGGGAACTGGGTTCGTACGGGATATCCCAGTTAAGTTTTATTACCGTTTTATTAATTACTAATAAATATTTATACTAAAAAATTTTCGACCACCAATCACTGCCATTTAAAATTGTTTATTTGCAAGTCTCTCAATGTCTTTCAAGTTCCACAGTTCGCACTCCTCACTGGAACTAGGCTTGACAGTGGTTCACCCCTTACCTCGTGCCTGTCCACACACACAGCCTCACGTCACTCAGTCGCACTCTCTCGATCCCGTCGGTCCACGTCGCGCCAATTTTGAGGGGGTCTCTCACCTTCTTCGCCGATGTCGCACTTCCCTTCACTCGCGGAACTCTCCGAACTCTCGGAACTCGCTCGGAACTCGCGGAAGCCACCGCGGGAGTCCATGGAGGCTGACGTCGCTGCTTAAATACCTGTGGCGCCCATCTTGAACCGACGAGAGTGCGTGTGACGTGTCGCGTCATCCCGGGCCGACCCGACGCGCGAAACATCAAGAATGGTGACGCCTGTTCACGCCACTATTCGTGGCGGCCTCTGTAAGCCCAGAATTCCCAGGCCGCTTAAGGTGATAATATCCCGAGACGGGACGTTCCGAAAAGAACGGAGGAGGGAGGGGGTAGCGACGACCCTTGTAATCCGACCAGGTACGCGTGGCATGCCTTACGTCAGTGGACAGCACGTGACACGGCGTGTGACGTCAGTGGCCGTGCAGGGCCGCAAGACAGCTCCGAACCTGGCATCGTGGTCTAGTCTCTCTCGCGTCACATTTCGATCAAATGTGGCTTTCATACTTAGTAACTTTTATCACTAAATCAATGTATGCACACTAAAACAGGAGAATAAGTTCAACAAAATACTTTTCTGTACATAGCTAAACAAACAAATCGTAGTTATTACACTTTATTATACATTTTAAGTGAATAAAACTGAATTTTGTGTGCAGTAAAATCTGCATGGAAAGCTATTTGATTTGATGAAAGTTTTATTAGAGAGAGTTTTTTCCTGGTGACTAACTAAAATTGGTCTTAAATGTTTTGTGCAGTACGTACCTACATTAAAACACAAATCTTCATATGAATAATGGAATATTATGTGAATGTCAAACTAAAAATAAGTAGATCAAAATTACTTTTTAATTCTTGTTTCTAGAACATTTATTTCACTTCTATCTATTTTTCCAGTTATTTTTCATGTTAAAAATTGTTTGAAAATTATTGTTAACAAATAACTGAATAATATATAACATGGATTTTAAATAACTACGCAATTTCTGGGTAGTGCCAGTTCTCTTGAATTTGTAAACTGCAACAAAAAATCTTAAGAAGTTTTTTTTTATTACTAGTTCAAAACACGAAGAGAGTGCTCGTGATTTAGATACAGTACTTCGTGCCATGGTCTCGGAGAGCAAATGACAGGAAGAACATAGTCTTCACTCGTGCATCATAGTTATTTATTTCTCTATTATTTATATTGGAGTCATGTATAGCCACGAGAAAAAAAAAGAAATATTTTTCCTAAACAGAATGTAAACAGCTTACGTGTTATTTTTCTTCTGAAACTTACCCCTTTTCCCCTTTCATTATTAGAACGATGAAGCACAAGTTTACTTACATCAATTAAAATTTCTGATTATTGTTCAAAGAAATATTTCTTCTTGGCAGCCATAAAAATGGAGACAGCTATGGGTTATGCCTGAAAAAATTACGAGTTTTTACATTGTTCAGGTAAATTATTCTCAATTATATGAAAATCCGGGCCTTGCATGTGCAATCTGTGAAATTTAACTTATAGATAATTCATGTTGGAATGAATGCTTTTGGAAGCCTTGCCTATGAGTAAGACGGAGTTAGGCCCCATTTACCTTCAATGTCTAAGCGTATACCCTTGTTCCCGGAACTGGCGTGTCGTTTTAAGGTAATATAACTGTATAGTGGCTTATGGTCGTTTGGAAAGCCAACGCCAAGAGGCCTATTGAACAGGTTGGGGAGAGCCATACAGGCAGTCGTTGTACAGTATTGGCTTGTGCATGCTTAATAAAAAGAAATTGATAGCAACGCAATAAAATTATAACGAAACATGGGCTTTCATCATCCCTGAAACAATAACTTTTGAAAGCTGTCACAGTTACAAACAGAACATAGAAAGTTCGTTTCGTTTCACATTTAATAATTTACTATATTTTCAATTCTTCATGATGTTTAAAAAAAACCACAGCTGTTGAGAGTAAAAAAATTAAATTCTTTTGGAAATCACTCACGCATTTATTCCTCAAACAAGAAAACCAGTAAAAAAAAATCTTATCTTTAAATAATAAAATAAATCAAGCAAATTTGGAATGATGATATTTGTGGTCTCCACTAACTCATAAGTAGGGACCGGAAAAATTCGCGGATTCAATGACCTCTAGGATAGCCTCTATTATCCTCTGCACTTATCAAGTAAACACGCGTGTTCATTGGTTACTAAATTGTGAGTCGTCTCCACTGGGTAGCTTATGATTCGACGCTTCTTTGGTCGATAGTCTCTCATTGGCCCAGAGAGCTCCAGTTAAACCGCGAGCCAATAGCATAACGAGCAGAATTATACACATGTTTGAATTTCAGCCTATCACGAAATGAATCCGCGAATTTTTCCGGTCTCTACTCATAAGATAAGGTAGTTTTAGCTCATTTCTCATCCTTCCTCTGCGTATCGAAATCTGCATAGTTTGTACACACTGCTCGAAAATGTGACGCTTTGAAATTGTGGGGATATGTTACCCAGACGTATTTCAGTCGGCAAAACACAAACAAATTGCATATTTATATGGCCACCCATTCTTAAATGACTCTTTGAAATATGTTAAGGCATATAATTATTATTCCTAGCTCTCTGAAAAAATACATATGCAATTAAATATTCCTCGAAAAATAAATATGATGAGAGAATAGTTATAGCTATAACATTTTACAATTTTGATTTCAGATGAAAATATAATTTTGCTCAGGAATACGTCTACTTAGTTCTAGCTACTGAAATATTTAGGGATTTTATGGAAAACTATTTTAAAATTACTCTATAAGTGTGTATTTAAATCTAAAAACAACATTAATGTATAATTTTAATTTTGTTGTTTTTACTCATGTTAATATTTACGTGTTTTCTGCATTCCTACTTCCCTTAGGTCAGTACAAATATTTTATGACACATATGACACACATATTCTAGTTAAGTTATAGTAAGCAAATTTTGTTGTTGGCCAATAAAATTAATTTTACAGTATTCAAACAATATTTTTGTTTTGATAGTTACATACTCTAACCTTTAAACTTATTTAATTTATGTCACACACATGTGGTGTCGAAAAATGTTTTATTTTCATATTAGAATGTAATACTTTTTTAATAGAAATTCTGTGTGAACATTTTAACTACGAAGTTAAATTCAAATTTGTTACAAAAACTACATACGTTGTAAGTGCAAATTGTGCCTTTAGTGTGAAAGTGGCAGAAATTACATTAGACCTAGCCAAAAACTTATGTTGTTTGTGCACTTAAGACCAGATAAGAAATATTTTTGATATAATTAAGATATTATGGATTAAAAAGGAGTGTATGGTAGCCTATAACTATATGTTGTATGTATACGTAAGACTAGATAACAGATATTTTTGGTGTAATTAAGATATTATGTTTTAAAAAGTATTGTATATTAAAACAGAGTATGTCACAGTCAATTCACGATTGCATAGAATTTATATTAAAATACTAGTTCACTTGTGAACAACATTGTTACAGAAGTTTTTTTTATTTAACTACAATTTTGACTGAAAGGTACATAACATAAATCGAGATATTAATTTGATGGCAGTCTACTAGCCTATACTACATAAATAACATGCTAATCCTTTAAGATATGTTATAGTCTCTGTTACGAAATATGTAGGCTACATTACATTGTTTACATTCAACAGATATTAAAATACGTGAATATTAACAATGTTTTTTTTTTTGCAAACTAAACTTACTAATCTTAAAAACGCAATCCTAATTCACAAAGCAGTGTATTATATGGTTAATTCTTAACTTATATTTTAACTGTTGAAAGATACAAAAATTTCACAGGTTCCATTTAATTTTTTTAAGTTGCACGGAAATATGATTTCCCTGATCTAATGTTTACCCGTATACAACATTTGCAGGTTTCTTTTACCTACGTTAATTAAGAAACTCATTGTGTTTATATTTTATACATTTATCTACTCCAAAAATTGTAAAACGTGAATTGACGAACATGCATTGGTGTGTATTTTTTACATTACAAATCATAATGAATACCAAGGCACTTAAGCCGTCGGTCGGTATTCAACATATTTAAACGGATTCGGTGTACAGTAACATGTCATTAGCACACACAAAATTGAAGTTTGCCCTTGTCTATTAAATAAAGCAATAAAATGGTTTAATGAGCCATTTTATTGCGTGAAAGAGAATCTAAACAAAATGTATGGAGAGGGACGCTGTAATTCAACACGGCGCGGCGCAGGTAAAAACGAAGCCGGCGCTGCCATCTGTGGGTTTTGCCGCCAACTACGTCGAGTCGGTTCCGTTTTGTGAATAGATCTCACATTAACATTATTTTTTGTTCTGCCGTAACAGAAATATATATACCTGACTTTTTAAAAATCAAATTATATTTTTAACATTTTTAGCTACTTAAATATGCGTAGTAATATTATCTTATGGATGACGTTTTTCAGGTTCTCGAGTTTACTGATTGTTACTTTAAGATTTTTTCAAGAGCAATGAAATTCCACCACAAATATAGCTGATATATAAGCCTACATATATAATGATATTTATATTAAAAAAATCTTGTATTAATACTCACTTTTTGTGTACACGCCACATTGCAATACGGTTTGATTTTATTATTTAAAATATGCATTAGGGTTTCAGCGGTAGGCCTACGTAAAATATTTATATCATATTTAGTAGCTTTTAGAACATATATTTCATGGTCTAGTTAGTAATTTAAGTACGATTTCTATATTTTCAGTAAAATGAACCATTCGTAATTCTGTTAAGCTCTCAATTAGCTTGCGATAAAACTGAAATTTCTATCTAAGCCGATGTAGCGATATGACACAGACGACTTAGCGATTGGGTTTCCGGCACACTTAAGGATGAGACTAACCGCTTGCGGTCAGGTTGACTCATGCGGACCCCGATAGGTGTTTAAAATAGGTGTAAGCCGTCTGCTTATCTTTTAAAGGCATTTAAGTGAAATGCATTAAATTCAGTTCGCCCGCTTAAAAGAGATAAGTGTGCGTGCGATAACCGATTCCCGTCAATTAAAATTCAAAGTATCGACCCGTCTAATGGTTTGCGAAAACATCAAACAGGCCAGGCCTCCTCACATGCTCTCTAGCCCGCTCAGAGACACGGGAGGTGTGGATTCCATTCTCCTTAGGAGCAGCGAATTTATAAAACCTTCTGAACTGGTTAATTGTAGATATTAGGTTAGTGAGTTAGTCGTCACAGGAGTCGGAGACATTCACGTGTGAAATAATGTCTTGCTGTACGCTAGTAATTTATTAATTTTGACTGATGCTTCCTCCCACCTGATGTACCTTTCAGTAACACAAAAAGTGATAAGTTCTTATTGCTAAAAATGATTCATCTATTGTTTATGCTTGCTCTGGATACAAATCTTTAGCCAAAACCTTGCTGTCCAAGCGTAAATTGAAAATGTCCTCAAAAATTATGGACTTGTACTAATACCAGTCCATCCAACCAACATGTAGCCCTACAATAAACGAATAAATAAACAAGTTAGAATAAAAATAAATCAAATTTTTTTTTTCATTATTGCAGAGTAGGTGTCACGGAAATGTAGCTTGTCTCTAATCGATATTACTATTATTTTTGGAAGCAGGTTAAAAAAAATGAATTCAACTTGGTCGAGTGATTTTGATTTTACGCCTATGTAGTCATAATGCAAAAAGTCGTGAAGTTTACGTCTCAAAGATGATTGTGAACTCTTAGAACTGAGTGTTTTGCTCCAAAATTATTTGTTTGAAGTTTAAAATACAATATTATATGTGGCTATTGATTGCAGTTCAGGTCTTTTAAATCTTACTGAGTATTTCCGAGATGAATGAACTATTTTGCAGTGGTGATATCAAATGAGATGAATTATTACTAAACAGCGTTTTTAAACCACTAATTTAACACATACGTTGCTCTAAACAGTTATTACTTACTTTTGAATAAAATAAGTTCCCAATTTCGTTTGCAACTTACATTTTTTTAACTTTATTCCGTTACAATAGTTTTTTTTACAATCGAACCTTAAAATTATATCCTATTTGTTCAAGAAAATATTTATGTATGTTTGAGTCTGTACTCTCGCAATGAATTAATGCACCTCTCATAAATCGAAAACTATCAAAATAATTGCCACACAAAATTTATAAATTGTAAATTCAAAGCTACCGAAATACCAACAATACTGTGTGTCACAAGCTTAAGTCGTTAGTACCTACAGCTATAAGATGGTAGAGTTTTGACGATTGTACATTCCTGTTCTCAATGTAGGGTTGATATTTTGTTTTTTCGAGACGAAATGATTTATTTTTGGTATTGCAGCGTTTCTATCAGTCTGTTCATTGATATTATTTAATTTATGCCATAAGTATAACTTGTGTTTGAGTGCTAGATAGTAAAATGTACGATTTTACGGGGCTAAGTACATTAAATAATATTTGAATAAGTAGAAATATCAACCCATAATAGACGGCTGTGACAGCTGCTTTATAGTAAATACTAAGGATTTTTTTTTTTTGATGAGGTGTGGGTGACCCTTTTATAAAATGCCTTCCTATTCGCAGTTGAGATCATATCCATGTCAGTTGATTGTAAAAAAAATTGTACTTTTACAAAGATAGTCCTTGAAAATTCAGTTGCCAACGATATCACTTTTAAAATTTCAAGGCAGAGCTTTGTACCATTTGCTATTTCACAAATCTCTACCTTGAAGTTTTACAGGTGATATCGTTGCCAAATGAATTTCCAAGTATTTTCCTTTTTTAAAAGTGAATGCTAATATCGCAAGGTGAGCATAAGCATGGAAATGAAGAAAGTTCTCAGGTACACACGGCCATTATCTGAAGTTTATTGGCTGGTTTGTTTCTGGCTGCACGAACTTTCCCTGTCAGAGTTGCGCTAGACGAAACAAGCCGCATCCAGAAATAGCGCAGTAAAATATTTTTGGCACCAGGATTGAACCTCTGGTTAGAAAGTAGAACCTTTTAAATCATAACTCATGCAGAAGCAGTTGTCTCAATTTTGAGGTTATAAAATCCTGTATCAATTTTCTTTAGTGTCTCGGTTTCAATGCAGCAGGCCTACGTTTTAAACAGTTCATGTACGCTACGTAAAAATGTCCACTGCCTCGAAATGCAACTTCACTTTCAAATAATTTTCAATAAACGCTCGTTTACTTTAAATTCGCTGATTTTGGCAATTATAAATTATTGTAGTACTACAATGATGCCCTCGTGCGCACATCAGCCTGTACAATCATCACGAAAGGCAATATTACGTATATGGTAAATACCGTTAAAACTGAAGTAACAATGGAATTTAAGGCAAAACACGAAATTAAATTCATCTGAAATACATCCTTTTTTCTATTAAAATGTAAGTTTAAATCATTTATGATTCTTTATTTTTGCCTTTTATTCAAAAATAAAATTATGTACTAAATACAAACATTAATTTAGTTTCTGGTGTATGGCTTTTTCTAGGTAAAGCCTACGTATTGGAAAAATAGACAAATGTAAAAAAAAAAGTAGTTTCATCAAAAAATAACCGTTAAGTAAATATAAAATATAAATCCTTAATGTCTGATATTATACAGATGTGGCTAAGGGCTTACAGAGAAACAATGTTTGTTAACATTGTAGACCTAAATTTATTTTTGAATTCAAATTAATAGTATTGTAACAAATATGACAGGTAAAAATAACGTAAAACATATTATGTAACTTTTTCAGTACCAAAAATAATTTAAAGCACGCAATAAATCAAATATTTTCTCCACTGATAATGAAGTAATGTAGGTTTAGTAGTTCCTAAAAACATCTTTTCTTGTGTCAGAACATAAAATGTGGTATATGCCACAATTATAATTATTAATATTTATCCATAATATGTATATGCACGATAATAGTGAGATATATACAACATTCGTAAAAATAAAGACGATAACAACGATTTGTTAGATTTTCCTCAAAAACTTTTATTAAAATAAATCAATATCCTAATCTTAGTCTCCAATCATTACCATACATGCACTGTGAAGGCCAAGGAAATGCCTAGTGTAGCCGATCCGACGCGCCTGGAAACAGAAGAACAGCAGATGCCTGCCCCGCAGCTGCAGGTGCATCGGGAAGATGCACGCCGTCAGCCCCGAGAGAGAGAGAGAGAGAGAGAGAGCGCATGCGCGCGGATTAGTATCAATTAACATGCAAATGCAGCCGGCGGCGGCCATAAATTATGCATGAGGCCTGAGGCCAACGGTCTGCGATAGTCCAGCCCGATACGCCGAGCTCTTTGCGCGGGGCGGCTTCTTCGTCTCCTGCCGGCGAGCCGCGGCGCGCATGCGCGTTATCAGTCCCGTCCCTCGCGATCCCCGAGCCCCCGTAGTCCCTCGCCTTCTGCAGTATTGTGTCTTCCTGTTAGTTGCCGCATAGGGCACGTCTCAAAGCAAGTTTTACTATAGCTACAATTAGAGTATTAGGTACATTTTAAACCTTGTTTTTGACGTGACAACATCTAATAAATCGATGAACGCCGGCTGCACGAACGAAAAAGTGTCCCACTACGGATGTCCCACTACGGATGTGTTCTGTTTGCTCATTGTACGCATGCGTGACATCTCTCTCCCACTCGATTGGAACGACCATCGATTTGACTTTTCAATCATGTTTTCGTCGTTTGAATTATTAATATTATGTAATTTAACGATCGTCCACCGATTTTCAGCACAATCGGTACGGTTATTTAAAAGTAATGTTGAATATTCAAATACGTTTTTAACCAACAATGTTGTTTTACAGTTACACATAATAATTCAAATTACAACCGGGATCTTTTGCACAATGTTTTAAAAAATATTGTAACACCTTATAAATAAGTTTGGTGTATTTGGGATGCGTATTTGTTATAAAATCGAGTTATTAAAACGAAATAATATTATTCCCCTACCGTGAACAAAATTTTTATAAATATGTATATAACATCTGAAACTATTATATTATGAAGTATGGCTTCGTGGCCGTTCGGTCAGTGTCACTAATTTCCAATTCTAAGATTGTCAGTTCGAATTCCGGCAACTGTGAATTTTTTTTTTGTACTTGTAAAAATAAATAAGGCGCACGCAACATTTTAAAAGTAATAAATATATTTGAATTAATGAATGCAAATAAAAGTAAATTTATTAATTAAATTGTAAATTTCATTTCACTCCTTTTTATCCATACAAAATAGTGATAATTAAATAAAAATGATTCAATTTTATTCATAAAAGTATGCAAAAGTAGATTTTATCATACAAAAGTAAGATAATTTTTTAAAAAAAATTCTTCCTAAAAGAATATAATTTTTTTAATGTCTAACTGGTTTTGTTGCAAAAACCTATTACGGCTCAGTCTCAGGCCGAATATGATATTTCCTTTTCTTCTGGATCAATCATTTCATCAATGTTTTGTTATGACGTTGTCACGTTAAACTATCGTCCGTAAACCGACTTTACAGACAACCATTTTTTTTTAGTAGTCTTGTGTGTGATATTGTCATATAATTAATTTATTTTGATTTCATTTTTAAAATCTCATATGCCAAGTACTATCACTTTTAGAATCTTTTTTTAAAGGTTTAAATACATATAGTTAATACCCGCTAGTAATTTTTTATTTAGTTGGTATTGTATTTGTTAGATTGTTTTCTGTTTTTATTCAGGTTAACTTAGTTATGTAAGTTTTGTTGTTATCTATTTACATGCACTTTGTTACCAGATAAAATAAATCAATACAATTTAAAAAAAAAAAATATGCTGTTGACTTCAAGCTTTGACGCTGAGCGTCTGCATGTTTTTTTTTTTATTTCGGTTGTTGTTATTTCCCGTGAGCTGGTTTCAAACCTGCTGCGGCAAGGTTGTGTGGTGTAGGTTGGTGGAAACGAGGATCATCCCAAGATTTATTTGGTTCCTACATTCCCGCCAGGTACTCCTCAGATTGATCACGTAATCTCGCGCGAGTAACCGTAGTAAAAAAAATTCTACGGGAAGTCGCTTTACAAATATGAAAAAAACAAATTCTGCAGGTTTTTGACCAAACGAACTTTTATTTGTATCTTGTCAAATAGATAAAAACATTGTTAAGTTTTATTCTGGCCAACAAATTTGGTTTAGAACTTTTCACATTATATTAGAACTTAGGTATACATATCTCCTTGTTAAAGTATCGAGTCAATTCAACTCTATTTAATTTCTACAAATCTAAATTTCACTTTTTTAAAATTGATTCCAAAACATGTGAACTTACCAACATTTATTCTCAGAGTTATATTTATAAAACTACTAGATAATGCCTGGCATGCGTTTCAATGCCTCAATCAATTTTTTGATTTATTAATAATGTAATTTTTTAAACGTATACTAAGCATCTCTCTTTATCTTTTTAATTCTCTATATCTCTCTCTATCTTTCTATTTATATCTCTATCTCTCTATATATCTATCTACATATAATATCTCTATATATCTTTCTAGCGGACCCGACAGACATTGACCTGCCCAAATGTACTTTTTATGAGATATGGATATGGCGGTAAGTATTTATACGCTGGACATTTTGTATCTTCTCATTATACATACCCCTCCTCTTGGGCACGCCACTGCCGTTACCAAAAACCTTTCCCATGGTTACGCAGAAGGCAACAACAATGCAAAAGCCCGTTGCCATGGAGGCTAATTATCAACAGTGCTTAGTTTTTTTGCTTTTAAAGCGTGTTTTTTTAGTTTTTTCTTAACTCAGAATCGAGATAAAATATCCAATTGTGAATCCAAACCATCCTCGAATCCCCGTGAACTCACACACAAAATTTCATCAAAATCGGTCCAGCCGTCTAGGAGGAGTTCAGTGACATACACACGCAGACAAGAAATATATATATAAAGATTTTAATATGTCTGAGAAAATCGTAACATTGTGAAATTGTCATATTTAATAATAAGAAACGTACCTTTATCAGAAGGAATGGAAAAATAGGCGTTTAGAATTAAAAATTTAGGTTTCTTGGAATCATCAAACAAAACATTTGTCTCAGTGCTCAGGAAAAAAATTGTACTTTTAGAAAAGATTTCATTGGAAACCATTTGCCGAAAAATTGTTTGTAATATTGCAAGAAAAATATTTCAACGTTTTTAGAAACAATACTTAATATTTCTTGTCACGCTTACGAAAATTGGGACCTAATTTAAAATTTTGAGTGATGTTTTATACAAGCTCAAGGCGACGGGCCCACAATACACCGCGTGAAAGAAAATCTTAAAAGGGACCTATACTATACTTGCTATGACATAGAAGACACGCACCACAACTAAGCACAATCCGAAATCCATACTGGTTACGAAAATTATTGTTAGTCCAATTTTCACCTTTGGGGGTTTTCCCTCCCCCCTTAATTTTAGGGGGACTTTAACAGAGCTTAAATAGAATCCAGCCCATTGTCACTTTCGAATGAGGAGGCGGGACCTTCACCCTTCTCCCATTTACCTGGGATGAGCTTGAATTACGAGCGAAACATTCGTTCTTGAATAATGAATTTGATAAATTTCTTAAACCTTGGAAAAGATAAATCGGTTATTTAACAATTTGTGTGCTGTTACTATTTTCATAATGCACAGAAAGTTATGACTTATTTTAATGATACTATTATTTATAAAGTCTTATTATTTTGATTGTTATTATTATTATTATGAAATTTTATTATTTAATTTGTATATTGTTCGCCCGCAAAAGTTATTTAAATATAGTTTTTATTAATTATGTATATCTACGAGAGCTATGCTCTATGACCTGAAATGGACTTATATGGACAGTCAATTGAGTATACCCCTCTAAGGACTAATGAACTTAACGAATAAACGATGATTTTATTCGGGGTATTACTTAAAGAAATTTTCATTGTTGGAAATTTTCGTTTTAAATTTACCGCATTTTTGTGTTTTCAATTGTATTAATAAGTGTTATTTACGGTATTTATATTGTAAATTACGCTAACCGATTTTGGTTTCGGCCAATGAGAGGCCGTGTTTTAGATGTGAGGCGTCTAGAACGTATTAATTAAAGAGGTTGGTTGTATGAAGGCGTCTGATGCCGACGCAAAGGCGCGAGGCCTATTTTAAATTTGAAATATAGCTAGCTAGATTATGCCATCCGACACTCAGGATGAGCTTAAACGACGTATAAATAAATAATGTGTAAGATTATAAGGGCATATTCTGACGGATATGTTATTAGGAGTGAAAATCTGTAAGTAAAGATCTTGCATTTTGTATCGCCCATAGACATACCCAGCTGTATGTAATTTCGTCGTAAATAACTCCGATTTGACTACAAACTGATTAGTTTTCACGTAAAAGGTGTCAATTATCCTGAACTACGTCATGAATTATTAGTTCCAAGATTCAAATTATTATTTTATTTTGTGATACCCAGAGGTGAAATGGGAGTACAAGTTTCGTGTCTCTACCATATAAACTGAGTTAAGCCAAGGCAAATACGAACCCAAATATAAACATAAACAGTAATCATACTAATTATTAATTGTGCTATGATTTCAAACATTTTCTGGTATGTAAGAATGCGTCCGTAAAAACATCATTTGATTTATTTTCTGAACATACACTAACGAACTTTTCTGAACGATTCATGTGTGCTACGTATTTTCCTGATGTTTTAATTTACATAAGCGCATATCCACGAGTCATGTTCAGTATCGTTAGGATTGTTTTTCTGTGATTTTTTTTATCTAATTATATTAATATTGATTTTTATCTCTACACATATGTTAGTTGTCCCTGATGAATAGCAATTTTTATTATTAATAAAAACCTGAATTCTATCCCTATGTGTTGATATATGTTACCTAGCTACCTGTGTCCAAGAGTGTGTGTTTTATGATAAATAACATTTTTTTTTTGCATGTTTCTAAGGGTCAGAGTACAAGAGCATAACAGTACCATTGACACATATATATATGTCTATATATATATTTTGAAAAATAGATGACAGCCAGTGTATATCGTCCCGACAACACACACACAACAAAAGGGTCTATATATAAATAAACGAGTACTATTAATGGTACTGGCACCAGCAGTAAGAACACACCGAAGAAGTTTAGCAGCAGTATAGTATAGAAAGTGGCGCACATAAACGTGGGGCCCGAGTGTGTTGACACTGAGTTGTCGCACCTTAATTCAAGTTGTCATTTGATCCTGCATTGTGTATCTAATCCATTATAATAACATGGCACACAACCACCCCACATACTCGCTCAGGAGTAGGCATGACAGTATGTGTGAAGACTGCGATAACACAGGGAATTCAGGAAGTGACACGGCGACATCATCAGCAGGGGGTTCACCAGGGAACACTTGTGTGGAGGGACCTAGTGATCACTCTACCACCGTGGCTGAGAGGTTAGGGCGGCCCACGTCACCAGCAACAGGGGAGCAGGAGGAAAGGGAGGCCACTGTCCCTAACATCACACCATTGCCAGATAATACTTCTACATCACCTGTGACACTGGAAGCACTCATGCAATTATTACGGCAGAGTAATACTCAACTAAATGCAAAATTAGAACAGAACAATACTCAAATGGAGCAGCATAATGCATCCCTAAATGCAAAATTAGAACAGAACAATACTCAAATGGGGAGGCTTACGACTGAGTTGGGAGCGCTGAGGGATCAGACCAACTCAGGATTAAAGAGCCTGGAACACAGCATTGAGGTTAGGCTGGCCCAGCAACACGAACAGGTCCAGCAGATATCTGAGCAGGTATCACAGAACAGTAGTCGTGTGGACAGTCTGGAGACTCATGTAACATCCATACGAAACATGATCTCAAATGAACACCAGGGACAAGCTAGTGCTAGGGAGGAGGTGCGAGGACATCTCCAGCATCTCGAACATAGACTGGAGGACATGGAGGTGGCTACTGCCACACTACGAGATAGAATCGAGCACCTTAGTGTACACCCCAGTCCCAGGAGTGAGTCAGCTGACCGCCAAGCTCATGTACCGTCACACACAGCCCCTGTGTCAACTGTACCGACTGCCCCAGTAGACAGGCAACGGTACCCCAGTGAGATGTACACAATTCCACTGCTACCCATCCACAATCATCCTACCGTTCAAATGGATCTGCCCAGAGAAACCCCTGTATTGAGCCCATCCAACATTGATGCGGCCACGCTCATGCACCATCCAGCTAAGCATTGGGCAGAAGCTATGCCCACGTTTGCTGGCAGAGCTACAGAGAACCCCATCCGTTTTCTGAAAAGATTTGAGGAATACACCTCAACCTTTCATTTGAGAGATACAGAGATACTGAAGTGTCTCAACAGCGCCCTGAAAGGACCGGCATTTTACTGGTGGGAGATGCTGAGTGCATCAACGCATAGTTACGCCCAGTTCCAGTCCCTGTTCCACAACCAGTATTGGAACATCCGAATACAGAGTCACCTCCGTGCACAGCTTCACACGGAGAAGTATGACCCAAGGAAGTGCGCGTCCTTGGAAGCGCATCTATCAGCAATGTTTGAGAAGACACGCTACTTGGATCAGCCCATGACGGATGATGAATTCATCGCGGCCATCCTCACGCAGCTTCCACTCAAGTATCAGAAGCAGTTGTCAGGCCTGCCGTACCGTGATGTGACAGAGTTCCGCGAGCGCCTTCTCAATTATGATAAACTTGAGAAAATGGACAGAGCACCCAATACCAAGGAGGAGAGTGAGAGGGTATCACAGCCCCACCGACAACAGCCAGTCCACAACTACTGGCAGAATCGCGAGGGAAAACCCAAGGAGCTCAGACAGGCAGCGGTAAACACAATGAACTGGCAGCCAAGAGGAGGAGGACCTAGCCGGAACGATCAATACCAGACAGGCTACAGGAAGACCCCCTATTACAAGAGAAAGACGTGGTGGTCCAACTCCAGGAATTACCACAGCGATGACGAAGCAAACCACCGCCGGAGGCAGGGGGACTACCGACACAACAAGCGAAGATCATTCTCGCCAGAGTCACGGCCACCCAGGGAGTCAGCAGACCGCCGCCGGAGAGCATCGTCAGAAGACGAGCTGGAGTACTGCAAGAAGTACCGCCGTACCGACGAGCCCCGCTACAACGGCAAACCTGAGGACTACCGCCCGCCATATCACTATGCCCCCAGGACTCACGAGACAAGTGGCGGCCATGCCCAGAACAGCCACCTCTCATACAACCGGAACACACAGATGACAACATTCCCACCACCATTTGCTGCACCGTCTACATCTCAGCAGACGACGTACTACAACCAGGGACCAGCAAATCAGGTGGCAGCAGAATTCAAAGCTGCTGTGTCTGAAGCAGCAGGGAACCGACAGTGGAATCGTCAAGAAGGAGCCAGATCACCAGCTCCAGGTGGACGTGCCAACACTGGCACGTTAAACTATTAAGGATCTCTGTACGATCAACCCTGAATTTATACCCCATTGTGACAAGGAGCCCGAAAGGACAAGACTACCCACAGGAGAAGAAGTGGAAGCATTCGTAAGAATGAAGCTCACAGCAGAAGCTGATATACGAAGAAGAAGGAAACCAGCATCCAAATTGTCTAAATTTAATATCGGCGACCTTGTGCTCAAGAAAACATCTCCTGTCAGCAAGGTATGGGAGAATGTCACCAAGAAATTATTTTTGCTTTTCGACGGACCATATGTCATAACTGACATAGTTCAAGAGAACTGTTATGCTCTGGAAGACCCATCTACAGGCCGACCAGTAGGCCGGTATAATATTTCGCAGTTGAGAGCCTACAAGAAACCTGTGTCCCAGTGAACAAGTTCGACACAAGCTAGTGAAACACCTATATAGTACGAGTATAGGTACTATAACAGCTGAGCGCAATCGGAATGTCTAGGTCAGAGCCAGGACCTGACCAGTATGAATGTGAAAGGTATTAAATGATTACTGTGTAATTTGATACGCCATGTGAGGCGTATTGCAACCACTGACCGGTACCTAATGTGTAGCGGAAGTGTGATACCCGCTTGGTACATTATCGTCGCGTCGATGCGGAAGTGCAATTCCCGCTTATTATTGCCTGTAGTGAGGTGAAGGGAAATGCCACCCACACAGATGTAATGAATCTTCGAATTTAATAGTGTATTATGTGTATAATATTGTTTGTCAGTTGGTCTGCATTATTCTTCGTGTGAGTATAAGTTCACTAACAGTAATACCTGAATCTGTGTAATGAGATGCGCCTATCTGTAAGTACTATCATACTAACTAGCAAAAAGAAATGTCAAGCTTGTGTGTTGTCGACTAACTTGTGTGAGAGAAGTATGGCCTAGCTGTGTAAACATGGGTGAGCACTGTTCTACAAAGCATCTAAGAAGCACATGAACACTTTGCAACTACTAGCATAATAATAATAATAAGATTACCTTGAATTACTGATGTGGTTACTCCAATTTTTCCGAAGCACAACACACCACTGAATTTATTAAGAATCGCCGAGATTTATCATTTTCTGTTATTAAACACTGCTGCAGAAGAAGATAAAAAAAAATATTCTTTTTTTGCAAATGTAATACTTTTGTTTTACACGAATTCTATGATTGAAGTAGGGCTTTGCAAACGATCTCATAGGGTTGCATTCTGCCCTGAATGCAGAGTAGAAAAGTATGCATTCCTTTCGCATACAAATCCACTCAGTATTAGAAAGCTATTTCTTTAAATTAATTTGATTGGTTATTTTAAATAATGATATTTATGAAATGATAACAAGATATATACGAGCGACTTTGTGTTATTTATTGTGAAAAAAAAAAACTATACAAAAGACTTGTAATTTCATTCAACGTGGCACTTGAGATTTTGTTTGTTTATGTTTGTAATCGTCGAGTAGGCGAATAGGATGTCAAACGAAGACCTGAAAAACTCAATGTCTAACAACTATGTCGCGGACTTAGTACACTGTTGCAATAAATGTCAGCAGGCTGTATTATAAACAAGTACTAAGTTACTGCAAAATTGAGCCAGCCAGAAAAGAAAAAAAAAAAGAAAAAAGAAAAAATTTGCAAGCTATCATGAAAGCATTTTTTTTGTTTCACTTGGCTTTGTCAGGATAGAATTATCCTTTTCATCGAGATCATGAATCTCAAGTGATTTTAACAAGAAACAATTCCTATCAGAGAAATTTCTGAATGATATGAATACACAGTCAGGATCCTGCGAAGCCCGCATCGGATGCCTGAAAACGAAACTAATGGTTGAGATGAGAGGGAGACTGCTATATAGTAGGGCCGCGACGTCTTGGCGGGTCGACTCCCTAGAGCTCAGCGACCTTGTAATCGACACGTCCCTCCTTGTCTGCTCCGCAGATAACAACGGCCTGGAAGTCTCCATGCCGTTCCGAAAACATTGGTCGAGAACAATCTCACGTACGGTGCAACACAGCGCAGATCTTAATGATACAAAGATGCGATAATGATTTACGGTAATTTATTATTTAAAGGTAGTGCACCATTTGCTCGACTGGGCAGCTTAGTTAAACAAAGTTAAACATAGCTATACAATTCTTTAAAGTTAAGAACTAAATTTGTAATTGTGGGTTGCTGTAGGAAACACAATTAATTAAGACTTGCATGTAACTCCCTCGCTGATGCTTACTTTTCCATTTGGTTTGGCTGAAATGTGAAGACGATCGACATGACACTTTCACGCACTTCAAGAACCTTACCACTTTTATGCACACGGGTTGGTATTTTTTCCATAACAGCACTCTGAAAGAACCATTTTAGTAATTTCGAGGGGTCCGAAAACCATATTTATAACAAACCATCCTCGCGTATTTTATAGTCTTCTGTTGTTGTGCTTGCTTTATAAACAAGATAGGCTCCAGGAAGGAAACCCTGCCTAGAACCAACGCTTAAAACTATCAGTCTGTGCGCTGCATTTCCTGTTGCCATTACCTACACCTTCAACGTCACCTTTCTTTTGCCAACATTTCTGAAAGGTTAAATTAGTGTCAACCCAGGATTCATCCATGTCAAATATATTCTTTCCAGCCTCCCTGCACTGTTTCATCTGAGTCAGCTACCGTTATCGCCAAGCAACAACGTCAGATCTTTCGAGAAGAAGCATTCGCTTATTTTGGCTTCTTCTCCACACAAAACCCATTTCTTTGAGTATTTTACGCAGCGATGTCTTTCCCTAACTCCATCCGATTTTTTCTTTCAAAACTGGAAGTAGTTTCCTTGTCGTTTTTTTTACTGCATAAAATTCGTGGCTAGTGTCTCTGATCACTCTTCTATCAAAGTCATCAACTGACAACAAACGTTTCCCAGTTTTTTTTTTTGGCTTGAAATGAATAATTAAACATGAGAGGCTGTTTAACGGTCAAATAAAGGAGTGATATATATATGTAAATATAAACATATAAATTGTAAATAAATAATGTATTAATATAATATACATTAATATATATCATAAAATCATATATATCATAAAATATATAATGCAATATATAATGTATATAATGTAATATAATATCATGTAATATAATGCAATATAATGTGTAGCAATATCGGCTACACTTGTAGATAAAAAATATTCAAATAAGCGGTGCAGAAAGTTTGGAAAATTGCCAAATGCAAAACAAACAAACCGCGGGTGAAATTACGGGGAATGCGTTGAAAAACTTATAATGTTGTTGTTTGTTTTTTATTTGGCGTCTCTCTGTTGTGTTTTCGGATGCGCGAAACTGATCTTTGGCTTATACCTGTGTATCGCGCAGCTCTTTCGGTTGCATTTGTTAGAGGTACTAGCAGACATTTGTTGGCAGCTTCTTCATCACAACACTGGATTACACTACTTATAATTTCCCTCTCCCCACTATGTATTACTTTATTGTATCTTGAACGTCCTGCGTCGGGCTCCATTGTTCAATTCAGACTGAGAGCGTGGCGCCTGATGTTTTTGCTATGAACCGCATAGCGGCTGATGTGCGCGCGCAGCTGCTTCCCCTCTCATTAACTCTTCCCCGCTTCCCCGCAAAACGACACGCCAAGACGTCGCGGCCCTACAGTACACTTTCCAAACAGCTGTTTGCGTTATATGAGAACCCAGCTGATTACAGAAAAAAAATACTACCTTGCGAGAAATGGTAGAAATAAAAGTTCACCAGACACTCGAGTAAAATAAAAGAAAAAGAAAGGCCGCCTTCGCCGAGCGAAAAGCTGCGATAAAAGAGAGATAAAAAAAAAGGAAACACTGTGCGTTCCCTTTCCAAGCACAAGTTACACATGATGCGTGTACTTAAACGAAATCAAAACTATTGTTGATTTGTTTGCTAACATAAACAAATGCTTTTAATGATGTAATATATGAAATGTTCCTTGAAGTGATATTGTAAATATGATTTTATGTATATGATATGAGATGTTAGTGAGAATTATTAATTTTATCAATTGTTGATATTATGAAGTTATGAAAGAGTGTGAGATGATGCTTATGGAAATGTACGAGATGCATAATGAAATTGTACATAGAATAAAACAGGTACAACCTGAAGGCATAAGGATGCCTAACAATGATGTACACAAACCCTTTCATTAACATGAAAATCAGTTTAGTTAAAGTTATGCTTGAATGTTATCTAGCTAATAATACCTATTGTTAAGATGTAAAAATTTCACTTTGAAAGTTATTGAATGGTTAGCCTAAGTTACTATACTTATTATTTAATATCTGATGTTATTTGATCCCATTAGTTACTATTTGTTTAAATAGAGTTAGTTTATACTGAACTGGCTTGTGGATAGGCTACGTTAAGCACAGAAGATGTCTTAGCCTGCCGACATTCGTGCGTTACAAGTGCACGATTCACACATGAGTGAAGAGTTTTAAGACTGTTTAATGACCGGGACACTTGTTAGTTAAAATGTACACAATACAGTTCGCAACGGCTGTGTACCTATCAGTGACGGGACCCGACGAGTGCGTCCTTGTGAGAAGTGGCGGTTCCGCCGACACGAGCAGCACCGCAGACGTCCCGACGCCGCCTCTCACGTGTTCGTGGGGTAGGGCGGCAGCTACAGCCGCAGTCCGCCGCTGCAGATGTTCGCCGCGGAGCCCGGAGCCGTGGTGTCCGGTACTGCGAGCCGCCACACGCCAATCCCGCCGACGTGAGGTGTGGAGCAGGTGTTGGTGTTGGCCGCTTTGAGGTCGGGCGCTGTCCCGATGCCTCCTCAGCCGCCGCCGTGGATGTCGTTTGCACCGCGGGTGGACGTTGATCCACTGCCGTGACGTGTCCTGGAGAACGTCATATTGTTGACTCACATGTACATAAACCCGTTACAGCCATATGAGATTGCTACTTACAGTAAGTATGTCCTCCCACGTCCCTCTCAACAGGAGCGGCTCAAGGGAGTAGACGCCGTCGGAGAGCTGCAGCAGGTCCAGCAGAGAAGATTTGCGCGGGAAAACCCGTGGATCATTCGAGCGCAGGTCTGCTAGCGGCGACGACCCGATGCAAAGTGATTAAAATTGCGCGAATTGTCTGGTGTAACGGACGAAAGGACGATAGAAAAAAAAAAAAAGGAGGAGAAGAAGGAGCTCGGTCGCTCCAAGTTTTTTTTTATGTGTGGTGCGCGCGCCGCTAGGCGACAAGGCTATTCGTTGTACACAGTGCGAGAGAGACGGTAAACTGCCAATCACATTGTACTGTTTTGAACAGGTCAACGATTGCAGTTCAATATGATTGACAAGGGCGGCAATTCTGTGCTGTTACTATTTTCATAATGCACAGAAAGTTATGACTTATTTTAATGATACTATTATTTATAAAGTCTTATTATTTTGATTGTTATTATTATTATTATGAAATTTTATTATTTAATTTGTATATTGTTCGCCCGCAAAAGTTATTTAAATATAGTTTTTATTAATTATGTATATCTACGAGAGCTATGCTCTATGACCTGAAATGGACTTATATGGACAGTCAATTGAGTATACCCCTCTAAGGACTAATGAACTTAACGAATAAACGATGATTTTATTCGGGGTATTACTTAAAGAAATTTTCATTGTTGGAAATTTTCGTTTTAAATTTACCGCATTTTTGTGTTTTCAATTGTATTAATAAGTGTTATTTACGGTATTTATATTGTAAATTACGCTAACCGATTTTGGTTTCGGCCAATGAGAGGCCGTGTTTTAGATGTGAGGCGTCTAGAACGTATTAATTAAAGAGGTTGGTTGTATGAAGGCGTCTGATGCCGACGCAAAGGCGCGAGGCCTATTTTAAATTTGAAATATAGCTAGCTAGATTATGCCATCCGACACTCAGGATGAGCTTAAACGACGTATAAATAAATAATGTGTAAGATTATAAGGGCATATTCTGACGGATATGTTATTAGGAGTGAAAATCTGTAAGTAAAGATCTTGCATTTTGTATCGCCCATAGACATACCCAGCTGTATGTAATTTCGTCGTAAATAACTCCGATTTGACTACAAACTGATTAGTTTTCACGTAAAAGGTGTCAATTATCCTGAACTACGTCATGAATTATTAGTTCCAAGATTTAAATTATTATTTTATTTTGTGATACCCAGAGGTGAAATGGGAGTACAAGTTTCGTGTCTCTACCATATAAACTGAGTTAAGCCAAGGCAAATACGAACCCAAATATAAACATAAACAGTAATCATACTAATTATTAATTGTGCTATGATTTCAAACATTTTCTGGTATGTAAGAATGCGTCCGTAAAAACATCATTTGATTTATTTTCTGAACATACACTAACGAACTTTTCTGAACGATTCATGTGTGCTACGTATTTTCCTGATGTTTTAATTTACATAAGCGCATATCCACGAGTCATGTTCAGTATCGTTAGGATTGTTTTTCTGTGATTTTTTTTATCTAATTATATTAATATTGATTTTTATCTCTACACATATGTTAGTTGTCCCTGATGAATAGCAATTTTTATTATTAATAAAAACCTGAATTCTATCCCTATGTGTTGATATATGTTACCTAGCTACCTGTGTCCAAGAGTGTGTGTTTTATGATAAATAACATTTTTTTTTTGCATGTTTCTAAGGGTCAGAGTACAAGAGCATAACAGTACCATTGACACATATATATATATGTCTATATATATTTTTTGAAAAATAGATGACAGCCAGTGTATATCGTCCCGACAACACACACACAACAAAAGGGTCTATATATAAATAAACGAGTACTATTAATGGTACTGGCACCAGCAGTAAGAACACACCGAAGAAGTTTAGCAGCAGTATAGCACAATCCGAAATCCATACTGGCTACGAAAATTATTGTAGTCCAATTTTCACCTTTGGGGGTTTTCCCTCCCCCCTTAATTTTAGGGGGACTTTAACAGAGCTTAAATAGAATCCAGCCCATTGTCACTTTCGAATGAGGAGGCGGGACCTTCACCCTTCTCCCATTTACCTGGGATGAGCTTGAATTACGAGCGAAACATTCGTTCTTGAATAATGAATTTGATAAATTTCTTAAACCTTGGAAAAGATAAATCGGTTATTTAACAATTTGATTTAATATTGTTTTATTATGCTTATTAATGTGCGCAGTTGATACTAAAACTATTCAGGGAACGGTTTACAATTAACTTAAACTAATGTACATACTAGGACAAAAAAAAGCATAAATGCCCAGGCAAGAATCCAACCCAGTATTACTGCAAATTTTTTTGTAGCAATACAGTTGCTTTCATAAAATATACAAATTTACAAACAGCTGTAATTTTGCATGATTATTTTAGTTCCATTTACAAAAAAATTACAGTATTCATGGGAAAAAAGGTTCGCCTGGAAGATACGCAATTCTATACTAATATCTGCATTTAATAATATTTTAATCCATGATTAGGTATGTATAATTTTCAAGTTTGCAGGACCTTGATAGTGACGTCAACAAAATTTGTTTCCAGATATTTCCCAAATTTTGTAATGAACTCAATAATTAAAATACCTAATTGATAATCATTATAGCCTTATACCTATTATTGTTGAAAGTGTACCTATGAATAATTTTATCAAATCAATAATAAATTCATCAAATGACTGAAAGCAAGTAAAGGTCTCTTAAACCACTTTATAGTAATTATCAACTCCTTTTGATGAGAAAATTAGTTAATATATAACATTCGTATGTCATACTAAAATAATTAAAATTTAATATTATATAATTCCACAAATAGCACAAATAAGAAGAATAATTATTATATATTCTTCCTAATTATAGTAATAGTCTTTACTATAATAATTTATTTTAATAAAACAATAAAGAAATTAAAATCAATGAATTAAAAAAATAATAATGAAAAGATCTGTAAATCTAAATTTCATAATGTTGCATTTAATAATTTACATATTAATATAATGCGCGGCATTGAAAGTAATCAAAAGTAGTATTCTATTACAATTCTTGTGGTAAACAGCGTTGTAGGATTCTTACGCGGGAATTTATGCTTTGTGTTGTCTCAGTACTTTCAATAGTTAAATTTATGTGTAAACCTTTCCCTGAATAGCTTTCCAGTATTAACTGCGCACATTACTAAAGATAATCAAACAAATAAGTCAAATTATTTTATATTAAATTATCTTTTCCATGGTTAAAAAATTATGCTTGAATGAAATATAGAACTAAAATATATAATAATACGCCAACTTTTGTAAGAAATACACAGCCTTGTGTTGTTCAAAGTTACATCATCATCTTTGTAGTAATACAAATTATTTCTTGGCAACTGGTTTCCAAAGGAATTTTTTGTAAATGTACAGAGCCGTTTTTTTTTTTTCGTGCACTATCACCAGATGTTGTCAAGCACCATTTCCGGTATGTGTTGGCGATGGCGAGGTAAGAAACGGTGACTTCAACTACGTCACGGCATTGACGTCTCCTGACGATTCATAACTCCACGCGTTAAGCCCAAATAAAATTTAAAAAAAAAAAAAAACCACTCTCCTGATATCAAGAAAATCGAGTGAACAGGATGTCACGCACAAAGTCGGGACCATCGCTGCCACCTCTACTGTTTCTTTTGCCGGCATCCAGGCATCTGTCCGGTATCAATCCCCGCTGAGTTACAGGGGGGAGTCACACCTTGCCTCCATGCACTTGTCACGCTGCAGAATGACGTTACTGGCTCGACTGACCCTGTGGACCCGGAGGCTCAGATGGGAGTCCTCGGGTGCTCTCGTTAGTTTCGCGGTCTCAATGTCACCTACTATGGACTCTACAATCCTCTACATACACGGGCTGAATGCCGCCTGCTCGTTGGCTGCTGACTAGATAGAGACCTGTTAACTGGGTTGTGTTGTTGTTACGTGAAATTAAAAGAGGGCAAAAACGTTTTTCAAATTGTTTGACGTGACAACGTCTAATAAATCGATGAACGCCGGCTGCACGCACGAAAAAGTGTCCCGTAACTCACATTGTCCCACTACGGATGTGTCCTGTTATGCTCATTGTACGCATGCGTGGCATCTCTCTTCTATTCGATTGGAACAACCATCGATTTGACTTTTCAATCATGTTTTCGTCGTTCGAATTATTAATATTATGTAATTTAACGATCGTCCACCGATTTTCAGCACAATCGGTACGGTTATTTAAAAGTAATGTTGAATATTCAAATACGTTTTTAACGAAGAATGGTGTTTTTCAGTTACACATAGGCTAATAATTCAAATTACACCCGGGATATTTTGCATAATGTTTTAAAAAATATTGTAACACATTATAAATAAGTTTGGTGTATTTGGGATGCGTATTTGTTATAAAATCGTGTTATAAAAACGAAATAATATTATTCCCCTACCGTGCTATCATCTACGGTGACGGACGCGAACCGAATGAATCGCGATATCTATCCGCTATCGCGGGAACCAGGCACTCATTAATACATATTTTTCTTTGTTTATCGCGAGGGGCGTTATTATTAATGAATTATAAATAAAATTTCGTGGACGGGGCCACAATTGCATATCATTTTGATCACTGGAAGACATAAAAACAAAAATATTCTCGACGGATTTTAATCTCTGGTTTTCATTGCTTATTACAACAACAATTTCGGAAATAAAGGTAAATTATTTTTGGATTTTAAAAATCTGATTACAAGTATTTATTCTTTTATTATTTAAAAAAGTAGCATCTGTCGGCAAGTGCAGTAATAATAGGTTATGTTAAATTTTTGATTACAGTTTATTTATATGAAAACTTGTTTATAATTATATTTAAACGAAAAGTTAATATGGTTTTCATTTCTGATTACAACAACAATTTCGACAATAAAGGTTAATTATTCTTGCATTTAAAAAATCTGATTACTAGTATAATTTCAAGTTTTTATTCTTTTATTATTAAAAAAAAGTAGCATCTGTCGGCGAGTGCAGTAATAATAGGTTATGTTACAATTGACTAAAGAATTATGGTGATTCATATAATTTATTATAGATATTTGATTACACTTTATTTATATGAAAACTTGTTCATAAATATATTTAAACTTTATAGCTAAATGCCAGTTTTTAAAATTAATTACAAGTCATCTAGACGTGAACTGTTTCGTCGACTGTTTATAAATTGAAGTGAATAGTTAATGTGGCTTTCATTGCTTATTACAACAACAATTTCGGCAATAAACGTTAATTATTCTTGCATTTTAAAAATCTGATTACTAGTATAATTTCAAGTTTTTATTCTTTTATTATTAAAATAAAAATGATTCAATTTTATTCATAAAAGTATGCAATCATTTCATCAATGTTTTGTTATGACGTCACGTTAAACTATCGTCTGTAAACCGACTTTATAGACAACCAATTGTTTTATTAATCATAAGAATATGTTGGAAAGTATGAGGGGCTTTGCACATGTTGAAATAAATAGAATATTTTATTTATATATGGATTTATACTGGTACACACACACACACCTATATATAAAGCGCGTGTTAAAGACGATATTATTGATTGAAAACTATGTGGTTTTACAGAACTAATGTTTTTAGGAATAAAATTCATGTGCCTATAACTATTAAAACTTCTAAAATACTACGTTACAAAGGTTTTTGACTAATACTACAAGAAAATATTTACCGATAAATGGTTGAACACACAACATCGGTATACAACCACTCATTGACTGATACACACTTAACTCAAATTTTATATGTACAAAAGCAAAAACAATGTTTTATTGAGCTTTATTTATAACACGGTGGAATGATAATGCTACAGTTACTAACAACTAAAACGCTAAAAAAAACTTTAAAAAAATATTTTTGCAAAACTCCGTTCCCCCGGAGAAACCCCCGGAATGGCCACCGCATGGGGAGCCCAAGAAAAGAAACGGGCTCCCCATTTGGAAGCCACCTGGAAGGTTTTTTTCTGTTCCACCCACCGTTTCTTTGGTAGCCTGACTTGTTACATGGGATTGTATTCCTACCAGAGAAAATGCCACCATTTAGTCTGGGCAATCCGCCTTGGAGGAGCCGGGGCGCGAACCCGGGTCCTACAAGTCACAAGGCAGGCGCTCTACCCCAGAACCAGATTGGTAGAGCGGACACGTTAAATCTTCTTAACACTGACATGATGTTATTCCACGAGTTTACTGTTGTTTCGTGTGTCATTAACACGTGCAGTAACATCTAACATCGGTAACGAACAAATTTATGTGTTCTTATGTTGTTCGTTCAGCATGAATTGTGCAATTATTTCATTAGAGTGGAATATAATTTGTATACGAAGTCTGGCAATTTTTTATTGTAACAGCTGTTATATTGGCATATTATTAAATGAATTTTAAAAACGGTAACAATTTATGATTTGGTTTTGTAGTTGTGACTTGAAGCAGGCATGTGAAGGTATCAAAGCCATTGCCGTTACCATGGTGCGACGTCCGGAAAATTTTGATACAGTTTTTCGTTTCATGATCCATAGACCCAAAACTATCGTCTGCTCAAAAGTTTATATATATATATATATATATGCCTGCTTCAAGTCACAACTACAAAACCAAATCACAAATTGTTACCGTTTTTAAAATTCATTTAATAATATGCCAATATAACAGCTGTTACAATAAAAAATTGCCAGACTTCGTATACAAATTATATTCCACTCTAATGAAATAATTGCACAATTCATGCTGAACGAACAACATAAGAACACATAAATTTGTTCGTTACCGATGTTAGATGTTACTGCACGTGTTAATGACACACGAAACAACAGTAAACTCGTGGAATAACATCATGTCAGTGTTAAGAAGATTTAACGTGTCCGCTCTACCACTCTGGTTCTGGGGGTAGAGCGCCTGCCTTGTGACTTGTAGGACCCGGGTTCGCGCCCCGGCTCCTCCAAGGCGGATTGCCCAGACTAAATGGTGGCATTTTCTCTGGTAGGAATACAATCCCTTGTAACAAGTCAGGCTACCAAAGAAACGGTGGGTGGAACAGAAAAAAACCTTCCAGGTGGCTTCCAAATGGGGAGCCCGTTTCTTTTCTTGGGCTCCCCATGCGGTGGCCATTCCGGGGGTTTCTCCGGGGGAACGGAGTTTTGCAAAAATATTTTTTTAAAGTTTTTTTTAGCGTTTTAGTTGTTAGTAACTGTAGCATTATCATTCCACCGTGTTATAAATAAATAAATATATATATATAATTTTGTGGACACGATACATGATAACTGCCGCGATTTTTCACAGATCACTTCCAAACTAATACATAAAATATAGTAGTGAAAAATCTTGGTCGAGTTTGTTAATGGGCAATATCCGACCAAAAGGGTAGAAATGGGGAAAGTTAAAAAAAAATCGCTGTAACGCCCATAATATGAAAAATATCACATCTGTTTGAAGGTATTATAACTCGTAGTAGAAATACCAAAATATTTTGTCTTGTTGGATGATAAAAAAAATATATCTCCCTTCGTAGGCACAACATAGAATTAGTACAGATTGTTTGATAATCTCATACTTGTTACCTAAATAGTTAGTATGAAACAATTTTTGATAAGACGAACCATTGCTGCAAGGGGTTGATAAATTAAAGGGTGTAATTAAAAAGAATGATATATTCCGTACAATGTACATTGTTAAATACGTTCTGTTTTATTATTACTGTAAACCTTTAATTATTATCTACAACTTTCGTCTGAAATTATTTTTATACGACCAACCATTACTGCAAGGGGTGGAAAAAACAAGGGTTGAATGAGAAAAAAATTCGTAACTCAGTAGGTATACATACTATAAAATCCGTTAAAATTATTTGTAAACATTATAAATACTGTAAAAACTTTTGTCTGAAATAATTTTTGATACAAACAACCATTCCAGCAAAGGATGTATAAAGAGGGGTATAAAGAGGGGTTAAAATGCAAAAAAAAAAAAAAACGAAATTAATAATTTTTAATATATATACCATCAAATCCATTATAATTTATTGTTGAACTCCTAATCTTTATCCAATACCTTTGGATGAAACGAACTATTACCGTAAAAACAGGGGTTCAAATAAAAAATTATACTTCCTTAGTTTTAAATTTGACATGTTTTATTTTTAACTATCATAATATTACGTTAAACCTTTGTCCAAAAAATATTCTATACGACCACGTATTAGTGCAAGGTATGTAAAATAGTGTTTAAAGGTCAAAAATAATTGCATAACTACCTTAGTAGGCATTATATAAAATTCGTTAATACATTCAATGATGGATGCATTGAGTTAATAATATTAAAAATATTTTCACTGCATGGAAAATAATAAAATGTTTAATCGATCTTTTTTGAATATTGGTAAATGTATAGATTATTGATGTACATTAAGTTCTTAAAATGTTCCGGGAGTTTATAGAGTTTCCAAAACATTTTCAGAAGAAATATGTACTTCGAAATCTACATACGCCTGTAGGCTGTGCCAAAAGTCCCTCTCAGATTAAATTCACTAATACCGTATCTGCAAGTGTGACGTTCTGTCATATGTTCTTAATTTACTATACTCACTTTTAAAGTGAGTATAGTACAGTATGTCCATTAAAGAATGTCCCATTTTCAATGATATATTGTAACAGTTTTATTTAGACTATTTACAACAAATCATACATAAAATTGAAGGTAAACTAATCTAGTTTTTTTTTTTTTTTTGCAAATGTTCTATATGTACACCTTCAGTTGTACGGCACACATCCAACATAAAGTCCAATTCTTCTCACATTTCGGTTAACAAGTCCGGAGTAATGGAAGCAATAGCCTCTTCAATTATGTGTCTCAACTGGGAAAAATAATTATGTAGCGCGGAACGTAGACTCGATCTTTTATAAAGCGCCAAAGGAAAAAAAAATGCTTGGCGTTATGTCAGGTGAATGTGGAGGCCAGAGAAAAAGAGCTCTGTCGTCTCGACCAATCCAACGGTCAGGGACTTCGACGTTCAGCCACTCTCGTACAAAGAGATTCCAATAGGGAGGGGCTCCATCCTGTTGCCAAATAAAGTTTACAGGTTCACCCTATACTAATTGGGGAAAGAGCCATTATTTCGCACTGCGAGCGAGATAACAACAAAACAGTATCGCGCATGCACTTGTATAAAACCGTTTGAGTTAGTCTTTAATTGTGACCTTGATCCAACACACTAGGTACAACGCTTACAGTTGAGACCACTATATTTTAAAACTGCGACATTCTTTTATGGACATACTGTATTAGATTCAACTTTTTTAATTCATGCGAGTATTTGGCGTTGCCTGGAATGATAAAAAAAATCTTGTCTTGCTTTTTGTTAAATGGTAAATATAGACAACGCATACTCTCGTAAAAACGTTTACGCTTCTTTGCATCGTTATCTCAAAAACACGTAAACTGAAACGTTTGGAGCAACTTAACCGGTCTACTGTGAACGCACGCTTACATAAACATTTGAACATGAATTTTATATGAAATGGTTGTTTTTTATTATGTCTCGTGACGTTCTAATTTACAGGCAGCTTGGACGAAAGCCCAGAAGAGAGCGAAGAGAATGGTAATCATGAAATTTTCTACTTCTAAATTGAGGCAAATCAGTTTGATTTTTCTCTCTTATGTTTATTGCAGCCCTCATGAAAGTGAAATTAAAATAAAAAAAAAATAAAAAAAGGTGTTTGTCATGATGAGCATGAATCTACACAGAGAGTTACATGTTTCAGTAATATCAGTACTCAATCTAGGAGTGTTTGTGTTGGTCGGCTGATAATAGAGCATTAGTCTATTCGTAAACACGCGAAAATTTTTATCATCTGCACTGCCTAAGCTAAATACGTTGACACAAAATGTAATGTGACATTCCTTGATCGTAACTATAGGCTAAAATGTGACAATCACTAAAATTTTGAATACGTTTTATACTAATTTAATAAAACAGCTGGAAAAATAATTTAGTTTTTTGAAGTTATAGTTCTCTCTTTAGGCGCGTTATGAAAAATCGATGAGAGTGTTTTTTTACGATGCTCGTGCAAGATGCAACGAAATTTTTACAGGATAAATAAAAGGCTACATACAAATAAAAATTACATATGTGTTTTTAAATTATATACTCTAGTGATTGATATTGAATACTGGTCTATATAATTAAAAACATAAATTTAGTGTGATTATATTGATAGAAATTGTGTTTATAAACATTTACAAGTGTATTTACATATATAAGTGAAGTAATGTTCCCGAATGTATAATTTATTTTCATTATAAATTAATACATTATTATTTAATAAATTCTAATACTAACGTTAGGAGCTTCATTGTGAATAAAAATTTTCTCTGTGAGTGTGTGTGCATGTATAATATTCTGTGTTATAATTACAAAATAAAAATAAAAAAAAATTACTTATAGACTAATCCTCAATACTGGAATACAGATTCTACACAACAAATAAAGCTCGAACAATATGGTTAGCTTGAATCTGTGATGGTATATGGAAAATTATAATTAAGGATGTAAAATTAAGAACAAATAAACCATTTGTGTCAGCTCAAATGTTTGTTAAATGACTGGAAGTTAGGTTGGGCACATCATTTAAAAAAAACAAAAGTTATTGTCAATATTAAAATTGGGTTCCAACATTAATGCACACCACGATATAGTTTATATTATAATGTTTTAATAATAAATCCCGGCCAACTGTTGTCAATGGTAGAGAACGAAATTCATACCTTTGGACTTCTGAAATTCCGACGAGTACTCAGTATTAGTCGACAGACTCGATTGTATTTAGTTAATTTCTTCACTCATAAAATATAATCTTATACGATTATCATTTCAAAAGGAAAAACACGGCCTTCGTATTTCTTTTTAATTATTTCCTTTTCGAGGATATCAATTCTTTCATTCATTTTTAAAACTCCTTCCTAAGCATAGAGTAATGTACATACAATATGACAATTACAATACCATAGCACATAATTCAATATATCAAACAAACATGGCACTGAAAACTAAATACATATCGATTCACAAAACCAATGCAAAAAGTTCATCTGTAACAATGTTTCGTTACAGATTGCCGCTCCCTGTTGTGTATATAAAAAAGTCACTGTTATATTGTATCACGTGTCTGAGTTTTTCTTTTACACAACAGTTACAAACATTGCAACTTGCACAACATAGGTTTTTAATCAATTTTTGACTATATATATAACAAATCTCGCAAGACTTGACCACTGATTTAATGAGAACAATAGGATGGTTTTAAGGGAGCAGTTTGACGTCGTCCGGATGGCGATTTTCCCCAACGATTCAGCAGACAGAGGATCACCAGAGGAGAATCCTTGTTGGTGGCGGCTGATGCAGACTTTGATATAACAGTTTTTGAGCGATTGGGAGAAAGTTAATGCATCTCACCCCGGCACTCCTGTTACTGCAACATGACTCCATTAGAAGGGTGCCTTAGCGATGAGGTTCCCGAACAGCGTCCAGGAAGAAAGGCATACTGGCTGCGAGACGGAAGACATCCCACTTCCATGGTGCCGCTCCAGCACTCGGACAGCGTCTTGCGGTCCGCGGCAGTAGCAGTGGTCGTGACTACGACCTGCTGTAATTGCTGATGTGGTGACGTGATACTGTCACATCATACACGACGTGGATGCTTCAAGTCCAGTTTTTCCCGTTAGGTACATTATCATTGTTACACATTTAGCTTTCGCACTCGAAGTATAGGTGTCCCAGCATAATCTCACTTCACTAAGCTTAATTATGTGCCACTTACATGCTTGCAAATGTAAGTTAATCTCCTACTCTCACTTCTGTTTTTGCTGTTGCTGACACAGCAGGTTTAATTGAACTACTTAAATAACCCAAAACTTAGCTAGTTTCAAATTACATTTAAATTTTCATAAATTACGACAATATTCAATACTAACTTAAGTAATAATTGTAATGCTAACCTTCGCTAACAATAACTGTTTGAACATTAAAACACGTGTTAAACTTTATAATATCTCAATAACACAATAGATAAATTTTTTAGGATTTACAATTTTGTTTTATTCATGATTAGTTATTTCCTTATGTACAATATGTGTCATATTAACTATCATTAATTAATCTTGGTTAGGGAATTGTACACAATGGTAGGTGTACTTTCCTAATTTGGATACTTTTGGAGTATACCATACTCACGTTCGGTTATCTCCTGGATATAATAGAAGGTGTATATGTTTAAATCAAATTGAGAAAAATATTATTATTTCAAAGTAGTAATGTGTTCTAAACATACATGGGATTCATCATATATAATATAACTGACTACTAATATATGCATGTGCTTTGTATTTGTTTGAATAACTATAAACTCTCAATGCTGTCATGTACATACTACTACATACAGTAACACCATAGGCATTTTAGTTCAAGTCACAACATTTAAGTCAACACATGGAGTATGCCGAATACCATTGTTAACTATGACTAAAACTAAGCAAATCAGCTGGTTTTCGTGTAATCAATTAATGCCATTTACTAAAAATTCCTTAAAACAGTAGGTTTCTATCAGGTTGCTTCCGAATAGTTTCACCGTATGACCTTGACATAATACGTCAAACACTATGTTTGACTGCCCACCTGCAGCAATAGCTCTTCGGCTATATGTCCATAGACACTGCAGTATCTATATCCCGGCGAGGGTGGCATATCTCTTCACCTCTTCGCAGGACGATCGACTGATATACAATTTCAGTCGACATACACGATGCCAAGCTCACATTAGTGCGACTCCTCGGTATACTGCAAACTGGATTATCACCTCACTACACACAATGTGTAAACAATACGTCTCTAAACCCCAGACTAAGAATTAAATAAAATTTCATTTTATAAGCTGACTGCTTGACTATTTTAGCCTTTCGTTAGAAAGCTTCTGGACTCCATGTCGACATTATACTTGAGTGATGGGCGTTTTGTACTCTCGCAGTTGTGTTAGGTTGTATCTGCCTATGACTTGATTAGTCTTCAAATCCTTTAAGGTGTAGCAATTCGAGTTCACGACTTCCGTGACGACATAGGGACCTGTGTAGAGTAGGAATAGCTTCTTAGTTACGAACTCCCAACTCTTGCTTATGGGTGCGGTTTTCCGCCATACTAGATCTCCTATGCAGAAGCTCCGATACTTGGATGCTGGTTTTCGCCGACGTCTTACTGCAGCCTCTGATAGCATGTACTAGTTTACGAACTTCTCCACTGGGTAGATTGTCTTCTGTTGGTGGTATGTCATATTTGGGTAAATATGCAGGGTTGATCGTCAAAGACCGATCTAGACTCCTCCATTCGTGGAGTTGGCTAGGGCCACCTGAAATGCCTCCGCCGCAGGATTCAATGGCTCGTGGCGTGCGAAGTACCCTAACTGCTGCGTAGTTACTGGTGGTGAGAATGCTTTCTGAAAAGACGATGATGCTTGCTTACTGCCCTGAACGATGCTGCTGTTCCCTGAAACAGTGTTGACTTGGTGTGATGACAGTCGGTCCTCTTCGGTCTTGTTGGTGTATCGACTGTCGAAAGACTTGCGATATCTCTTTGCATCCTCGTACTCTTCGTCCGAATGAGACTTGCATCGTCCTGACGTAGATTTCTTGGGTGGCCGCTCCTCCGGTGATAGGGAACGCCGAATTCTGTTACCTCGTCGAGGTTCATCTCGGTACATTTGACTGTCTTCATTGTCACTGTGGTACTTTTGGTTACTTGACCACCAGGTCTTGCTCCTGTATGGACCTGAATGTCTGGGTGGACAACTGGAACGTTGGCTGTGGTAGCCACCTTTTCTTCTGTGGCCTTGCTGATTGCGTCGTGGATTCTCTTCACTCTCCCATCCTAGCAGGTTTACGACCGCTTGTCTGTCTTCTCGCTGCTTACTGTCACGCGACTGCCAATAATTATGTACCGGCTGATGCTTTGGGTATGTCACTTTCGTTTCAGACTCTTCTTTGCTGAATTGTGACTTGTGGAGCCTTTCCAACTTGTCCAGTAACAACAGCTGTTCCCGGAAGTCGGTAACATCTTTATAGCTTCTGCCACTCAGTTGCATTTGGTACTTTAAAGGAAGCTGTGTTGACACGGTAGCAATGAACTCTTCATCTGTCATAGCCAGGTCCAGGTATCTAGTTCTTTCATACATACTGGAAATATGTGCTTCCAGCGATGCTCCGCGCTTCGGATCGTACCGTTCAGTGTGAAGTTGTGCGCGTAAGTTCCCTTGGATCCTGAGATTCCAATACTGTTGTCGAAACTTCTCCTTGAAATGTTCATACGAGTGGGTGGTGTTTAGCTGTATTTCCCACCAGTAAAATGCATGACTCTTTAGAGCCGTGCTCAAACATCTCAGTTTCTCTGTATCGGATAAGCCAAAGGTTTTTACATACTCTTCAAATTTGTTTAAGAATCTTACAGGATTCTCGGATGACTTGCCAGAAAACGTCGGCATAGACTCCGACCATTGGCGAGCAGGGTGATGAATAAGTGCAGCCGGGTCTAGGCTGGTAATGTTGGCAGGCGTGTTCAGGATCTGTCTGTCAACTACTGGCATGTCTGGCGCAGTATCCTGACTCCTACTCTCCTTTAATGTACTGCTATTTTCGATTTCTGTTCTGGGAATATGGTTGGTAATAAGCGCTGATCCTAGTTCATGTACTCGTCGCTCCAATGATTGTACATGGGGTTCTACTTGGTGATGGTGTTGTTCAACACGCTGACTCAGGGAGAATGTTTTAGCCTCAACAGCCTTCTCCGCAACTTGCATAACGTCGCCGCCGATCGCATCGACTCGATTGCTTAATATGGATGTTGTCTCTTCTATGTGATCTAATCTTTCGGATAGGTGCAAGGTCTCTTCCCTTATGGCAGAGTGGTTATTAGAACACTGCCTCTTAAGCTCTTGGCGTTCTTGTGTAGCAGTGACGAGAAGCGCCTTCGTGCGTGACTCCAGCTGTTCGACCTGGGACTGTCCTTGTGAAACTCGATCAGCCAGCTGTTCCAAGGTCTTGTGTTGTTCCCTGAACTTTGACTCCAATCGCCCCTCTAATATATTGAGATCGGTTCTTAGACAGGTCTCTATGTTAAACAGTCCCGACTGTAATTCTGTACGCACGCTGCTAATGTCCGACTGTAGGTCTGTACGCACGCTGCTAATGTCCGACTGTAGGTCTGTACGCACGCTACTAATGTCCGACTGTAGTTCTGTGCGCACGCTGCTAATGTCCGACTGTAGGTCTGTACGCACGCTGCTAATGTCCGACTGTATACTACTTATGTTGACCTGCAAGTTGAGTAACATCTGGCCTAAACGATCCAGATCGAAGACTTCTGGTGATGGAATAGACACATGGCCCAAGACAGCTGTTTGTATAGGTTCTGTTACTACTGCATCCGCTGATATCCTATCCAAAGCTACATTAAAAGGTTCCTGAATCTGTTCAATTACAGCAGCTGCAGCTGGTAACACTGAGGTTCTGGAGGTGTCACACCTTGTAGGCATCTGAGCGGGGACCAACGGCCGCTCCAAACATTCACATTCTCTGGTAAGCGATGTAACCGGACTGTCCACTTTAACTACCCTTTCCTGTGAACCCATGTCCTCGGACGAAGCTATTAGCGTGTCACTACCTGAGTTAATAACCTCAACTTCGTTTGACTCATTGTAGGTAGTCTCAGTTCTATTACGGAGACTGTAAACTGACGCACTACCTCTAGACATGGTGTATGGAGTAGGTAGTAAGATGCCCAATATTTTCAATAACAAACTAAAAAAAAATACTAAATAACTAAACAAAGCACTCGTCGTACATTCGTGCCCCACGTACTGGGCTCCATTTTCTCTAATACTAACGTTAGGAGCTTCATTGTGAATAAAAATTTTCTCTGTGAGTGTGTGTGCATGTATAATATTCTGTGTTATAATTACAAAATAAAAATAAAAAAAAATTACTTATAGACTAATCCTCAATACTGGAATACAGATTCTACACAACAAATAAAGCTCGAACAATATGGTTAGCTTGAATCTGTGATGGTATATGGAAAATTATAATTAAGGATGTAAAATTAAGAACAAATAAACCATTTGTGTCAGCTCAAATGTTTGTTAAATGACTGGAAGTTAGGTTGGGCACATCATTTAAAAAAAACAAAAGTTATTGTCAATATTAAAATTGGGTTCCAACATTAATGCACACCACGATATAGTTTATATTATAATGTTTTAATAATAAATCCCGGCCAACTGTTGTCAATGGTAGAGAACGAAATTCATACCTTTGGACTTCTGAAATTCCGACGAGTACTCAGTATTAGTCGACAGACTCGATTGTATTTAGTTAATTTCTTCACTCATAAAATATAATCTTATACGATTATCATTTCAAAAGGAAAAACACGGCCTTCGTATTTCTTTTTAATTATTTCCTTTTCGAGGATATCAATTCTTTCATTCATTTTTAAAACTCCTTCCTAAGCATAGAGTAATGTACATACAATATGACAATTACAATACCATAGCACATAATTCAATATATCAAACAAACATGGCACTGAAAACTAAATATATATCGATTCACAAAACCAATGCAAAAAGTTCATCTGTAACAATGTTTCGTTACAAAATAATTAAAATTAATAAATTAGAATAAATATTCAGCACATTTGATTTTAATTATGAATAATATATATAAATAATATTATACTAAATTAAATAATTTTTTTAATACACTTGTTTATATTAATACTGAATACTAAGTATTTATACAAAAAATTATTTGATCGTATTTATATTTTAACAACCGTATTTATAATATAACTTCAGTCCTTTTATGATTTTATTTCTATTAATTATTTGTATTAAAAAAAATGGGTGCGTGTACTTATGTACGCGCGTGAGAAGTTATACTTCTTTGGCATCATTAAAAATAGTTTTTAATTGCATTCAAATAATAAATTACAATAAAATAATAAAAGGGCTGGAAAAAGAAGGTCAACACAGTCAATAAAGTTCAGTTTAAAATTGAAAAATTAAATAAATAAAATTTAGAGAATAATAAATACTTATATATGAAATTTTTTGTACTAAAACTAAATATTGTAAGATTCTTAATTTTAAATATTTATTATTGATTATTTAATATTATAAAATAAAATAAATAAATTTAATAATAAATTCAAAAATTTAATTTAAGTTTACTAATTTTTTTAATATTTATTATTTTCTTAATTGAATATAAACTTTTCATTTTTTATCATAAAGTTTTCATTAAATTTGTTAAATTATTTTTATAAATATTTTTGATTTATTCAATTTAATAATAAATATTAAAAATTATTATTTTAATTTGATATTAAATATTAATTTTTATCACAATTGTTTTATTAAATGTTTTATTAAATTTATTAAATTTTGAACCACGGCCCTAAGGTTACGAGGAAATTGTGTATTATATTTGATGTAATACCAAAATAATGTGTTTTTTTTTTAAACCTTGGAATTTACTCTTTACTATGACTATTTTAGTTAACCAAAATAATTTTCAGAGTAGTTTCACTTCATAAAGTTTCATTTGGCACACCAATACGTTTGGTACGTCCCCTAATGTGGGTTTATGTTCATACACGTGGGTCCGCCATCTTCTCGTGAAAATGTCGTTACATGGTGCGCGCGCAGCTTCAACCTGTTAATTTTGTGTTACAGTGATGCGCGCGCATCTTAAGATCACACTCTCATCATTTTTTCATAACGCGCGTAAAGAAGTATAACTTCAAAAATTAAAGTTAGTTTTTATTACACCAAGTTAGTATAACCTCTAACTCGCGTACATAAGTACAAGCAACCAATTTTTTGTACGAATCTGAAGATTGTGGAACCTGTTCCTAAGCGTGGTATAAAATTATTATGTGGAATAAAAATCACTGCAACTTAAATAGTGATGTAAAACTTATTTGTGATAAAAACAATTTAAAAAATAAGGTATTCTTGACTTTTAATTTACGTTGTAATGTAATGAAACATGTGCAATTTTGACTAACTACCGGAAATTGAACATAAAATAAGCGTTTTCTTAGTCGTCTTAGCCACCGTAATAGCGAAAGTTTGTTAGAGAGGTACTTAACAAATTGAATAGTATATTTTGATCTCCAGTAGGCAATATAAGATTTTAAGTCGCCGTACAAAATGTTTTCATGAACAATAAACGTTCTTAGTATCTATGTAAATCTTACTTGAAGGTTTGTTGCCAGTAAAAGTTTACACTTGACAGGTGAGGAGTTATAAGTTATGTGTTATATTTATAGCTGGTAACCATTAGGTAGGAGAGACGTTTACTATGTGGTACGTAGCTGAAGAATAATACACATTTATGTTTAATGTGACGTGAAAAGACTACTGGCTATACTTACTTCCTCTGCATATGGCGTAACTATGCTTGCATTATATAACTTTAATATGATTTCTTTAAAATTAATAAATTATTAGAATTTGCATACAAACCGGAAGTGAAGGATAAATGAGTGAATTCTTGGGTAATGTACTTTATTTATTTATTTCTCTTTAAATTCCCTTGAATGAAAACAAGTGTTTAGGATCATTTATTTGGAGTTAAGTTATAATTAGTATAAATGTTCAAACATTTTAATTGATTAAGCCCAAACGATTAGAAAAGCTGACATACTGACGTAAATGTTTGCATATCAGGTGACATAATCTTTTTTCTTTAATTTTATTATGATTACGTGATGATAATGGTTATAATTACAATAAATAATGGAAATATATCACTGAAACTATATTTTAAAAGTGAAAACTATTCGAAGCGACTGTAATTTAACTGCCCACTAGCACAAGCTGCTACAGGTTGAACCAATGGAAACTAATCAATCAACACGGTCACCGAATCACCCACCTATTTACAAGTAATTTAGATTGATTCAAACTGATGTCTGCAATGTGTCATTGGTTTCTAGTGAGTTTAACTAATATATATACCTCTTAGATGAACGTTCAATAATTATCATTTCACTCTTTGAAAAATTTGGTTCGGATCAGTGGCGGTCCTATTGAAGTGACGAGGGGAAAAAGGGGGGAAATTAAACCCCTTAAGGGGCCCGCCTCGTCAGGGGTGTATGTGTGTTAGTGAGGCCGCATGATAAGCGCGACGCTCGCTGGTATTTCTAGCGCGGTATAGCCTCTAAGCGCAAGGCTCTGAACTGGCGCGCAGTATTCTCGTCGTCACAGGATATCTGTGAAATTTGAGCGGTGGCCGTAGCATTATATGGCCGAGAAATGAAGAAAAAGGTGTAATGCAAGTCCCTTAAGTGCTTTCAAGAATCTGTAACGGTTTTTTACGCCAAAAAATTACTCTGAAAACCTGCGTTTTAGTTATTTTAACTCTTATAAAAATACCGTTTTAACACTAAATCAGAAATCAAAAGTACTTGTCGGCCCTCAGCGAACTCTTAAATGCTTTTCGTAAGCAGAACCCACTCGGATATATTGAGTAGTTTTCAAATCACGTTGTTTTTTCTGAAGCTCTGCACACCGTATGTGTGCCCGGGTAGGCGGAGCCCTTAACTAAATAAAAACTGGATACACAAACAAAATATTCTATTCCAGACCACCCTGACATTTGAAGTCTGATAAATATGTTTCAAAAAATTATTATTTGGCAATTTTTTGCTTCTGTGCTGTGTGCAATTTTTTTTAAATTTAAATACTCTTAAAAATCAGATAGAACCATAGTTTAAAAAATAACTTTGCAAGAAGTCCGAAATTAGTTTACATATATTTTTAAGGACCCAATATTTTCCAAAATTTCAGACTCCCTATTTAAGTGAGAGGAATTCCGTACCACTAAAAATAACTCCGATTATCATTTCTCCCAAAAATTCGAAGATGTTTCTGTCACTGGTTTGGATTAAATAATTATATAGTGTATTTCTTCATAGTATTTAATACATTTCAGATGCTCTTACACATGTACAATTCTCGCTTTCGCACAAGTTGTCCCTAAAATGGTTTTAATCCCAAGATACGAGTTTACGACACGTATTTTTAAACCCACGTCCCATTGTTGTCTTCGTTACCGATTCCACTCGTGCACAAGGCCTGCTTTCTCTTATACTTCACATCGGCCGTGCCCCGTACGTTCACGGAATGACTCGGAAAAAGAAATTCTTGCGTTACTTTCACGAATACAAGAAAGGTTGGAACTAGCCCAGAAGTTATTTTATAGGCATTCATTGTACTTGATGTAGAAAAGTGCGATCTACGGGGAGGTGTATTTCAATTTGTGAATTAAGACATATATATGTGTGTGTAAAATAGCCAAATAGTAGTATATAATAGGGTCTCCCGGCCCAGGGTGCATACTGAGGATTGAGATTGCCGACCTCCATCTAGGATTGTGACATCACGGGGCCATCTTGGTGTCAAACATTCCTCAAAATTCCTCAAAAATGACTCAAAAATCCTGAAAATTCCTAGAAATTTCCATATTTCAAGGGAAAAAATTCCAGTCTTTTAGGAAAAGTTCCCGTTTAAGTCCTCAAAAATTCAAAAAAATATGAATGACCTACCTAACGCTAATGAATTGACAAGGCGAACTACTTATAGCATAGCAATTAGTCACTTTTAACTTCGGATATCCCATTAACTTATTAGCCTTGTTTAAACAAAGGCATATTATGAATATCAAACAATATAAAATAATTTTTAAAGCAAAAAAATGTTATAACCAAAATGGCGTCTGTGTTCATATCGCTCCCCCTTTTAATTCTAAAGGTTTCGTTCGGGTGGGAACAACGAGTGGTTCTCGGAGAAAACGTATCGGACGAAGCTTTCCACAAGCACTCCACTAGGTACGCCTTTCAAGAATTATAGTTGTGCTCCTGAATGAAAATAACAGTTCGACCCCCCCGAGAAAGGAAATAATATCCAACGTCGTCCTTCAAAAAAAAAATCTCATTTAAACGGACAACTTCGTGGGGCGCATATGTTAGAAAAAAAATTTTTTTTTTTTTACTTTTATGTTGCCGCGAGACCCTCCATATTGCGAGCGGGCCAGGGTTTCTTTTTTATTGCCGCGCCTCTTTTCCTCTCTGTGTGTCCCCCTCCCCCGCGGCCGGCCCTTCCCAGGAAGGCCGGGGAGTGTTATTACTACTACCTCGGCCCGGACCCGCGGAGTCCTGATGGACTGGGCGTGGCGCGACGCGGCTCCTAAATTGTCTGGCCGCGAATAGCGGGCACCGCGTTGCGTGACGCGCCCGCCGCCTTCGATTTTTAATCTCTCCCGCCGTCGCGGGTCCGCGCGGGGGAGGTGCCCCCCCTCCCCCCAATGACCAGGTGCTCACCCCTCCCCTCCCTTCAGCCCTTCCCTCCGCCGACACGCGAGAGCAGCCATCGCGCGGCCCGTGGGCCTGCGACGCGCCAGGGCGTCGCAAGATGGCCAGCAGAAGTTCTCCTCGCGCTCCGCCACCCCCTGGTAGCCTGGCACAGGACTACCGTGGCAGCTGACTCGCCCTCGCACCACACTGCCACAAATCACTTGCGGCCCATTTTGCATGCGTTTCGCGGGAGTGATTTAGCAAAAGCGACTGGAGCGGAATGGAACGGAGATGTGTAACAACCGCGGTGCTGCCATCTGTAGCGGACGGCGCGGACCGTAGTTCACAGAGGGAAACTTAAGTTAACTTTAACAAGATGGGCAGTATTTTAATAAAATTCCTTGTCGAAAATCAAGTACAAAGTTGGGGTTTAGTAGATATCTTTCCAAGTCTTTGTCGCTTCTATCGGAGCCGTTTCATTGTACCTATAGTTTAAAATTCCGCTATGTAAATTTAATGATTTGATAGTCGACATAGTTGCTCCGGCAGCGAATTCTAGTGTTGGGTGCGGAAACTACGTGTAATTCACGTCCAGAAATGTAGTTGAAAACACAATTTGCGTACATTTAAAATGCTCGGCATTATTTTAAAATATTCTACTTTTTTTGAGTCTGAGTTTCGTATTATATGTGTATTGCAACATGAGAACAAACAAATACGCTCATTGCCGAGGATACATGGTACATATTACTGGCGAGTGCTAAAGACTTGCTTAAAATATTTTTAATGAAACTTCTTTACAACTGGTAGGGTAAGTCGGGGCGATGACTCATCATACCGTAAAGAAAAATGCAACGCTCAGGAATGGGACGCTCGATGGCAAAGAAGGATGAGTAAAGAATAGAGAATCGGACAGCTGCAGGTTTTCGGTAACCTTTTTTGCTGCAGTATTGTAAATCTCCAGTTAGAACCTCCATTGTTGGGGTTTATCGTTCAAGTTAGTTACTGAATATTTTATTTTAGCGCTCAAAACCACAACGTGCGCTCACAAGGGCTTAACTAAACTAGTTTCCACCCGGGACCAGAACTCATCTTGGCGCCCCCGATTTTTTTTTTCAAACCAACCAAAACAAAACCTTTCTTTCCCGATAAAACCTCATATAGCCACCACATATTTTTAATTCAACATATACGGTAAATAAAAAGATTATTGCCAATCATTTAACTTTTTTAATACATCGAATATTGGGTATTACGCGAAAAATACCAGTTTTTAAATATTTGACGTTATATTGTATGTATGCATCTTTCAATTAAAATAATTCCGTTTATCTGCCCTCCAATTTTTTTTTTTGTTCTAAGACTACGATATTTAGTAAATATCTGTAGTTGAATTTACTCTGGCAGTTTAGCGCCCCCAAAGTGCGACGCCTATGACACAAGCCCCGTCAGCTCTCCTATGGTTACGTTCCTGAGCGCTCGTTTTAGCAAATCAAATATTGACTTCGCGGTCCAGAGCAGCCGAGGCTTTAGATCGCTGTTTGAACGTGAACCATTCAGATGCCAGGTTTTTTGAGGTTCACCGGAATCACTCCGAGCAAACAATGAGAATATTCATTTATTCCTCCATGTCGCTGCGTTGTTTAGATTGGGCGTGTTCGTCTCTGATGATTTCATTGACTGTAAGGATTGAAGCTTCAATAAAATAAAAACCAACATGGGCGAGTCTTTCAGTAGCCTACTCGCCAGAGATGTGTAACCTCTAACCTCGGTAACGAGCAAATTCACTTGTTCTGATATTGGAAATAAACACTTAGCTATACACAAAATTCGGACACGAAACTTAACGAAGAATTCTTTAAAATAGTGCCGAAAGTCATAAATATATACGCAAATTGTGTTATCCTCTACATTTATTGACGCCAATCACACGTCGTTTCCGCACCCGCCGCTAGAATTCGTTGCTAGAGCAGCTACGTCTACTGTCGAATAATTAGATTTGCAGACCGAAATTTTAAATTACATAACTAAACGAATCCAATAAGAGCGGAAATCAATTGAAAAAATACTAAGCCCCAGCTTTGGACCTACTTTTCAACAAGAAATTTTATTAAAATACTGCCCACCAAGTTAAAATTCATTAAATGTTTTATATGATTACGTTTCCCTTTTATCATTGAGAACTTTGGTCCAAACAATCGGCAATAGATAGCAGCAACAATGTTACACATTTCTGTCACACCAGACTCCGTATACCGATAGCTAGGATGTTACACATCAATAAGCAATCTCGTTACTTCAAGATGGGATACTTATCTGTTGGGCCGTGTGGATACATTTTGTCCAGCAGCCGACAAGGCGACAGTGTCGGGCTCTGTGTCCACGATACTGGACCCACACACCACAACACGTGTCACACCACAACACATGTCACTCCACCACATGTCACTCCACCACGTGACACACACGATGTCACCAGAGCCCAGAGCTCCACAATTCCTGCTTGGAAAACAGGCCCACAGTCACTGAGAGGTCACCCGAGGCCATCGGAGTCCTGTTTTAGACGTAGCTACTTACTTACAATTTTGTTTGAGGGGTTGAAAGTCTAAGTAAATTGAAACTCGAAGTAGCCAGTATGAACTTAAAACGTTTCAGTTATTTATATCTTTATACCGTTTAGTTCTACTTTTTCACACTGCGCAATAATCGTGAAAAGTACCGATTGGACAGTTAATAATGTAAAACGTATGCTATATATATATTTTATTTTGTAAAATATCAGCCATTTAAAAAATATAAAAGTTTAAAAGTTTTCAGTCTTCGTGATTATGTACTTCGCTCAAAATTTATGTTTCACAGGTATTTTCAACTTATAAAATAGAACTTTATCTTTTATATTGACTTTTTATTACTATGCTATAATAAATACACTTTGTTCGCGAATGCAGTTATACTATTATTGACTCTGATTGGCTAAACAAATTCGTCCCACACTTAGCTACTCCAACAAGAACAAATCTGTTGTATTGAAAAGGTCCGTGATTCTCATGACAATTAACAATGTCATGTTGAATTTTTTTCTTGCAACTGTTCTTTATTTTGCAAATACATGGATTGGAAATAATATATATTGCCATAAATCGTCATCTCTAAACAATCTCATGCAACACACAATTTTCAGATTCATTTCCGTAATGTTAGATGACCAATAACAAAAATTTCAGTTTTATATTGCCTACCTAATTTTACGTTTTTGCGATGTATTTTAAACGTTGTGAGCTGTATAAGTGAATCCACGTGGATTTTCTACAGTTAAGTAAGGTTCATTTACACTGTAGGATACTGTTCGGAAATTTTCTATACTAAAGTTTGTTTGGAAGTGATAAGAAATTACGTTTGGTAATGATATCTCATACGAATTCATGGTTTCATACCCATTATTTTTACAGCTGGTATGGCAAGTAGAAGCGATGATGTCATCAAGGCGCAACGAAAAGTAGCGTAACGTATAAAGTGTAACGCTCAGAGCGTTAAGGAAACTATAACGATCAAGAATAGAGTGGCGTAACTGATTTGCTGTTTGGCATTACACTTGTTCACTTTAAACTTCTATGGTGACACGGGGCAGTTTGTTGTGTCGATGCCTTGCGGCTAAGTATACGTCAAATGCGCATTTGCACACATTACTACGAAGCTTCTTAACTCTACGAGAAACATAAATTTCAGAACTAAATGAATTTGATAAAATAACTCACGCATAACCTGTAAATGGGCTATAAAAGCATTAACGCAGAATCCTCTGAATCGCGAATTATTCATGTATCACGCATTTTAGCTATTAGTAACCTGCCGAAAAACACAGGTGGCGGCAGTAGCGCCGTTAGTGAGCTGAAGTAGAACTACAAGAGGGACTCTGAAGTTTCACTTGTCATGCTCGTGGCGGCCACGCACCTATGATTTCTTTTTTTTTTTAGGGAACATTTAAATGTATAGAAATGTAACTATTTTCCATGGTGACCTCGTTACAGTGTTTACGTATTAATAAATAAGAGTTGTTGGTGGTTGTGGAACTCCCCGCGCAGTTGTCAGCAGCGCTGCGGGCGCCCCGGGTGGACGCCGGGCGTCGCGGCGCGCGGTAATTGCGCCGGCGCGTGATTGATGGCGCTGGGGGGCGCCGCAGATCGAGCCGCCGGATAGCGGCCCCCCGCGGGCCCGGCCGCTCTTTATTTTTACTTCTAATGCCCGCGCCGATATAATTTGTGATTTAAATATCGTCGCATTATTCCACACCCTCACAGATGCCGCGATAAACAAAATGAAAGAGGTCGTTTTATTTTCACCTATCTCGATACTTCTTAATTTTATTTTTATCTTTTTTTTTTAAAGCGGATGAATGTTAACGAGATTCCTTCTTTTCTTGGGTTCTTTTATTTATTTTTTTATTTTTTTGTTCAATCTTGTAGGCAAGGCATCCTAGCCAGATAATTTCCTGGAGGTACCTACATCGTTTTATCCAGTCGTGGGTAAGTTCCTTTTCGGAAGTAACCCGAGAGATAAAAGGAATGAAAGTGGTTTCAACTTCCAGTTAAATATATGTAACTCGTTGCTCGATGAAGGTAGCCACGAAACTTAAATATATATATATATATATATATATATATATGCATATTGGTTGAATTATCCTTTTGTTACATCAAACAACACACATTCAAACAGCACATGCTTAAAAAATGTTATTGATACAAAAGTAATTCGTCACTCAAGATTTCAGTTTTAATGTTTTAATCATATTTTCTCTCAAATGTTATAACTGAGCTATATGTAACTTTAAGTAAGAAAATAAACTCCAAACTTTCTACATTTTCCTTAAGCATTAAGTCAAATCGGTATTTTTATATAATTTTGACAGCCTTAGTTACACTGCGCTCTGAAATTAATTCGAAATAGTCACTGAAACTTAAGCTTTGGTAAATGCCTTTGTTAAAATTTAACTTAGTACTTTTCAATTGTCAGTATTTGGCATCATTAAAGCATAACAGCTTATATAATTGATTGAAATTTTTAATTTAAAACGACTGCCGAACACAAATAGTTTACCCTGTAAAGTTATTGGCATTTAATATTTAATTCAGGCTTTAAGAAGTACTATAACAGTAATATTCCTGTTAATATGAACTATTATTAGTTTTTAAGTTGTATTTATGTGTAATCTCTGCCTTAGTAAGGGTGAATTTTCTAAATTAACGATAAAAAAATACTATGGCGTATAAACTGTTAAACCCAATATGGCATCCTTCGGTTCCTCGCTCTAGTCTTTAAGAGAGACTAGGCCTCGCCATCTTGCACTTACAAATTTTTTGATACTGCTTGCTTGGTTTGACGTGGCATAGGACTTAGCTTTGGCTACTTGTTGAAGTCATCACTTGTGAACTGTTGTGATTATCATGATGGTTGTAGTTACTAGTGTGAAATAATAAGTTATTTCCTCGCAGCGCCTACATACTAGAGCCGTTTAGTAAATATGTGGTTGCGACAAGGTACCGTAGGTCTGAGAGATATGATTCATGCCTTGACATGCCTTAAATTGGGAAAAGTAGTTCAAAATTAGAATTATAGCTAACAGATAGAAAACCCCAAGATAGCGGGGCCCAATCCCCCTTGACATCTCTCATGACGTCATATGATGCCCGATGCGACGGTCGCCACCCGATCCAGGCCTCGAACGAGACTCGTAGAGTGTGTAGTTTCGCCGAGGCCGGTGGGCGAGCACCGCGAAGTGTTCCGGTGGAGTCGTAATGGCGGGCCGAGAAGCATGCAGCTTATTTCCCCCCTTCCTCCTCCTCATTAAAGCTCTCCGGACGCAGACCTTGGCTGCTGATACTCTTAATTATTTAGCGCCGGCGCGGCGGTCCGGCCCTACCTGCATTATTCAAGCCCCGCCGACTCGAGCGAGCTGCGACCCCTCTTCGCGAGTCTTCGTGCTAAACCGATTTTCGTGTTCTCGTCCACGGCCATTTTCCTTCCCGGGACTTCTTTTTTCCTTCTCTCTCCTCCTCTCGCACTCTCTCTATCTCACTCTTTCACACACACATACATACACACACCTTAACCCTTTTTTTCCCCCTTTTCCCCGGTTCCCGCGCGGTTTTTTCTCTGTCGCGTAATTTCGTCTCTCCTCCTCCTCTCCACGCTTCATCTCCTTATCCCGGGGTGTTTTTTTTTCCCTCCTTCTTTCCCAGTTTCCACTTCCAGCTGCGTCCTCCCGCCTCGCAGAGGAGAGAGCTAATTACTTTTGCCTGCCCTTAATGACGCTTTTCTTTAATCAGGTAATTTCGTATCTCTTTTAAAATAATCTCTGGAGGGTCGGGGGTATGGGGGGGGGGAGGGTGGAGTTGCCCCGGCCGCATCCAGGTAATGAAATTCTCTCCAGTTGTAATTATCTCGGAGCCGGGGCGCATGGGCCGCTGGCTGGGCCGCGGAGCGCGCATCCCTGGCGAGGCGCGGTATTAAACATTTCTGACGTTAATTAGCGACGTATTTGCGGGGATATCGCTGGCAGCGCTCCGCGTGGGTTTTGAGGGGGGGGGGGGGGGTGGAGAGTGAGCGACCGGCATGTGCTTTCCACTTTACAAGGCCCGCTACGCCTTGCATAGGTATTACAACCTATATTCTTTAACGTACATGCGAGCAGTCGTGTACACTGGAGACGCGCTGGCTCAGTTCAAGCGGGTATGCGGCTGACTATACAGATTGATTCAAAATTCACTATGGTTGATGTTTCCTGTTGAATTCTTCAGCGACCGGCCTGCAACTGCTAGATTCTTTCATGAAGATGATCTGTATGCGTTACGTCACTTTACTCTGGAAAAAAAAAATTAGCAGTATGATTGGTGACTTTTAAAATACTAAAATAACGCTATGTGGCTTAGTAGTGAGGGACTGAATTCGTATTAGATGACGCGGGATCGAATCCCAGTCTGGCCATCCTAAATTCAGTTTTGCATAATTCCCCGAGATAACTCTAGGAAAATGTTTCTATGGATCCTTACACCAGGTCATGGCCTATTTCTTTCTCTAGTATTCTTTTTTCTGTTGTTCTGCGTAGTTGCGTAATAACATTGCTTTCGACGATACGCTGGATCCTTATCAGAAAATTAAAACCCACAATAATGTAAACAATAGTTCGTTGGCAATTCAGAACCTTTTCTCCTCAGAAATAAGAGGTTGTTTGGCACTCGCACTTCAACAAACCCTCCAACTTCACTAGGGGTTGTCCGCCGTTAACATTGCACGTCTTCGAGAGCGAAGTGCGTTATCCCCCGCTAGAGAGGGATGAGTTGACCCGTTCAGTAAATACTTCCACAGAACGGGAGAATCAGCTTATATCTCCGTGATGCATGGAGTTAAATTAACGTTGAATGTGTGAGTGATTGTGTACGTACTAATATACATCTTACTTAGAGTGTTCTATAATTTATAAATTATAATGGAATAATTTATTATTTTATTATTAACATTACAATTATAGCGTGAAAAATTACGACATAAAATATCCAAAAAAATATGCAGTAAATGATTTAAAATAATGCCAAGCTTGATAAATACATACGCAAATTGAGTTTTCAACTACATATCTTGACGCCAATCACACTTAGTTTCCGCAGTCGCAGCTAGAATTCGTTGCCAGAGCAGCTGTTTCGTCTATCAGATCATTCGATTTGCAGAGCGAAATTTTAAAATATTAATTAAAACGTCTCCGATAAAAGTGAGATTAATATTGAAGTAATATTAAACCATTGGACCTGATTTTCTACAATATTTTTTTTATAAATACTGTCCATCTTGTTAAAATTCATTAAACATTTAAAATGATAACTTTTCCCTTTTTCATTGAGATCTTTGGTTTGACCAATCGGCAGTAGGTAGCATCCCCAATGTTAAACATTTCCGTTCCATGTGATTTCCGTTCCATTCTCGAAATGACTCCTACCGAATGCCGTGTACCGAGAGCTGAGATGTTACACATCAAAAATATTATAATAAAACCTTAGAAAATGACAAAGTGTGAGTGAAAGGGTTATGGGGGTGACTCGTGACCCGGTAGGTAGGGCCTGCTTTATTACCGGCCCGAAGAAACTCTTCCATTCTTTGTATACTATATTGAATATTGAGTGCAACGTTGAATGGCTTTTTGCCAATGGTGATTACTTGTTTATCAGCTGGGAGGTTCGTTTGGATCCCTAGCCAATGGGGCGTAGTGCTACAAGGCGAGATGATAATGGAGCTGTTCGCCATTGTCTTTCACAATATAAAGATGGACAGTGAAATTACAACACAACTGAGTCCTGGACCGTGGGAGAAATTTCACACTAGTTAAAAAAAAACTTAAAAAAACTCGACCAGACCGGGAATTTTAACCTTTGACTTCTTGTCTTTCCAGCGAAAAGCTCTTACCACTGAGTTGACAGGTCATGTTTCCGCCAAACCTATTTTTTATAAAGGATTCACTTGTTTAACTTATTTTTGGATTTAATGAAACTTGTGACATTTAGGAATTGAGACTGTTTGTTTCTAAAAAAGATTTTTTTTTCACAAATACGCCTTTGTTAATATAATACTCTGTAATAATTTCATCACCAAACTGCATTCAAACTAAGCAAAGATAAATAAAAATAAATTTAAATAATTAATATATATGTACAAATTCTCCCATGGCATATTAGGCTAATACTTATAAATAATTACAATATATTTGTACGACAACCTTTATCGGAGACAACAAATAAAACAGTAAAGTTATCGTGTACTGTTCTACTGTAAATAAATACCAAAAAGTTATATTCTTAAGCAAGGGAAGCCATTGTTTAAATCCCACTGAAAAAAATATTTAGGTAAATAAGTAATACCAAAAATGTTACAGTAAATAAGATTAATAATTCAAAGAGAAATATATTTTAAAAAATTGAAATTAGAAGGAACGTTTTGGAACTATTTTGCATAATTTAGTGGCGAGAACAGATGTATTTTTTGAAATGTTTACGGCTTTCTGATAACACGTGACTTTCTTGCTAAGATAATTATTAAAGATTCCAAACATCCAGTCGTCTACATCATGCTTCTCCGTGTGCTATTGATAGGTATCGAGAGTTAGCCCTAGTTTATTAGAGTTGATGTGATGTTATCTTACAATTTATCACTGTTTGCAGCCGCACATAACTGCGCATGTTGCAGAATACTAATGACTACCACAGAGCGATTCATCACCGAACAAGTTCCGAACATTGAGTGAGGACGCGGTGCGAAAATATGCAAATGAAATGATTCGAAGCAGTGTAACGGAAATTTAATTGGAAGTTGAAGGACGAAATGTCAACTGTGTACTCGAGGCGCATGTTTGCCATAACTAAAGCTTTTTGAAGTTACACATTAGGAGTATTTTATCATGTGATGCTTAAATATGCACCTGAATTTTTCGTTATAATATTTGTCGTTTGCCTTAACCGTCGTACATTTTTGTTCCAAATATTCTGACCTTTATATTATATCTTTGTCCACAGTGGTTATATGATACCAAAAAAATAGAAAAATTAAATTGAATTCACAGCATAAATCATTACAATATTAAAATGAGAAACAGCTGTAGTTGGTCATATATTGGCGTGTGCGAAAAGAGTCGATAAGACACGTACTTCCCCATGCGATATTACCAATATATCGATGTATCGATATTTTTTGACCCCTCTCCAATCGGTCTTCCTCTGCATCCTCAGACTTACGACCACTAAGCCGTAGCCGGTCGTACCTGCACGCTCATCGCGTGTAGGTCACATGACGTGGCGTTTATCCAGCAGTTCGGGTGGAAGAAGAGGGCCGCTTTTGGAAACGTTGCCGTTCGAAACTCCTCGCTTCTTTAGCGTGCTTGCCCATCACTGGCCGACGAGTGGATTTACCATTCAATGTTGGACCGGTCACCACTCACGTTCATTTGCTTTCTGTTTTGTTTTGTTTTTACTCAATTCGTTTTCATGGTGTATTCAGCTACGAGGAAGCAAGAAAATCTATATCCATACACACAAGAAAACAAGTTGAAACGGGAATATCTGTCTGTAATTTTTTTTAGCTTTCCTTAAATATAATAGAGACACAGTAGAGCAATCACATTTTAAAAATCTGTCTGGCTGTCTGTTCATTTGCAATCTGGGTATCTTAGTAAATCAAGTTTAAAGAAAAATTGGAAGTACTAACTAAAAACGTTTACGCAGACCTACAAAAATAGACCATTTGTGCTTTATCTTACTTTATCTGACAGATATGTATTGAGCAGAAATCACATACTGCTATAATAGATAGATCGCCGTAGATTTTTGGACATTTTGTTAAGAAACTTAACAATCTACTATCTTTGTGTATTGGCATTGGAACTTTATTAAAAGTATCACCTTGACGTTTAAGTTTCAACTTTGTCAATCTGGGATAATGATAACAAAAAGTTTTATTTCAAAAGCGTGCCCTTAATAAAAAATACCAGTATTTAATCACGGAGCATTCGTTTTCTAAATTTCTAAAATATTATGACAAAAATCTGCCAAGGGATGGAATAAAAGGGATAAATATAAAATATTAGTATTTCATTAAATATTTACTCTTACATTTACACACTTCGAAATTCTTGAGTATCATTTTGATGCACGGTATTAGTTTCAGTCATTACCCAACATGCATGTTTATGCAGTAACATAAATGATTCTAGTTCATGTTGTCATGGACCCAGTTACAAAGACCAATTTTTGGATTGCTGTTATTTGCTTGGTTTTCTATCCACTTTTTAGACTTAAGTTAATATATAATTTGTTTTTATTAACTTGCATTTATCTATAATGCTAGAGTGCCTACCGATAGTCAGATTTCTTAAGACAGGTACTTAACAAATAATACAGCACAATTGTAGTCACTGACAAATAAAGAACAAAAGACAAAATGCAGTGACACATACTTATAACTCACATATTTTAAGGACAGACAAAACATTATAAACAGATACCTACAACACAATTGTTGAGGACTGTTTTTTTTTACTTGCAAAATAATTTATACTGTTTTCCATCAAAATTTCGTTTGCAATTTATCGTACAGCACATAGTTACACGAATAAAAAATTGAACCATATATTTACGAAGAACGATGCTTACAAATTATCCAGAGATCTTCGTAAATTGCTTTGAACATAAATCAACATGAATGATCTTGGTAAATTAAAGAAACGTTCAAAAACGTGTTCATTTCACTGCAAAAACACTCATATTTCTTCCACGTGTGTGTTTACCTTGTAAACAACGAAATCTAGTGTAGTTTCTACGAAGATTCAGTTACCTGGAATCACGAAGAATTCCGTTTATTAGAGGTCCATTTTACGTCAAAAAGTCCGTAAATTTACTGTAATTTCAATTTGCGAATTATAGCTTCCATATGTACGAAAAGACAGGAGCGCTAGGTAAAATTTCACTGAAAATTTTTTGAGCTGCATGTAGTAAACCCAGTATCAATCGCAATTACTTAAACTACTATGTACGTATGTATGTATCTTCAGAGTTTGAGGGTTGTATCAGAGTTGATCATTCCAAACTTTTTTTTAACAAGTTGGTATAGGATATTGATTGTCAACGTCGTGATTGTTGTTTGGACACGAGCCGCAGCTTCTGGCCGAAGCTGCAACTAACTCTTCCCCCGTGCGGACGTGAGGAGAAGGTCGGTGCGTGAGAGTGCGAGAGAGTGGCCCTAGCAGCAGCTGTGCGCAGCGGTAGCGGTCCGCAGAGAGCCCGGTTGGGAATGCCAGGGGTCGGGAGGAGTGCTGGTACAGATCGCCGCTCCCGTGTGGCAGATAGCGCCAGGGCAGCGTGGCTCCGAGGTCAGCACTGCAACCGGCACAGTAGGGCCTTGCATTGCCAAGAATCACAGCAAATCTACGGACTTTTCAACGAAGATTCTGAATCAATCAAATGAACGAATAGATCTGCATAATTGCAAATAACTGAATCTTCGTTGAAACTACGCCGTATTTTGACTTCCCCGTTGTATAATTAGATTTTAAAACCAAGGTAAACACCCGAGTGGACGAAATAAGTGTTCGTCCTTTAGATTTAATCACTTTTTGTGATGTTTTGCCGATATACCAAGAAATTTTCTTTTGCATTCATGCTCAAAGTAAATGAAATCAGTGTCCGTATAATTGCGAAGATCCCTGGATAATTTTGTAACCAGTGTTCTTCCTAAATAGAAGGTTAAACATTTTTAACAGTATGCTTGCGAGTGGTGATCAGTCCATAATACCCGTGTCATAGCACGGTGACCCCATGATTACGCTATGGTGGTTGAAGCCACTGTGCACCGGGGGAGGGGGGAAAGAGTTTAATGGTATGGTGAATTTTCTGTGGCCTTTCTCTGCCTTCGCAGTATGGTGAAGGGACAGTCCTTAACCTAGGAATGAAATGTTCCGGGAACGAACCTGGTACACTTGGCTCTTGATTCCATTTTGTCCTAAATACACTCTCCAACTAAAAAACAGTTGTAAATATTCTTAACTAATTTCGCGGTGTTTAACTCAAAATCCTCGATTTTTTAAAAATCAAAATTTACATTTGGTAAGAAAGTGTGTCTTTGTGATTTGCGAAAATCAATTTTTGCTAATCTTGACTTGTTTCGTTGATTTTTAACTCGAAATTGTGGAATTTTTGTGTACGATAAATAATTGATTTTTCCAATATTTCAATTTTTTCTCCATACACCTGTACCTATACTACTCCAGAAGCTCTAACCACTGAGTCAACAAATTGAACTGTGGTTGCAGGCCTTTATCTCTTTAAAGGGAATCATTGCCCACCATATTATATTTGTCATTTGTTGTTTTCAAGCACTACTGACGAAAAGGCAGTGGCAGAAGGATGCGTCCACCCCTTGTACTGTAGCCGAGGACTGTCGAAACTGAGACAAGTTACGTTACATAGACTATAAAACATCCTTGTTTCTCCGTCATGGCGCGATCCAGCGCGCTGAGGGCTTGGGAGAGACCCGGGGAGCGAAGTCGTCCAGCGGCGGTCGACAAGACTCGGGGGTCAGCAACGTCCGTGACTGATGGTGCCGTCGTTTCCTGCAGAGCTCCCCACAGGAATCAAGTATTCTGGGAGAATGCGTGAATGCGCGTGGCTTTCCTTGGCCGGAGCCCAGGCGCGGGGCGCAGAGGCCAAGCGGCGACTGCAGACCGCGGCTTTCCCCGGTCCGCTGGCGCATGTGCCGAGGCTGGAATAACAATCCTTTTGTTTATCCTTAAAGCAAGCCGACTTTAATTTCACTTCTGATTAAAAACCGGCGAAAACTCTTTCATCGCATCGTGCTAATCAATTTTTTTCTTTTTTTAGCTAAACAATAGCATGTTTTTTTTGAACTTCATTAACGTACGTGGTAAAGATATACATATATACACAAACACAGATATGAAGTTAATATCATCAGCAATTAACCACTGCATCTTGGCCGTGGTTCCACTGGTTCGAAGGTGTGTTGGAACTTGCACGGGCGTGCAGATGTTGACCGCCCACTGGCCTAGCGCACAGCGCGAGTGGACCTGTGCGTGGCAGAGCGGTGGTCCTCCCAACAGTCCCCCTGAAGAGGGCTGGCCGTACAGCACGGGAGGTTTTGGCGCGGTTGCGCGCATCGAGAGAAGGGAGAAGCAGAACCTTTTATTATTATTATTTAACAAAACACGGCGTCGCTTGGCGGAAATATCCTGCTCGCTTGCCAGTTTCGGCGGTGTCCGCCCGGGGGAACATCCGCCCAACCAACACCCGCGATCCTCAAGTCCAAAACAAATTCTCATCACGTCTGTAGAATCCTTCTGTCTCTAGATCTATTTATCATTCCAGCCATATATCTATCCATAAACTGTTTCACCGCAAGAAAATAATAACAAATCTATACTTACTTCACCAATCTAACTAGCATAAGAATCATTAAAAAAAATATTGGCATCAGTACAGACTTTCACCAACCCAGCTATTTACTTTTGAATTCTATGAAAGATTGGATTTAAATTTATTTTAAAGATATGCTTAACGATCTTCAAAGTATTAAAGAACTGTCCATGTCTAGTTAAAAACGATTTAGCAAGTAGTATAGTCAAATAGTGATGCAGAATAATAGTTCACTTATTTCAGTTTGGGCTACTTTCATTTTCCACATTACTCGTGGCAAGTGGGTGGAAAAAATGAATTTTAGAAATTGTATTATCCGTCCGAAATTAAATTATTTTTAGCAACCATTATAATTAGGTCATTGATAATCAAAATGACCGTGAGTATGTGATGGCATGTGTAATTAAAATTTATTGAATTCAATAGAAAGCTAATGTTATTTGAAACTTCACTTAATTTCGCGAAGTGGATTTACGCTTATATTAATATTCTGGATGGTAATTAGAGTCAGTATATAATTTTATCACATATGGACTTTTTTGTACATTTAAAATTAGAAAGTTTTTTTTTTTTTTACTGCAGAAGCGTGTGGAAGATGTGTTCGCTACACGGAACGAAAGAACGAGTTCTGATGTACGTGAGTTGCACTCGTCGCTGTAATAAAACCCAGAAACTAGCGTAGTGTTGTTGTAAAAGGGTCTATCTTCATTTTCAAAGACTTTTTTTTTTTTTTTTGCTTATTTTAAAACATACACTCTTTGTCTTGATCTCCACGATTATTTTAATGTTTTTAGTTTACACTGGTCGAGCACAGAAATAACCATTTTAGTCTTGCACAAGGGATGGGACTCAGATTAAAAAAAAACGGAAGTTACCCACAAACGCCGCACTAAAGTAGAAACTCGTGAAATTTCGTTCATAAATACGTATTTTTATCTATTTTTAGTGAGGAAAACCTATATGTCTTAGCTTTAACGGGTCAAATACGAAAACGATTACGAATATTGTATATAAATTCAGAGAATAGCGCAGATGATGACAAAAAAGTTTACATAATTTTTTTCATAGAAATTATATTTCCCTTTTTTATTTCCTTTTCTGCATCATTTAAAATAGCTCCAGTTCCTTATTAGATAATCACATCGGAACTGATGTTTTGGTGAGTAAAAACCCACATAGAAGTCAGCTGTGAAACACAGGCCAATTTGTTTTTTAAACTTTTCAGTGCAACGTTACTAGTAAATGACATACTCAAGGATAGTTTTAACGTAATTAGAAATCAAATTATTTGACGCGAATACCAGTAAAATCCTAAAAAAGCTAGAAAGGTGAAAAATTGTAAATTGGGTCCGAGGCAGTGCAAGCTGTCGGTGTCGGTATAAATGTAACCGTGTTGTGTTGTGTAATCCCGCCGGTAGCTTGTCGAGCATGCGCGCCGGCTGGACCACGTGGAACAGCCGCCGGGCAGCGAGCGTGTCAGAGAGATCGCGCGACGGCGCACATAGTTCCTTGTCGCCGTGACTCCTCGCGCGGAGAGCAGGAATCCCCTCCCCGCGTCGGCGTGTGTGCTCACACACGCATGCTCTCCTCGCGGCGCAGGGGAGGAAGAGAGTTAGAAAAATAATAATAATAAGAAGTAGATAAAATATATATAATAGCACCGCCGATCCTTTCTTTCTTTCTTTTTTTTTTTTTGGTACAAATAAATATCTCGGCTGATGGAAGAAGTATCTGTTTTGTGAAGAGCGCGTTCTCATCTGCGATGCGACATTCCACGCGGCTGAAGAGCCGTGCTTGTTGGAAGGGGCGAAGGGAAAAGAAGGTTGGGTTGGGGGGGGGGAGGAGGAGGGAAAGGACATAATCGGCCGCCGGCACAGCCGTTTCTTCCGACCCACCCCCATCTCATCCCTTCTTCCTTGACCGCTTTGTTCGTTTTACAAATCGGACTGAGCGGACTCGCTCCGAGTCGACCAGTCGCGGCGGCTGACTCACGAACGCCCTTGATAGGGAATCTGTTATGAAAGCTACAGAAACAGGATTTTTTTTAGTTCGGGTTGACACAAGCTAGATGGTGCTGAAGTAGCGCTCTTAACCAGCTTTTTTTTCCCCGCCCGCCTAGATTAGTTCTGTTTACATAATTTTACACGTGCGTATTAGATATTTAAGATATTTAATGATTTTATTGATTGTAAATTTTTTGCATCATAATTTTATTTTGTTATACAATAAATTATTTTTTTAAGTAATCGTTATTTTACTAATAATGCTAAATAATAGACCCTGTTGTGCGCTGCAATATAGTGACAACATTTTTATGGAACCCCGTGAAAGTTAACAGTGTATGGTTAGAGAGAATTTTGAATATAAAACTTCATGGTATAGAAAAACGAGACATATCTTGTATGTGATCGACGTTTTAATCAAGAGTGAAAAAATGCAGGATCGAAGTTTCTTAAAATTTATTGAGTGACAACACAGTAAAAAAATTAATGAAAATAAAAAATGTAAATATCATTTCAAAATATTTGCTATACTCCTGGCATGTTTTTTTAAATATTTTTATAGAGGGCGTTACTATACTTAAATAATTTACCAGTGGTTAACCTATACTAACGAATGATTATGTTAGGTTTGTGACATTAAAAAAAAAATCATTAAATCTTAAGAATGTTGGTTAGGTTAGCTTACTGTGAAATCTTGTGAACGATAGGTTGGTTAGCTGTATTAAAAATACTATGACATTATCTGTACGTTTTGTTAGGTTAACTACATATTAATGAATAATGTGAAATCGTGATTACGGTTGGTTAGATAGATTAAATATACTTTGAAATCGTGGAAACGTTAGATTAGGTTTCATACATTAAAAAAAACTATTAACATAGTAAGGACGGTTGGTTAGGTTTAGTTAGCTACATTTTAAGTCGGCAAATCTTAACCAACAGTACAACAGTTGTACAGAATTAACATGTGGCTGATATAACAAAACCAATTGTACACACTATTCGACACATTATAAAATTTCATTTTATTCTAAGAAGGGGATTTAATAAATTACAATAAATTCTGACTCTTTTATATTTTTACGGTACTTACAATATGTAGTATGTACGGATAATCGTGGTTTGATATTGAAGTTCAAATTGATTGTATGATCATTGGAAAAACCATTTGCCTGCTACACATATTAAGATAAATATAATTTGAAACTATGGCCATGATTACCTGTTCATGGACAGGTATAAAATTTATTATGTCCAAATAAGTTTTTCATTAAAATTTTTTAGCCTGCTTTTAAAACTAATAATTCATCAAATTTGATTTGTACTTGTGAACCACATGTCTTTTGGTGAGATATTTGCATAAAATTACATCAAAACCTATTAGACATAATGGATTACAGGATCTTCAGTATAGTTGCGGTTCACATCCATTTGGGGCGCTGCAAACAGTGCAGTGTTTATATACATGGAAGATTCTGTTCTATATACTCTCTCTACTCTATGCGAACGCAACGTCGCCTTCTCTCAGTTTGTTTACGCATTTGAATTTCAACCATGGGGGAGAATCTCTAATTTCCGAGACTGAGATCTAGTTTTTGAAGTATTTTGGGTCCACCCGCTAGATAGTAGCTTTCATAATATATTTCTAATATAGCTACCTTGGTTGTGATAAATAATGCATCAGCTATTATCAGGCAAACAAACCGGTGAAAAATTAGTTCCCGTAATTTAGTTACTAAATCTACATCTCTTACTCATTTATATATAACCTGCATTTTTATTACAAACTATTTTTACTTTTTTTGCAGTAATTTTTTTCTATTAGCAATTAGTCGTCAAGTAGTTAAATTAAAATTATAAAGCTAACATTTAGGATATGAACCTCCCGTTCTTTTTTTTTTTTACTAGTAGTTATAGGCCAACCCAACAGATAGCGTCACATGTCGCGCAAAACAAGGTTTCAGTTTCCTCTTTAAGAGTCACACTTCTATATTGCTTTCTTTCTTCTATGATTTCATCCCAGGGCGATGAACGACCACTGCAATCGAAATGTTGTCGCAAATGTCTCCTGCGATCTTTTGTCTCACTCCAAACCTTTTTGTTTCATCCCAGGTGGCATCAACGCGAGAAGACTGTTTTACAATTAAAAGAAAGCTTTCAACGCCGTTATCCTAACAATCACAACGTTTTACTCTTTTTTTTCTAACCCGTTCCCCCTTGGAAGTAATTAAGTCGTGATTAATGGAGTCATTTGTGGCTCACGTTTTCCGAGAATGATGCATAATTTCGAAATTGATAACGTTGGAGGCAGGCGTTTTATTACGTAAGTCTTAACGTAATGGAAGGGGAATGGAGGATGTATTTAAAAGAAGCTCGCGCTCATGCTGTGAAACACCACAAAGCATTTCGTAAGGCGGAATTAAATGATGTGCACGTAGTTTTTTTTTCTAGTTTACATAGCTGCGTGAGTATTAAGTAACTAGCTAATCCTTGCACCAGTGCTATAATAAAGCCTATTAGCTATGTATAGCGCATTGCGTTCATTAAATTGAAATTTTGAGAATTATTTTAATTACAGAAACAACAAAATAAATCTGACAGTATCTGCAAAGAGAAGTAAATTCTTTAATATTTTAGCTGGGCTGTAATATATGGTTTTTGACCTGGTTTTAATTTAGTTGCACTGTCTGGAATTTACTACATTAAAAATAGTCAATCCAATGTTCGAGAAAGTCAAAGGAGACGTCACTTGAAGGATGAATGGACGGAAAACGCTTTCAAGAGTAGAGGTGTTTGAGTTTTTTTTAACATGTGTTCACGAAACTTTAATCTATGTGTATTTAACATTCATGCAAGAATATTAACAGTTAATGTAAATTTATAATTAATTAAATGTATTATTACAGGTTACAAATTTTGAACCACGAAAAAGTAAAGCAATTGTTTTCATTTCGTGTATAGATCGCATAAACGCGTATAGTGAATTAAGTCTAGTATAGGCCTATGTAGTTTCGACAAGTCTGCTTTTTTTTTTTTTTTTTTTTTTTTTGCGAATCAGCTTGGTAGAAATTATTAGTTGAAACTTGGTAGTGATTAAAAATTGGTTTAAAAATTAAATACTCCAAAAAAATATGGTGATTTTATATATAAAATGGTACTGATGATAACCTGTTGTGTAGCAATATTATTTGAGGGGGGGAGAGGTAACAGGTATACAAGATAGACACGTGAATTCTTTGTTTCGCCATAATCTTGGACGATCGCTGTCCAGGATTCAGCTACAGTCAAACTTGCTGCACCTACAAAGCAAATGGATCCTGATTGGCCATAAACTCCTCTATTCATGGCCTTTTACAGACACCAATCACAGCCTAGCTGTATATGGCCCTATATAAATACCGTGCCATAACACCAGGCCTTCTACTGGCCCTTGAGGATGGCTGCAACGAGGCATGTCGAAACGTCAGACACATCATTTTTACGGACGTGGTCTCAACTCAGAAGCCGAGAATTGGTCAAAGACTTTAGCCACGAAAGCCTGCGTTATAGATTCACAAAATTTTCTCATTAATATTGATAAAAGTAATCTTTAAACGTAAATGTAGGATCAATTCATTCAATTTGAATAAATTTGTAATTTCATTATTAAATTTTTAAATCTAACTTTCCCCTTTAATGTGACATAATTCTATGTATAATTACATATATATATATATATATATAATACTACAATAAGAACTCAAATGTATTTATCTCTTTTTAGGAAAAACCACGCAGTTAATCTATATGAATTTGTATCACTATACAAATATTTTTTTTATTTCTCAGTTAAAATAGTTTATTTTTGAATTATTTTTTATTGAATATCTATATTACTTTTCAATATTTTTCTGTATTTTTTCTGGTATCGCTCAAAAATTACTGGAAAGTTTTTGATGAAACCTTTTGTGTTTGTGATTAGAATTAAATACTGGTGTATATTTTATCTCGCTACGATGACAGGAGCTGGAGATGTAACAATAAAAAAAATAATTTTCACAACCAAGTGGAACTAATATAAGGTGAGCGCCCATTTCTACCAACACCCACTTCTACCAATACAGCTATGTACCACGTATATAGTATCAATTATTTATTCTATCTCAATCAATAACTATTTCACGATTGATGATAACTTTTTATTACATGATGTGATATTTAAAGAAGAGATAATCATCGTGCGATTATTCGCATGGAGATAAGGAATATTTTTAATTTAATAAGGTAATGAAATCAGTGTGAACATATAAAACTTCATTTAAATTGGAAGGCTCTGAATAAGAGTCTGGAACTATGTTTATATATATAATAAGCAGTGTATGATTATGTATTGAATTATAAGTGACGGAAAAAAAAAACAATTTAAAAGAATATTTAAAATCCAAAACCAAACCGATACAAAAGTGTTTAATCACACATTATTATTAAAACAATTTTAACCTTGCATAAAATGTGGCAATAAAATTATGCATAATAATCAAACATCATCCGCCGCAGAGGGAGGTGGTGCCTTAGTAAGATACGAGAACTCAGATTCGAATCCAGATCCAATCCTCCTGATTTCGGTTCGCTAGTGTCCTGTAGCCTTGCGCGGACAGCGAGGGAGTCGTCACGGCGAGACATCTTATCCCAAGGAACTCTCTCTTCTGCGTCGTGGCCGCCATGCTGGACGATGAACTGGGCACACCGACTCCGAGGTCACCATCGGCGCCGCACAGCATACTGAGCGGGAATATCTGCACGTTCGGAAACTACTTCCTTGGCAAAATTTATGCCATTTTTTATAGAAGCCATTTACAGCCTATATTTGCCCTCGAATTTTTTTTTTTTGTTTTGTAAAAGTGTTTGAGCAAAACATAAAAAAAAACTATTTGATATTAATACACAATTACAATATATTGTTTTATTCTACTAACTTATTCAGCGTATAAACAAACTTTTAATAGTAGCTACCTAACCCCTACAGCTTCATTTAAATAATACGAGTGGTCCTCTTTCTGTGAGCAAAATATCTGTGGTCAGAATTTTCGGTATTTCATTCCGTTTAACTGAGTTTTATGATCTAACGAACAAAAATACTTCTCTTGTTACTGCAGCCTAAGACTTGCAGCGGAGCATGTGTTTGAGCGGCAGCGGTGTAACGCCTGGGATGTAGGCAATACTTCGTCCACGCAGAGGTGAACAGTAGGTACTATTACGGCGGGGAATCGCACACCAACTGATTGTCGCCAGAAACAATGAAACAAGGGACGCAGAAAGTACGATAATCTTGTGACTCGTTTATCTGAAGTGCACGATAAGTCTGAAGGTCCGGTACCTTCGTGGTACGCTCGGGTAGCACAGCCTGCTGCAAGTCGACCAACACCTCCCGAGTGGTCTCTCCACTGCTGCAGGGCACACGTGTGAGGCCAGCGAACAACTGCCGTGGCTCGTGTTGGTTGTGTGTCTGTTTACCGTGTGATCACCTCTGCGTGCACGGAGTATTGCCTACCTCCAGGCGTCATGTCTTCGCCGCCGAAATGTCTGCATGCGCTGTAGATAGGGAGCTGAAGAAGTATTAAATAAACCTCGTTGAATCACGCCCTACACACACCGTCGTGAATACCTGCCGGCGGAGCTGAAATATCCCGAACTAGCGGCTTAACGCCCGGCAGAACCATCTTGCCCGGCGACCAGCCGATGACCAGACACTCTCGGCTGCTGACGAGGCTCGGCGCCGCACCTCGTCGCGATGGCGGCAGGTGGACGACCCAGGAAGAGCCCTCTTCTTAACCAATGCGCCGTCGGCAATGTATGGCAGCTCCGCGGCGCTGCTCTGTATTAAGGACTGCCACCGCCTGATCTTGCCACGCAGTCTGCGGTGTTGCACATATACCCTGCGACAGTCTCCCTGTTGATGGGTTTTAACGTCGGCAAACTGTCTGTGGCGTAAGCCCTCGTGACACTGGGTACGACGGGAAGACTGCGTGGCAGTCCGCAGCCTTGTGCTTCGGGTCGACATCGGGGCTAAAAGCACCAGCGAGCGTCGCAGTAACCGTTGAGTCTCACCCGTGTCCCGGTGAGCCCTTTGATTCATCCTGTGCCCTGGCCGCTTGTTGTCCGGTGGCGGCCTGCGTCGCCGGGGCTTTTGGCTCGTCCGTCTCCCGCTCGCCTCATTCCGCCCCCGCGCTCCGTGCTGGAGGGACGGAGGGGGGTCGCAGCAGCCAGCAGCGCGCCGTGGGGCTGTGGAGGGAGGGGGGGGTCGTGTTTGGAATACTTCCACGACCAGTCCCCCGGCGCGACATGGCCCGGCAGATAACATCGGGCCTGATAAAAAATTTAATTTTTCTGGTGTGTGTTTTCCTCTGCTCGTGTTTTCATAATGGGAGATGGGCCCCGCGGTGGAAGTCAAGTAACATTCCGGTGAAAACACAGTAAACAATATGCATACTTTGTCTATAAATTTGATGTAAATAGTGATGTAAATTTACTTTAATGAACTATTTCCTACTTTGCTTAACATAAGTATATATAAAATACCTTACGACAGGACAACAAAGGACAAACCGTTTAGTTACGTAAAGATTTTTTCTCATGTTGGGCTGTGGAAAACACAAATTCAAATATATGTACTACTAATATGTATGTTACACTGTCTAAGTGCAACGGACTAGAAACATGCAAGGATGCGCATGAGCCACAACACACGAGATTTCAAATACAGGCTTTATATATAGACACATCAACTCCACAAGGCGACACTTTGATACAATTCATTTGAAACACTAGTAACTATTAGAGCCTTGTGGATTCTAACTGCCGACTTCACTATGTCGGTGTTAAGACGTTGTGTGTTGCATTTTATAAAGACCTCACTGTTAAAGAATATAAACAAAATATGTTTGAATTGTATTAGATTTATTGGTAAAAATGTAATACTTTAATGAAAAACAATATAATAAATCAAATATAGGTTGCAAAAGCTCGTAGTTTGTAAAAAAAAAAGTAAACGAATTTAAATAAGTTAAAACAGGAGGTAATTTGGGTTCATATTACAAGGGAATAACATCTGTCTACTGTCCTAATAAATTCAAGTTTATTTGCCTGAGCGCATGAGTTATTTTCCATAGTTTGTGGTTGGTTAGCTTCGCAGAAAGTGCGTCACATTCTTCTTGTAAGTGTTTTTGGCATTCTCGTCTTAACAGCCACTTGAAGCACAGATACGCTCCAATATTTCCAGTTCCATGCAGCAAGGAACAACTCCTTTCCGCGCTGTCCACTTTATGGCTCCACTTTAACCGTGTGTGGCTGTCCCTCGCGCCATGCCTCGAACAGGCGCAGGCAATAAACCTGCACTCGCTCGTTCGCACCGGTCTTGTTTGACAGGGTTGGTTAGAAAAGGCTGGTGATTATTTATTCTGAACATCAACGCGGCAGAACGGGTTGACAAATGAAGAAAGCCGCATGCGAGTCATTAGAATTGGATGAATCTTTTTTTTTCAAATCTGCTCTAATGATCTCTCTCGCGAATAAAAAATTCCTCGACATTTTACGATGTCGCGTAAATATGATAAGATTCAACACACGAAAGCTTGTTGTCTGAGCTTCTTGACACTTACATGCCACGATATATTTTAGTGTGGTTGTACCCAATTATTTTTATACTCCAATAAAATGGTCCTAAATGTTCTAAAATACTTTACGCGTTTTTGTTCCACCGGCCATACTCAACTTAGAACCAGAACCTGTTTTCCTATATGTATTTGCACTACAGTATGTAGCTAGCACGTTAGGCATGAAATAATTGCGGCCTTTTAAAATGGGGGTTGAGTTTATTAAAATTAAGAAAAGTTTAAAAATAACAACATAAATAAGAAACTATAAGAAGTTTCAAGAGTTGCGTTGATTTTTTGAAGTAATTTGTTTAGTTGCCTAGAATGTCCTATCTGAATTGTTGTCAGTTGTGTTAGTGGAACTTAAAGGTTACCGCACTCCTCAACGCTTCTTTAGTATTTCCGGTCGAGGCAGTCTTCCAGTAGGCTAACCTTATACCTGTCGCCTCCCAGATAAATGTTCTTAAGTAGTGGTTCCAAACCTTTTGACTTGTGGAGCCCTTTTTAGAATCGATTTCTATGACCGAGTCATTTAGGTATACCGTACACTATGTATTTATAGTTAATGGTGTAATGTTACACTTTTGGTGGGATCCAACACAAGGTCCATAAAATTACTTCTAAACTTTTAAATGAGACAATTGTGGTTGCGAATTTTTCACATTTTTCCTACTTAAGGTTAAATTGATGATAATTGCATGGCAATGTCTGATTATGCATTCATGCCGCTTCTTTATTTTGTTTTGGTCATTGTATTAGCGGAGAATCCCGCTTAACAGAAAGTAAGAAATTTTTTATTTTTTGCTCAGACAATATTTTGAATTCATTTTAGAAAATCAACCAAACTACGGTAGATTTTGATTTCGAAACGCGATTTTTAATACGCGGTGGGATATCAAATCTTCGATGACGCTTTTTTTTAGCTAGGTTTTAGCTGAGTGTTTTGCTTTTATTCACTAGTAACCCTTCGAGTATTCATTTAAAGTCATCAAACAACTTCTCTTGAGATACTGCCAAATAATCTTCAAACAAGTACTTCAAATATTTGATTTGTGCTTTTTCTTTATTTTTCTACAAAATTGAAGTTATTTTCATACTTGAAAACTTTTGTAAGAGGGAAGCAATCAACGTCTTTCTTTTCCAACCACTCTATTACATAAGATTTATTGTAATAAAAGAAAATATACTTCAGTGTTTGCACCAAAAACAGTGGCAGTTTTTTATTTACAATGATAGATTAATTTTGTATATTTTACCAAATAATATCGGCCAAATACGCCACACGTTTTTGTTCCATCTTAAATACTTTAAATAATTATTTGCAATTAACATTTGGTACAACTCCATATTCAAAGGCGTAAACTATCCTTGGTAAATTTTTAGACCATAAGTTTTACATGTTTGCAAATATTGTTTTTTTGGCGAACCTGCAGTTAAGTTTGTCTTTCGAATCTAGACTCATTCTGTATGTATTCCGTGAAGCGGTCGCGCAGCCCCCGGGAAATGCGCGCGTAGCACAGGTTAGGAACAGCTGTTCTAAAGTCCCAAAGTCTCAAATAACTTATGTTTGTACAAATAAACTGCCGGGTTTTTCTGAGCTCAGCGAAAGTTGCCCAGGGGTCGCACATGCTGCATGCTGATGTCTGGAAGTAACCGGGATATTGTCATATCACCAGCTGTGAACCTAACAAGAACCTAGAGCGGGTTGCGAGCAGTAGCGCGAAGGTTGTGATTTCGACAATTGACCATTTTGGGAATCTTTGCGGGAATACATTTGTAATGCTGGGTTGAGAACTCGTTCCCGCACCATGCCGCTGCCAAAGTTCAAGGCCACGGAGTAGTTTATCTCTATTTACCAGCTTTGTTGCTCATTGTTAATCTGGAATCACACATTTATACATGCATACAACACCCATGTGAAATTCCACATCTACACACACTTCTAAAAATTATGGTATTTTTGCAAGCCAAGACTGCAACCTGAATCAGTGATTTGGTCATGTGGTGAATTTGAATACGCGAACACTTTTCGTGCGGTGAACAAGAAATTATATTGGCTCTTCCGTCGGTCATGCGATTTCCGTATACCAATAATAATAATAATAATAATAATAATGTCAGAAATACGAGAAATGTAGCTAAACCAGTCTTTTCAAGATATAATTACGTGCACTAGGAGCTAGATTTAGAGCAGTGATGTCATGTTTTGTCAGTGATTATCTTCATGAAATCAGTGATCCTTCAAAGCCTGTCAGTGACTGTTTTCAGCTCCACTTTTTATACTTTGGTACAGTTTTCGCGTTTTGAATTCCAGAATGACATAAGTATTATTTCTTTTCGATTGGCTGTTTTCATCATCCTTGGTCTCAGACAATATATTTTCCGTGTAATTATTTTCAGATGGTTGTTTGTGATAATTGTCGGCATTTGGAAGCGCATAATGAGTGCGGTTCGCTCGCCGGCGAGTTTATCTGCGCCATCCACATTCCGCGCTCGCGGCCCTCATCGCTGGCTGGAGGGTCGCCGAGAAAATAACCGCCTTTCGCCTCGCCGACAACCCTGGACCACTTCGCGGGGTCGAAGATGGACGCCTCCTTCCGGCGGTCTGGTAATTGCGCCGCGGCCGATACATCTTTTTTTTTTATTTCGTTCAGAACTCAAGAGTTTGTTTGTAAATGTAAGTCTTTAGAATTTCTTCTTCCTTCAGAGTTATGGCCCCGTGGCCCGAGGGTCTCTTTCGTAACTCCCGAGATCGCCACAAGCAGATTACTATCATTACAGACGATACCACTTTAACAGTAGTGCGAGAATGATGACTGTGACGAGAAGACTGCTATTAAGTTGTTCCCCCAATAGCTCTCTGTCTTACACACCTGTCACCTATTGAGGAGAAGTGTGTGCGATATATAGCACAGCCGTAGTGAAACACTGTATTGAGTACCGAATGAAAAATTTATTTTACAGAGAAAATTTGTATAAAATAAATTAATTTCTGTCAAATTTTATGTAAAGTATTAACATATGCACTGGGAAAAAATTACACAGGAAAATTGCAAACAATAACTTTTCAAATTGTATCACTGAAACTTACTGGTTTGTTCAGAATTTGTAGTTTACTGATAATAATTTTTAGTGAACTCCTCTACCTTGTTCAGTATTTTTATCAGTAGCTACATGAAAATGGGTTGGCCATGGAACTTATCTTATTCTATGAACCTTCTTTAAAAAAAAATTTAATTGAGTTAAAACATTTTTACAGATTTGGAATTACAATATTAATATAGATATAATAACTTTATTACACAGCAAAAAAAATAAGTTAGAAACAATCCTTATTTTCACACGTTTATGTGTTTTACGAAACTTAAAACCAGTTACAAGATTTATGCAGTAATAATTATTTTAGAAGCAAAATTTATATATATACATATATATACATACTCTATCATTAGCATAAATACACACATGTTTTAATGAGGGGATTTTGAAAAGATGATTTTACGCCCTACAAAAACAAACACAATAAACGTGAGTTAAACTTCAGCGTTATAAAATGCCGCGTTGTAGAAGGACAAATTGAGTTTGATTTTCTTTACATATACTAAAACAGAAATACAAAAAATTAACAGTTATTCAATTTCGCCACCTTCAAGTTATCGCATATAGGACCCTACACTGTCAGAATGTCATTAGGACCCTACTCTCATTCGAATTAGTACATATTATATTAATCTTGTTGGACTAGTGTAAATAATTATATTACTTATGTTGGTGGTTTTTCTTAGCGATGAAGTTACCGAAACGTTAACTATAAGGGACGGATACACGTCTAGTATTATGATATTCCTTACATTAATTTTCAAGGGCTTGATCACCTTTAGGAATTTGAGATAGGCTGTAAGTATATTTAAGAAAAATCTTGTACATTGCTAGTTTATGTTTAAGAATTTTTTTAGCATTGTGAATAAAATAAGGGATTTGAAATAGATTTTTCTTACAGTACAAAGATTCCTTGGGATATGAAAAGTGCGGTTAAGAATAATATTTGACATTTAGTAGAAAAGCGAGAGCCCGTATTCGACGTGGAATCACTTTTCTTAAAATGTCATCAAGTTGACTGGATTTAACCCGTCAGCGCTTTGTTGAATTGCACGTAGAAGCGGTTGAGATATTATCACAGTCAGTTTAAAAATTATTCCAGTTGATGATATGGGGTCTGCAACCAGTATCGAATGTGCGGTAGACTCAGCTGATAATTAACGAGTAAGTTGTAAATGGGCCTACGTATAATATGAAATGTAGCAGCACATTACAAAAGTATCCAACGTGATTGGTAAAATGAACTAGCACCCAATGTCTGACAAATTGAATTATCAGAGTTGCAATAGAGGTGAAGAACTAAAATACTACAATTAATTTTGGTTGCAAGTAATCGCAACACACGGAGTGGATTTCGAGTGATCGGGAAATAAGAAGCTACTGAACACAGGAAACTATAAGTAAGGTACATGTGCCTAACATGGCCTAAGTTTTGAAATGTTATTTCACTCAGGTGACTTACACCTCCACAGATGACTTAAGCACAACTCGAGACTACATTACAGTGAACTCAAGAAGATGCGAGTGTTTATAACAAAATGGCGGAAAGTGGGCCATATTAATAACCACGTCATATTCGGCACAGTCAATATTTTTTTTTTGATAACTTTTCGTATTCATTATTTTTATCAACTCACAACTTTTAAATGACGCCTAAAATTTTATTTTTGTGGTCTAATTTTTTTTTTTTTCATTCTTAATTTTTGCTGGATCTTGGTATCCAGCCAGAAACCTTTCATAAGGAAGTTTCCTAGCTGGTACTCGGTGCTATCCGTTAAACGCTCTGAACTATTGGTTACATGAGTTCATGAAATCCAGACAAACATCCGGTTATCCATTCTCTCTCTATACACACACATATATTTTTTGCCACCATTATCCCCGGGATTTTTATTGCCAACGTAAACTCGGACGTTGTTGATGGAGTACGGTTTGATTCAGATACTTTTAAGTATATTGTTTCTGTCTGGTAGTTTCGAGATGTATTAGAGTCTGGCCGGGCGATCGATCTTGTAGAGAGAGAGAGAGAGAAGATCGACTGAAGATAAGCGCCGTGCCAGGTTCCGACAGTCGGATGTTCTTGGCACATGGACGGTTCTTGCGCGCGTCGAGCGGCTCCCAACACCAGATGCTACACGGAGTCTTATAGCCGGGCTAGCTGTGCGTCACGGAACCCATTATAAGCATACGGCATGGAAAATGATGCCGAAGGGGGTAAGGCATGTTCGAAACCGGTTAGCCAATCAGGAGCGGGCTGTCTGAAAGCCAAGGCCACGCCTCCTTCATGGTAGACCCATTATCTGACCACCTGTGGCGATAAACGGCGCCAGGATTTAATAGAGTTTTTATGCTTTTAACATTTCTGTATGGCGGAGAAAAAGAAAAGAAGTGGTTTTGTTTTTATTTTTTTAATGTTTTCTCCGGGCTGGGTCGTTCACAGTGGGAGATAAAAAATATCCAAATAAACCCTAACTTATGAACACTACCAAAAATCACTTAAAAAACGAACGTCATTAAAATTTTAATATTTTTTAAATTAAATTGTTTTAATAATTTACAACGATTTCCGAATACTCTTGTTGAAACTAAAGTAGAAATTCTATATTGAATTTAAATTGCTAGTTATAACACTCTGATTTACTCGAGGAAAGATGGCCAAACACAACTGCTAAACAGTAAAGTTGCACCTAGAAAGAATATTCTCCTAAGCTTTGCTCGTGATTCGAACCCAGACCTCTCGATCCAAAAACTGGCACTCCTGTCAGCTTAATTCACTATTGGGTCAGAAAATCTCAGACATTTAAATAAACGATTTCAATGCGGCTGTCTTAGCTACAAATTATGTTTTCAAGCAAAATAATGTTCAAATATGAAGCCTCAATACCTACAACGCGTAAAAATTGTATATTACAGTTCATACCTCTATATCCTTATAACTATACGACATGCGAATTCATGAAAGAAAAATTTTCATAAAAGTAAAGTTTTGGACATATTATGTTAGTGAAGATTTTAAATTTTATACAGAAAAAAAGACTCTTAAAAGGAATATAAAAGGTTAAGGTTCCATAAAATATAAAATGTGTACCAAATAGGGCACCCTTAACCGAAAAAAGTGTTAAATTCCTGTGACATAGTACAATTTTACCGTCAAAATACTGCGAAAAAAATAGGGAAAAGATATGCGGATGTTTATGACGCCACCGAAATATCATTAGCACAACCCAGTTGTATTACTTAAGCTCTTGTCAAACATAATATAAACTTTAAAGGCTGTTTTACGCGATCAACTGTAAAAACGAAAACCGTGTTGTTCATTTTACCATTAAAGCACAGTAGGCTGGTATCTAGTCGGACTCTTTCTTCTCAAACTTACATATATTAGAAGCATGCCATACAGAACTTTAAAAATTTTTAAATTTCCTGCAATTTCAAAATTTGTAAAGAAAAAATAAAACCAAATGCCTTGTGTTAACGTTCTAGCGAAGTTAGCACTAAACTGAACTAAAAAATAATTCGTTTTTTGTATGATTCTTGCAAATGATGATTGATTTTAAACATTATTTTGGACATACGCCATTGCATATTTACGCTGTATGCCATAGTGAAAACCTGTAGAACGGACAAAGAATGATTAATACAAAAAAATACAGAAAACAAGCCAAAATAAGCCAATGTCAGATGTTTAAATGCATAGACAGCACAGAAAATTCTGTGGAAGTAATAAGTCAGAACAACATTTTATTGAAAATAATCATCCTATATAGTAATTTGCCGAGTTTGGTGTGTAAATAATCCAGTTACATACTACAGTTAACCAATCACTGCACTAATGGAACACACTTGATGGCATCTCTGTGAGGTTATTCTTGCAAACGGGGTTCTGACGTCAGACCTCATGGTGTGGCAACTTATGGTCAGATCACACCTAGCCCAAGTACAGACAATGGCGAGTTGTCAATCATTTTGACAGGAAGAGAAGTCTTTTGCACAATGGTGACTAGCGTAACTATACATTTACATTATTTTACATTGAATGGTAAGGACAGTTTTACTAAACAATGCAAGCTTATTTTAAATTTATTATTACCTACGACATGCCCCAAAACTCCGCCTCTCGCCACATATTGATGTATGTTTGGAAAAACTGTATTTTATTTGGGAGTCAGATGTTGTTACATACTTCAAGAATATCATTCTTGGGAAAATTTTAAAAAACACAAGTAATGTCGCTTATAATTTTAATAATGAAAATAATTATACCAAAAAAATCATAGCATTAGCCTCCTTTGTCCTGGTCGTAGGTTATGTGTATAAAATATACGTATTAATAAATCAATTATGGAAAGGCCAAGATATTTTATCTTAACGATTAGTGAAAACACGTATTAAAACAGGCAGTGTACTTTTGGGTCCCCTATAGAAAGAAGCTCTCCCAGGATTTGCCTGGAGTTATTCAAAGAAAACCGTGGAAAACCCAAATCAGAATGTATGGGCCTAGTTTCGGACCTGCCTCCTCTATTATGCGAGTCCAGTGTTTATCCACTACGCCACCGCACTTCTTTATTCGCTGTTTAAGGCTGTGTCTCGCTCGCCTTGTCGGGTTAAGGCTTCACATGTTCATATGTTATTCATACTGATTATTTACTACATAATATTTACGTATGTTGTAGGCATATATATTGGCTACACATTAAGTACATCTCTTTAGAGGCAAATGAGTTTAAGTACAAATTTGACGATTTTTGTTTTACTGTATATTATAGCATTAAAGTTAGTTTTCTAATGAAATATATCAATTTTTTAAAAGATATTCATTGTCATACCCAATGCTGGTTTTAACTGCATGTGTTAGAGAAACCACGAGAATGAACAAGAAAGCTGAATACACAAACACACAGAACACGCAACTGTTTGTCTTGGGAAGCCTTTTCTATTCGTCTGTGCTGCTTTCGTTGTGGTATCCGAAATATTAGTTTATTTTCATCGTTGGGTTCGCCTGTGCGTCGTTGTGTTGTCGAAATGTTTTTTTTTCTCTGTATTTTCTGTTCTTGTTATAACTGTGCTATAATTTTTTTCCCCGAATAATTCCTTCCAAGGAATTATCTTTGTGTTTTATATTGATCAGGGCTGGTTTTCTGTGTGTTTGTGAATTCATCTTTCTCGTTCATTCTTGTGGTTTCTGTATGACATAAGTTAAAACTAGCAATGGCGTATGCCCATGAAATTCTTCTGATTCAAAAGAATCATTTAAAGTACCTATCACATCGTAACCCACTAAAATGTTTTTTTTTTCCTTAAAAAAAATTAGCGAGATTTATAAGAGTATAAGTCCAAAGGGTTAGCTAAAAACTACGATTCAGTTTTTTTTTAATTAACATGTATATTTTCTTGCGTACGCCGAGGGCGGAAACCCCCATTTTTCTCGCTGTTTGCTTTCAAATTATTTCCATTTGTTGATGACAATAATAGTTTCCTTTTTTTTTTTAGTATTTCAGTGAGGGGAAATTATATCCCCCTTTTATCCTTATGCATATTCTCCTGGTACTGAAGTACAGATTTACTATTTACAAAAATTCCGGCATGCGTTCATAGCTATTATTTTTTCCCCCTAGTTTATTGATTGTATCGTGGTAGTTCTAGCGTGTTCCCACGGCCGGGATCCACACGGCAGTGGCGTCCAGATTGCGAGCGTGTTGACATGATAGGAAGACCGCGCCGCGGCCAGCCATCGACGGCCGGCAGACACACGGCTTGGAGCCGGCAGAGAGAGAGCCCCGGCACTTTGTCGGCGCCGAGCCAGGCCGAGCGGGGCGGACGGCGGGCCCCGCGGGGAGGAGGTCTTCATCAGACGCCGGGGAGGCGCGCTCTTTGTCCGCCCTGCCCCACCACCCCTACCTCCGGGTTAGAGGGAGGGGGTGGAGGTAATTAATTGCCGGGGCGAATCGTCCGAGGGCCCGCCGCGGACCACTTGCCCCCCCCCCCCTCCCCTCTTCAATTGTCCGACGGGACGCGGACTGGACCGTCGGCGCCCAGGCTTCCCCCCGGGTGTTGCTGGTCTTGGCGGCACCTCGGTGTCGAGCGACGGGAGCGAAGGAACTGAACTGACCATGCCCCACTGGTACCATATACCAGGATTCCCATCTGAAGTAAACCGTTTGTATTTTGGCTTGCTTTGCATTTCAATGATTTCTTCAACACTAAATTCGATAGTGATTGGTAAATAGGAGACATTAAAGTCTTTGTTGTTGGTACGGACAGGATTTCCGCTGGTTTTTTTTTTTTCAGAACATATATTTTAGTAACTTTGTTGGGTTAGGCCTACTCGTTTAGTCGCTGTGCTCTTCAAGGTTGTTGTTTGCCTGTATTCACCATTGGGGTGGTTTTGTTTGTTTGTTTATGGTGTTTAACGACGCACGGTTATGCACAGAAGCTTAAGGCTATGGCACCTCCAAGACCAAAGTAGGCTTCGAACCACTTATTATTATATATTATTATATATTACAAAATGTGACGGCCATTTGTTAACACATTGCTGTCACATTGGTACGTGAGTTTCATTGCTCTTCACTTCCGTATATTGGTGTCACTCCCTCTTTTCTGTTCTCTGTTCTGTGATAGGTGCTATATACTAACTAAATTGAAGCGTAAATAAGGTACGCCAAAAGACTTATGAAGTTCTATGAATATTTTATGTGGCGATAGTGAATTTATAGTGGTATATTGTGCGCCATAAGCTGAAAACCTACAAGAAAACACTTGATCACCGCAGCCAATATGTCATGTTATTCTTTCCATGGCATGGGAATACTACTTCGGTTCTTTGTCACGAATTGTATAGAAATCGACAGTTGCTCGGCAATATCTTGAGGCGTCCAGGCCGACAGAAATCTGGCGTGCAATGGATTTACTTTACTACGAAGAAATCACAGGATAGTTATATAATTTACCACCTGGTTCACGAGTCATCTTCGTATCAGTTTATCCAAGCAGGACGTATTCTGCTCTCAGCAGCCCCACGCTTCATCCAGGAGAGTCGGATACGTTTCCAGACTCGAGTCCACTCAGCCCCCACCACGCGCGTAACAAACGCGTCATTGTATTGTAATTACGACATTGGTCGACGCCACTCTTGGCGGGAAACAAAGGAAGAAGCGCGTCGGCGCAAGATGGAATGCCGCGACGCTGGACGAGTTCCGTGTCAACATAGAGAGAGAGAGATAGTGGAGGAGGAGGCCCACGTCTCCGGAAAGTGAAACATGACAATGACTCCAGTATTTCCTCCTCAATGATCTCTTAATCCTTCAACCTCCCGCCCCTCCGCCCAGCCCAGCCTACTCTTATCCCGCAGGTGTCACGAGGCACATTGTCGGCGGTGGAAGGAGTTGGAGGAGGATGAGGGCCGCCTTTTCAAGAGGCGCTGCGCCGTAGAGGGCCGTCCTTTGTGCCTCGCTCGACCCGGCCATTACCGCGGTGCTCGCGGTCGTCCCCCCTTCTGGCCCCGGGGGGGGGGGGGGGGGGCGGGGAGATGAAGTCTTCCGACTCTGATCACCGCTTCAAAAGGAAATTAATAAAAAAGTGTAGCTGAAGGAGGGTGGCGTGGGGGAGGGAACAATGAGACCGCCGCCCCGACCCGCGAGGTGGGCGATGAGACAGCGGTTCCGCGGTGCCCCTCGAAGGCTCGTCGGCTCGTCCCTCGACGGCGAGGCTCTGGACCAGCAACCCGGAGGGACTCGCACCCGGGCCCTGGTCCCGCCTGGCCAGTGGGGTGGTATCCCCCCGAAGCAACTCTCTGAACTGGCGCGCAGTCTTCCCGTTGACATTCCATGGGCAATTACCATAACATGTTACTGCGTAGAAATGAAGACACGTCTAATACGCGTACGCACCTATGGTGCTTTCAACAACGCGCATACAAGAAATTTCATACCTAGAAATTATTCTGAAAATTAGGCCTATCGTTCTTAACAAAAAAAAACCAGAGTGGTTTATCTCGGGAATTTTCAGCGCTGTATGTTGTCGGTCTGCTCAAGCGACCTCGCGTTGACCCAACAGACTCTCCAGTTTGGCGCTTTTCGGGGTCTTTGGGCGACAGACCGACACATACGTGGTTCTGTCCTAGTGTCACGATCAGAGATATTCTTTGGATCAACATATTTCTTTGGAAAAATTGTAATACCTATAGACAATTATTTTAACAACATGTATTACTTTTTCGAAGTCAGATTCTGTTTTTTAATAAAAGTGGGTTTTCCATTAGTGTGCTTTGCTGACGTATACATGACGGTATGAGGAATTTGATAGTACCTACTGTTTTTATAGTAGTGTAAAATTATATATTAAGTAATAAGTTGCTAAACACACACACACACACACACACACACATATATATATATATATATATATATATATATATATATATATATACTAGCTGCAGTACCCGACGTTGCCCGGGCTGAACACAGGGTGAGGGGGACCTTTTTCGAAATCAGATGTAGTTAGTAATTGTCTTCTTAATCTGAATGTCAAGTGTGCAAAATAATTTATATCACTTTCACATATATGTTATATATAACATATATATTTGTTATTAGGAAGACTTCAGTTTTGAAACCGACAAAACTTTGTTGTTTATTAACGAACTAATCATTAGTAAATAACAAAACTACAAAATAGATTTAAAAAATTTTTGCGACGTTTGAGAAACGTCTGAAAAACTATTAAAAAGAAACAAAATCAAAAATTGTTTGTGACCCACTGAGAGTATTACAGTTTTTTTTTTCAAAGTAAAATAAGTAAATTATATGTCTGTATTCAAATTTGGGAGTGTGTTAAGTTAGGTGGAGAAAAACATTACATAACTTGTAATCAGCTTAAGAAGTTTTTAAGCACGATGTGTGGCCCAAAAAAAAAAATCTGTGCATGCGAAAGTGCGTAAGAGCCGACGCACAGAAATGTGATGGTTGTCTTCGATAATTTACTTAGTAAGCATCCATCCATTCCCTTGGTGCGAGACATGCATGCAGAAACCGTACAAGATGCGATAATGAGCATTCGCACGGACGTCTGCATTTCAAAAAACGAATTTAAACACGGTTAGCTGTAACGTATATCCGAATCTGGGACAGCGCTTCACGGTAGGGATGAATGATGAGGCATGGGTGGGAAGGGGGGGAAGTGGGGGAGGAGCGGACAACTGCCCCCTCTCCCCCTCCACCCAAGGCAAGCGCATGTCCGTCACGTCTCCAGCGGAGCGCAAACAATGGAAATTAGCGTTACATCGGGATTACACAGCTTCGTGAGTCTCCGAGCCCGGGTACACAGCGGGCTGACAGCTCCGCCCGCCCCTCCCGCGGGCTATAACCTTCCCCCCACCTACCCCCTCCACGGCACAAGTGCCGGGGCAGCGAGCGGAACCGCGGCACGCACGCGCGCGGGGTTGCTGGCCTCGAGCACGCGAGACTTGCGCGCACGTACCCACGTGCACTTCGCCATTATGTTTCGAGTCTGAACTTTTTTTTTTTTGTTCAAATCCCTCGTAGATTCTCCTTACTCATGAGACGGGACCTACAAATTTCGCGTTATTATTGTCGACAGTCTAGATTCTCAATTCTTGAAGGACTCTTGTGATTGGATCACGAGCTATCTTACACGCCCTTAAGGCTGTGTTGAACCACATCGTGTTTTTTTGTCTTTACTAGTAGTTAACTACATGTATATATGTGTATATACACATATATATAGTCCATTTACAAGGAATTATTTTGGAAACTCAGTTGCAAACGAAATCGCACGCTTGTAAAACTACAGTGGAAAGCTTTGCGCCATTTTACAAAGCACTAATTTGCAGTTTAAACAAGTGATTCCGTTGGCAACTAAGTTTCCAAGGATTTTCCTTGTCAAATTACAAAATATTTTTACAGTGTATGTAGTTTTAACACCATTCCGGTCTTGCATTTCTTGTTCTGTCACAAATATTTTCAACAGTTATTTTCTAAGTTTAATATAATGGGTGTAAACAGTCACGTAAGTTTCGTAACTATTATCATTTTCTCGACTTTTTACACTTACAATATTACAGTTAGTGAATAACTGCTGACAAAATAACAGAATAACAAATGCAAGAGGGATAAAGTTTTAAATTGGCAGAAATAGACGTAACTGATAGTATTGGCATAAAAGTAAAAAAAAAAAATCAACATGGCATGCGAAACCAAGCCTTAAGGACTAGAAACTATTTACAAACTTATAAAAAAAATTATTTTCAACTATTTTGTCGAATTATGTGCAACCCTGAGAGGAGCGGAAATGTGGCAGCAGCCGATGAACACATGCCATTGACTTGATTATGCGCGTGTTTGTGTCTAACATGGAAAAAATGAGAATATTGCATTTATCCACTCACGTTGCTGATAGGAACTGGTTTAACTGGAGGTAGGTAGTTTTGGGCAAATCGCAGACTTTCAGTTGTACAGCAACAAAGTTATTATTAGCCCAGCAGTTTCTGAAGAGGATTTTCTTATAGCATATCCCACTAACTGGTGCAGTTTACTGCAGGTAACTTTGTCAAAAATTTTACTATGACAGCTGAATATTCTTCTAAAATTTATGAGAAAACTAATTGTAAATGGTTGGCTAGCCCAGTATTTTTCGTTAGAAAACAAAACAAAAATGTAAGCTACTTAATTTAATGGAATCGGTAAAAAAAAAAAAAAAAAAAAAAAAAAAAAGGCACTCGTACGTGGGATCGAGAAAAAAAATGGTGTTTCAAAGATAAACAAAGATAAAAGAACAGTCAAAAACTCTTACGAAATACAACTCCATCTAGACACACATCATTGCAAAACTAAGATTTATAATCGAAAGAAATCGGAGTTGACAACATAAATGCAATTCAATGAAATCATTTTACGACGGTGACAAGGACAAGTTCTGCGGTGGTTGTAGAAATTTGTTCAATTAAACAACATCCAGATGCTCAGAGTTCCATCGTAATTTTTTTTTTAATGATGAACTTACAGTTGAAGTTTGCATTTTGAATTCAAACTCGCCCAATGTAGGTCTACGTATAGAAATTTCATCGCCCATTTCGTACACTTCAGTTATAGAAATATGTTCACTAACGGTGGTTGACACTAAGTGGTACAGATAGACAGTCTAGTAAAAAAAAAAAAAAATCCCTAATTTTAGCATTACAACCGAGGTAAACAACAAACAAAAATTGTTATAAAAAGACAGAAATTTTTGTTCTTTCCATAACAGAAAGTTTGCTTTTAAGGAGTATAGTTGGTGAGCTCCTTCGAGAAATGTCGGAAAGGGGAGGAAGGAGGAAACACGTGGTTTTTAAACTAATCACAAAATTAATTCATGAGTAGATATCTGAAAAAAATTCCCTAATGAATTTAACGATAAGCTTAAAATTCAAATATTAATTACGTTTGCAATGCTTCTTCTATTAGCTCACGACTTGTCAAATGAGAGACCTCTCGAAGTCTCCAGTCACAGGATACCCAGTTGAGATATTTCCCCCGAGTACGCAGAATACCGAGTGCTCCATCCTGGAGGTGTTTGGAACCAAGACTGTTTCCGCTCCCCATTCAAGAGCGACTGCAGAACGGCACAAGCCGAGAAACGATGTATGAAATATTGGAGTGTCGTTGCTGGAGAAGAGCTGGTTTGTCCACGGGCAGAGACCGTTCTTCGTGGGTGCAGAGTGTTTTATGGCGGCGTTGTGCGTTGTTCCCCGAGTTCATGTACCGTCGAGCGTCCCCGGGAGCCAACGAGGGATGAAGTCCTCCGAGGTGAGGAATCGGCCGGCCCCCACCCACAGGACCTTGTCTGGGTACGGGGTATCGCTCGCCATGAGCAGGAGGGGGGGGGGGGGGGGGGGGGTTGGTCTGTCATCACGCGCGCCGCTAGGCGGGTTATAAACAACCGCCCGGGTTAGTTACAAGGCACCTCCGCGCGCGGGGCAGAGACCGATGGCGCTCTCCTGCGGAACAACCCGCAACTAGCAGCGGTGGCCACGCGACGCAGGCTGCATTCACTCCCACATCGTCACGGCGATAGCTCAACTCCTCGGAGTGAGAGTTCACGCTTGGTCTCACAAGCCCTTCGGATTTTTTTTCTTCAATTTATCGTCATTACTACTATTTAGGGTCTCTTTCTGAAATTCTAACACGATACCTCCCTTGAATTTGTAGTTCTGCTACCAATATTTTCAACAGGTATTCGCTAAGTGTAATATGATGAGTGCATAGAATCGCGTAAGTGTTGGCGATCATTATTACTAACGTAACTTTTTACAACAGTTATTTTAAACTCACTGAATATGTGTTCAAAATAATTATTGAGAGAACAACAAATGCAAGGAAGGCATCGTGTTTAAATGTTAGAAATAGCCCTTAAATTATAGTAATGGCCAAAAAAAAAGTAGAAATCAACATGGCGCTTGAAACTGAGCCTTAAACTCTTTTTTTTTTTTGGTGTCTATTATTATGCTCGTGATTTTGCTCATAGTTTTAAATAGAATTTAATAGCTATAGATTGCGGCCATTGTCTGATAAACTGTTTTGACTTCCGAGCTTCAACAACGTCAAAGTGGAAGATTGCACCGACGTTTCGCTCTGCTTTTAAAGATGCCTGCTAGTTTTGAGAACTTCAATGGCAATTTCATATTACAATCCCAGCATGAACCGAGAGCAGGAAATCGTGGGTTATCTAATTCAGGATTAACCGTTTGTGTGTAGCTTTTGTCGTAGAACTATTTATTTTTTACGATGTAAACAGTAAATTAATAAAACTTCTGTTTTTATGCGCTGAAAATCTCAGGTTTCTAGGTTTTTTTGGAAAACCAAAGTTTCATTAATTTACAAATTATATCCTGAATATAAACAGTTTCGAAAAAAGTCTCACGTAAAAGTTGAATTAAAAACTGTATTCTACACGATTGCAAGCTCTAAGTTCATATTTTAATTGAACTGTAAATTGGCCTTTGAGTTTCTCAAAACCATTAAATCCTCACTTATTAAAATGATAAAACCATATTTATAAGCAATCATATATCGTTATAATATGGACTCATTAAAAATCATTAGCAAAATACGAATTTATAGAAGGATAATAAATAAGGAAACTACTCTCTCATCTATGATGCTAAAACGTTTCTCCCGATGTCAAGGTGGATATGCCGCTTGCCAACGTAAAAATATGTGGAGCCACTTAAATTAACTCAAGAATTTGTTCGGAGGTTCAAGTTTGGGTTATCTTCATCGATGACTGATTGGGACAAATATCTGGTGGCGGCGTTATATGGGCAAGCGCTTAATGTAAATACTGGCGTGTTATGCCTTTATTTTCGCGGAGAATTGCGTGTGTCTCTGCCTTATGAAGAAACCGGATCTGCTGATGTGGTGCTGAGATACAACTTCGCGGAGGGCAATAAATAACAACCGTGGTGGGTCGTTAAAGGAACCGATGTAAAATTTAGGGACTCCGCTCGTAACTGTTAAATTTCCGATTTACGACTTGATTACCCTTTAAAGACGAATTGATGATTTCGATAAGAGAAATATTGATCACAGGAAAATTCAGGTAGTGTAGTAAAAACTTGAATCGGCTGTTGAATAAGTATTATTAATTGGGAACTCGTGTTTTGGGATTGCGAAATTTGTAGTAAATCAGTTTAACTTAAAACTACTTTATTTGAATTCAACCGTTATAAAAAAAACTTTCATTTAAAAAAAGAAAACTCAAGCCGTGCTCGTTGGTCAACATTAAATTTCAAAAACGCAATGAGAACTTTTTTTTAATTGCTAACTTTTATAATTTTAAAATATATTTAATCACAAAGGCAAATTAACATACAAATTATATAATAAATAATATTATTTGTATATTTGGTTCCTTTTTTGGCTTATTATACGCATTATTTTATGCTGAATGAATAATAAAATGTAGGTTTAGATGCTAAAGTTAACATAATCTTACAATTGAAATAATCACACAAATCCGTGCCTTACCCGGGATTCCAACCCAGTGCTCACTCGCAGAAACTTCAATTATGCAAGCACTGCTCCAAAGAGTTCGCCTCACTGCTTCTGCAACGACTGCAAGTAAGTAGAGTCGGTGGTAAGACCAAACTTTCTGGTGCGTGATTTAGAAAATCGTCCTTATCTCTCCGTCACTGCTGAGTCTCAAAGGCTAGAAAAAACATGCAGGGAATCACTATCCGTAACCTACTGGCGACTTGACTGAATTACAAGTGTTTGTTTGAGTAAAATATTTTTTAACACCTCCTCTCGTGTTTAAAATTGTTCAAAAATATTCATTATTCTAAAGGCAAGTTTCGAGCAACACTTACAAATTCACAAGGTCATGACGAAAAAGCCTTTTTAAAAAAATATTTTTATGTGTTTATTCAGCCAAGCATTTGTCTTCTATATTTTCCTTGTTAGTAGTGAGAATGATTAATATAATTATAATTTTAAAGTAAAAAATCTACCAATAATTTAACAGAGGACATATATCGATCAAATAAATCAATGTATTAATAAGTATATATTTTGAATATTTTTGGAATTTTTTCAGGACTTTTTTGTTGATGATTACAAATTTTCACAATGTAGGCTAAGATTGCCTACAAGATGACGGATGCTACGATTTGGTGATTGGTCCTACTGCACTCTAGCATGTATAAATTAAACATGACGGTAGCACACTCTAGCAGACGATGTGTGTAATAAACGACACTTACTCCTGGTTGCAAGCTTTGAAACCCAAGACGTGTTGTACATTATATGGCACTAATGTTTCTAGTAGCTAGTATTTAAGAACAAAGGCGGTGGCTTCGTCTGCTATTAACTATCAATATTAAAAAAATTTCAACCACTCGGTGGTTGAGTGGTCAAAGGCGTAAGTTTTCTATACCACTGGTCCGACCTTTCATGGTTCGAATAACTTCACTTCCGATGGAGGCCCATTTTGTATAAAAAAAAAACTAAATATGTATACAAGGGTCATAACAAAACTGGTAGGTAATGGAACATCGACCTTGTGTTTATGAGACAACTGGCTCACTTTAGGAATAAAAAGCAGAAACAAACAATGTTTTGCTGGCAAGTGGTTTGCTCCTTGGAGCAGGGCCGTAACTAAGGAGGGGGGGGGGCATGGGGGGAATGTGCCCCGGGCGGCAAATATCAGGGGGTGGCAAAATATGAAAAGTGGTTCACTAAAACAAGTTGAAACTAGTCATTAAAAAAAGTTTTGAAAGTGTAAATATCGCAACCAATAAGTTAACCAAGAAATTAAGAAATTCTATTTAACTTGATTATGCATAATTTGTAAATATATTCGTACTTCAAATGCGTTACTTCACTCTAAGAAACAAGTATTACCATAATTCGTGGTCTGGAGTGAGTAAAACCACTGCGATGAGAGCTGGTATCTCAAGGACCCGTTGCGCGGGTGATCACTTGGCTGAGCAAGATGTAGCCCTTTCTCTGATAAATACCCTCATTTTTCCAGCCCCTACTCAGTCGCTCCTGTGTTTTCGTACCATGTGCGTCTCTGCCTGAGGACGGGAGCAGATAACAGTTCCCGAAACGTCGCTTGTTTCTGTTTTGGAAAACTATTTTGTTTGTTTCGTCTTTTCGTTTTGTCGTGTTTTTGTCTCGTTTCAACCATTGTGCTGAATTTTTTTTGGGTTAAATATTTTTGTGTCGTCATGATTTGTGGTTTTTTTTCGTTCTCTTAGTATATTTTTCTTTGTTTTTCTTTGTTTGTTGACCATATTCCTGTTACGGAATATTTTGTGGTGTTTATATTCTGTTGACAACAGCAATTTTTTGCTTAATTTGTGCTTTTTGTATTTTGGTTGTTTTTAAATATTTATTTATCTTATTTTTTAGTTTTATTCTACAGAAAAAGTGCTTAGCAATGGCGTATGTCCAAAAAACTTACATCAAGTAATGTTGAAAGTCATTGACAGATTAATTATGGAACTGAGTAACAGGTTTAAGGCTTTGGAGAACATTAACAATAAGTTTGGATTTTTTTAGTGGTGTTCAAATTCATAAAATGGAAGTAGAAGGTTTAAAAGTCAAAACAGCAGAATTTGGAAAAACAGTGCCGATCTTAACAAACAAGAATTCGTATTTGGAATTGAAAGTTTTAAGCACCATGCATTAACAGTAGACTATGAATTAAAAGTTGCTACAGCATCAACAATGTTGAGCCTTATCTACAAAAATAAACTGGAGTAGGCACATCCTAACATTACTACTGCTCTGAGAATGTTTTTCACCCAGTTACAATTGCGTCAGGTGAAAGAAGTTTTAGTAAACTTAAACTTATTAAAAGCTATTTGAGAAGCAAGATGGGCCAGCAGAGATTAATAAATCTAAGTATTATATCTATTGAACACAAACGATCTGCTTTGATCAATTTTGATGATATTATTAACACTTTTGCAGCTAATCATGCTCGAAAAATTACATTTTGAACTGAATTTCTTTGTATGGTTATCAATACAATATTATACTTAATTCAGAATCACATGTTCCTTATGTAATTTTAGTACTTAATAAACTTATTGGTAAGACATTAATTTTCACTGTTGTGCAAACAATAAACAATAGTTTGATAACAGTCTACTTCATTATAATAAAAAATGTAATTGTATTAGTTTTCCAATTAGTGTACTTGATAAATAAAAGTTCTCAATTATGTATAAGTGAATGGTATCATTTCAACCACCGCTTCTAACGAAAAAGGGTATTTTATAATGTTGGTAAGGAGGGGGCGGCAAATTAAGCTTTGCCCCCCTTAACGAATCTCCTAGTTCCGGCCATGCCTTGGAGGAGGGGGAGATATGAGTTCTTCTAGCTACAAGTTTCGTTCCATCTAGCTAGCAGGACAGGCGTGTGTTGTCTAACAGTAATAAACGCTCGATGGTGATGTTTGTAGCGGAAATTACAACATTCAGGAGTGCTTGAAAATGTCGGCTGCGGGGGTCAAAGGTTATCCAAGATGGTCACCGAGGTCAAGGTAATTCAATATGGTCACCGAGCTCGGTCGTACAAGATGGCGGCCGCAAATCCCGTATCCCTACCGGAAGCTACATACTAACAACTTAAAAAAAATATACAAATAACTAGCTGCCCGACCCGGCTTCGCACGGCTATACTAATGGAGAAAAAATTAAGCCACATCTCCCATTTACAGTAATGGTAAATAAAAAAAATTCAGTGAAAATTTATTACAATGCTGTATAATGTAGCGGAGAGAAAATTAATAGCACCGATGGTTTCCCGACTCGTGCACGCAACGTACAACTGATGTACCCGTACTTCGCTACGGCAGTCTACAGGCAGATCACTCTTGCGCCGCTCATTATACATGCCCCTCCTTATGGGTACGCCACTGCCGCGCGATGCCCGTTGCCATGGAGACGCAGAAGGCATGAACAATGCAAAATCCTGTTCTCATGCAGACAAAGTACCCACTGTTGCCTGGTTTTAACCACCCATGGGATCTAATTTTCGGGAAATGTCATCCTGCGTAACATATGGTACATTACTGTGAAGTTTCAAGTCTGTAAAATATATATACTTGAAAAAAAGGGCAATTTTTGATATTTAAAGTACCCGCCAAAATTTCAACGGTGATGAGGACTGCACTAACAATGAAATAGTCGTTGCCATAGAGACGAATGAAGCATCAACAAAGCAACAGCCGTTGCCATGGTGATTTCCTACCAAAAACTGGACATTTTGATATATTACGCCCCCGAAACTCCCCTTGGGATCGGATTTCCGCAGAATCCGTTCTTAGTGAGCGTCTACATCACAAAATGAGTAACTATGCTAAATTTCAAGTCAATCGGGTGTATAGTTTTAGAGATCTCGTGATGAGTGAGTCAGTGAGTGGTATTTTATCCCCTTGGGGGTAGAAATAATCAAAATCCTTTCTTAGCGGATGCCTACGTCATAACATCTACCTGCATGCCGAATTTCATCCCGATACGTCCAGTGGTTTGGGCTGTGCGTTGATAGATCACTATGTCAGTCAGTCAGTCACCTTTGAGTTATATATATTTAGATAATAGTATTACCAATACACCAGTATAACTATGGTTCGGAAACAAAATTCTGACACGCATTTTAGAAACGTCGCGCTTACGAATTTTGGTCGTAATGTCACATATGTGTCGAACGGCAAGACAATTATTTTATTCGCGTTACTTCCATTGCGTCGCTTCCGTCCCACCCCTGTGGTTCCAGCATGAAACTGGAATCTAATTATAATGTAACGAGTTTCTTAAATTTCAAGGTTCTTCGAATGTAATTAAAAATAATAAAAGAATAAAAGAGAGTTATTACGTAAATGACGTAAGTAATTTGTTTACTTTTGTACTTTTTTTCACTCTCCTAATATTGAAAAGAATTAATTGTTGGCCCCTCCTGAAAAAAAAAATCTTTAGGAACACCTGTGGCGGTGGCTGGAGCAAAGTCCTTGCACCCGTGAGGTGGTCGCCCAAGGAGCTTGTAAACAATAAGCCGTGTACAACCTCCATGTCGTCGCCCGACCAGTGACGCGCCCGCCCGAGTGGTCCCGACAGGAATGTCGGCTGGACGCGCAACGAGAAAGACTGGTGTCTGGCCGCCGCGTTAGGAGATGTATTTTTATGGACGGTGATTCCCCTTCCCCCTTATTTTTTTTGTGTCTCGAAGCCGGAGTTTCTTAACAGTGCATAATAAAGGAGATAATATAAATGCTAATGTAATTTCCGAGGTGGAGGCAGCAGAGGACTTGACCGTGCGTACGAATATGACGCAGAGGTGCTTTTATACTTCTGCGGTCTTGAAAACTGGCTTGGTATTGGTATTTTCGTGTGTTCTGTTGTGGCTAGAATTTACAAATATTCGCGTTTTTTTTTCAGTGATAATGGATATTGAGGTGGGCGTTTATTACGAATTCCCCATGGTGTATTCGAACGTATTTTTGTAATCAAAAAAGTATTTTAGGTGCCATAATTTTTTGTTGTATTCCACTAATTTTGAAACTAAATTTTGAAGCATGACTTTAGATTTTTATTAATATTCTTTAAACTTAAAAATAAGCCTACTTGAGCCCCGATGCATGTTTTTCTTCGAGAGCCAATTGATATTTCAAATCTGATGATAGCACTTACTCTAGTGACGAGCGTCCGAGGTATGTTTTTTTTTATCACGTGTTGCTAAGTAGCCTACCCCTACGGCTTTGTTGTCAACAAACATATCGTTTGCAAAATAAATCGAAGTTTTTTTTAATATATTATCTATTTTGATGTTAAAGTGATTAGTGCATTGTATGTGATTGCGGAAATTATTACAATTGCTCGTATTGATTTTTCACATTAATTTCCTGCCACTACAGCTGCTTCCAATTTTTCACCAATTTTGTAATCTTTAATATTGTGAAATGAACTATTAAATGAGATGTATATAGCTTTCTTGTGTAATTATCAGTTTCAAAAGGTAAACTGTTCCTGCCATAAAGTCTTTTACATCATATGGACTAACTGATGATTAGGAACTAACAACACAGCATAGTAAAATAACATTTAACAAAGAAATATTTCTTTTCAAAAATAGTTTTTTTTAAATTAAAACAGCAAATACATTTATTGGGAGCTTGCGATATTAGTGATACTTATATTTCTATGTTTATCATGAACATGGAAACTACAGCAGCATAATTGTTTTATTTAAATAAACCATTGGTTTTACATATGTCATTTTGTGATATGTACGTGGTTCTTCTTGTAAAGTTAGAAATGTATAGTTGTGTGAATTAGCGTACAAGGAAGTTTACTGTAAAAGTGAATAAATGTATATTTTTTCTGTGTGTTGTGGTGAATTTCTATGTTTATAATGAAAATGGAAACTACAGGAGTATAATTTTTTGACGTGATAACGTCTTATAAATCTATGAATGCTTGCTGCACGCAGGAAAAATTGTCACGTTCCGCCTGAGCCAAGCGTGCAAGAACCGGCCAACCACCGTGCGAGTAAATCTTCTATAATATCAAACAGGTTAAGGCGGGCTTTTTAACTAATTGTTCGTGATTATATTTAAACAAATTATTTAAATTAAATTTGCAAAAAGCTGTAAATAATATTTGAAAATTAAAAAGAATGCAATTTTTCATCAATGTTTTCTTATGACGTTATCACCTAAAATTATCGTCCGTAAACCGACATTACAGACAACCCCTTTTTTTTGTTCAAATAAAGCACTTTTTTACATGTACCCTTTTTTTGTGAAATGTACGTGGTTCTTCTTGAAGAGTTGTAAATGTGTATTTCGTAAATTAGATTAAAAAGATGTTGATTATAAAAGTAGGACAATTTTTTATTTTTGCTGTGCGTTACACGTCATTTAATTTTGAACTTTCATATTTTCTCTGAATGGATTGTAAATGTTATCATATTTGGTCTTGTTTTTTTTCTTTTCTCCATAATTTTGTTTTTAGACAAATAAATAAACTAAATAAGTTTTATGAGTTCTTTTCAGAACCTTTTTACTCAGGATAATGTTGCATTAGCTTTATAAGAAATCCATGAGTGTAGTCAATCGTTTGACTGAAATTAAATCTTGAAAATTTTTTAGCCCATATTCGGTATTGATACCTTATAAATGTTTTTTTAAAATTTTCATCTTAAATTTACCAAGAACACTGGTTAGATTATCTCAGTATCTTAGTAAATTTAGAGGTATTAGGTTTATCTACTTTAAACATCTTGGAGTGTTACCTAAACCTTCAAAAACTGTTAAGTCTACATCAAACGGTTATATCTTCCGTTCAGATGCCGGTTTACACGGTCTAAAATGGAACACAGAATTAGGAAGCTGGAATACGTCTCAGTTTCTAGGAATATCCAGCTATCTGTAACTACGAACCACTTAGTTCATTTTAGGTGCATTATTTGTTAAAAATTCCGTAAAAATATCCCTCAGTGTAAATTAAATCTGTCAAAGACAACGAAGACAACACACAGACGAAACAGTTGAGAAGTCACTTCAAGGAAGCATCCAAACTAGTTTCCACACGGGGCGTCCCATTTTTTCCCGACAACACCTCATATCGCCACAGCATATTAATTGCACTATTCCAAGTATAATTGTGATTCAAATTAGATGGTGAATAAATATATTTATTTGCATCGTTTTATTTTTAACACATGGCAATTAGGATAGTACGCGAATAAATAACTGTTTTTAGATATTTGACGATATACACGTATGTGTCTTTCAAAACCAATAATTCAGTTTATTTTCCCTCCAACATTTTTTTTTTTTGTGTTCTAAAACAAATATATTCAAGTAAATATCTATAGAAAAATTTACTCTGCCGGTTCAGCCCCCCCCCCCCCCCCTTTTCCCAGTCCAAATGCGGCGCTCGTGGCACAAGCCTCATCTGAAACGTGAAAGAAAGCCCGTATGTCTGTAGTTTCCATCACTTTTTTTTACATTTTGACGTATACTTCTTGCACAAAAATATTGTATGTTGAATAATTCCCTATCAACGCTAGTTTACATGCTAACTTACAACTAATTATATATTTTATTTCTCAATCGAATCCTTTTTACACTTACTTCGAGATATTACAGATTTTGTCAGTATTTCACACCTAGAATTTCAAAACACTATTCGAAAGTTGTTTTTTTTTTAGTACTAGAACTGTTGTTAAGTTAATTTTTGTATGAAAAGTATATTCGTAAGATTAATAAAACATTGATGTTATTATTTATAAAAAAAAAATTTTAATTGTGAGTCAATTTGAAATGCAGCACCCGCAGGGCTATTATGATCGTCGTTCGATCGTCGCTGTTGATTGACGAGCGTATAGGGAAGCACAGACCCCGATGTTTATCATGAGTAAGTAGGGGCACAGACTCGGGCCCCGCGATCCATCTTCAGATGCCCACCTCCTCCCGGTAAATAACGATAAATAAAAAAAAAAGAGCCGGCCACCGCTTGATTGGCCCACGTCAGCCCGCGGGGGGGGGGGGGGGGGGGGGGGAGGTGTCGCTCTGGGCCGGGCAGACGTGTTATTTGGCGGCGGCCAACCGCAGCGCGAGCGGTAGGCAAGCCTTGCGACGCGCCCCGACCTGCAGTCCGCGGCGATCACAGGGCGGCCGCTGCCCGCGACGGTCGGCTATTGGCCCTCCTTGGAGCTCGCCGCGGGAACAAAATGGCGGCCGCGTGGGACCTCGGGAACTCTGCATCTTCACATATTCCACAATGTCTACACAACACTGAAAATAAAAGAATACATTTTTTAAGGCTCTGCATTACACGCTATCTCAGCTATTTTGTTTTGTTATTACTACATATTATTTAAAACAATTCTCCGTGGAATTCATTTCGGCAGTTCTTTTAAATCGATTGTTTGGTGGGGAAATTATCTCACCAGACATTGACTAAACATTATTTTTGCAATATGCAAAATGTCATGCAAATTATCATAATTAGGAACAATTGTGTGGATTATTTACAGCTATCAGATACGAATCTTAATTTCTGGCGACGAAATTGATGTTGACGAGAGATACCGAGATGAATTTACAGAAGTAGCACTTAAAAGGTAGTAAAGACAAGAACATGGCGAAACGAAATTTGCGTGTGAAAAACGAGTCTTAATGATGATGTTCGTATGGTTGGTTAGCTCGTGAATGAAATTTTAATCAAGATTTATACTTAAGTATTTTTTAATTCTTTATGAATCCTTCGCTGCATGAAGAAATTGCCAGGAGGCGGTATGCTGTGACCTGTAGAAGGCACTTTTTTCTCACCTAACCTTCACCCTACTACAACACCTAAAATACAGCGTCCAATGGTGCTTGATCATACGTGATGATGAATTATAATTTCCGATTTTAAACAGTCACAATGCAAGCACTACATTCCACCCAGTGTTCCGGGTGTCCGTAAATATGACGCAGAACATCAGTTGGATAAAAGGCGGCTGCACGTTGTTTCATGTGGTAATGCATGAATGGTTTAAGTTTGAAAATATTTCCGGAGTAACTGACAATTCGTTACATAATAGCAATAAATGGACACATTCACAACACAATGCAAATCAGAGCAGCGCATTCCAAAAGAACTTTTCGGTCTCATTCCACTGTTTTCTGTATTGTATTATATTTTCGATCACCTTGAACACAATTTTAGCATATTAAATACATGTATGACTCTGAAAGGAAAAGTAGTACAAAAACCGCTCATTATTAAAGTCATTTAAAATTTATATTGAAGTTACTGAATATTTATATTGGTTCCCAGAATATCAAGTGAAGTGTATTCAAGCATTAAAGACTTGGAGCGAAACCGATTACTGCAGCACTGAATCACTGGAACTCTTTAAATAACCCTGCCATTGGCATGGGTACACATTCATTCACCGATCAAATAATTTTTTTATGTGTAACATCTTAGCTCACTGTATACGGCATTTGGTAGGAGTAATTTCGTGAATGGAACGGAAGACGCATGGAACGGAAATGTGAAATCACAGTGCTGCCATCTGTGGTGGATGGCGCTAACTTAAGTTCATAAAACCAAAAGAAAACTTTATAATTTTAACTGTTTAATGAATTTTAACAAGATGGGCAGTATTTTAAAAAAATTCCTTGTAAAAATTTAGGTCCAAATTTGTGGTTTAGTATTATTTCAAGTACTTATCGTTTTTATTGGAGCCGTTTCATTATATAGTTTAAAATTTTAGTCTGTTAATAAAATGATTAAATAGTCAACGTAGCTGCTTCGGCAACGACTTATAGTGGCGGGTGAGGTAACTACGTGTGATTCACGTCAAAAATATTATATAACACAATTTGCATACCTATATAGTTATCGCGCTCGACATTATTTTAAAGAATTCTACGGTAAATTTCGTGTCCAAGTTTCGTATTATAAGTTTATTTGTATCATGATAACACATGGATTGGCTCGTTACCGAGGTTAGATGTTACACATCACTGCAAGTACTGAAAGCCTCGCTCACATTTTTTTTTTTTTTTTTTCGTTTTTGATTGGGTCTTACTGAGTCGTAAACGGCGAGGTCGTTTGAGAGACACATTTAACAAGTACACTTGGAAAGGAATTGGCCTTTAGTAAGTTTGTCTGAAGTGGTATAATCTAAACATGTGAAACCGAACTGGGCCGAACAGGAGTCGAACCCAGTTATAATAGATTGCATGTCCACTGCCTTATCACTACGCCACCTCGCTCTATACCAACCACGTGAATATGTATTGCTTTCATACTCGCACGTGTGTTACTATAAAAGAAATTCTTATTTTCATCTGCAAAAATATATTCCTCTTATTAAAATATTACTTTTTAAGGCAATAATCTCTAATCTCAGCTCATTTCCAAATCAATTGCGTTTATACCAAGCAAGGTTTTCACTTGTGTATTCGCAGTAACAAGCAGTGCTATTTTGAAGGCTGGTTTCAAAAGGTTCAGGTTAACGCTATTATAAGTTCTGTGGAATCATTCAAACTTGATTATGAAGTCAGCTATACCTATACTATGTACATAACATCAAATTGTAGGATGGAAACATTAAATTTGTGTTACAGTATTTTAATTATGTAACAACAGTGCAGTGTTATTACAAAACCATCACACCACCCAATTATGCAACAAACCTGTGGAATCATATTTCGTATTGTTGCGAGTATAAAGTAGGGGGAACTGGGTTTGTAAGTTGTCCAAATAAATTATATTACAGTTTTATTAATTACTAATATTTACATTACTTATAAATAATTTTACTTAGAAATGTCCGATCACCACTCACTGGCACTTAAAAAAGTTTATTCGCTAGTCACTCAATGTCTGTCAAGTTCCGCAGTTCGCACTCCTCACTGGAGCTAGGCTCAACAGTAGTTCGCCCCTTACCTCGCGCCGGTCCACACACACAGTCTCACGCCAATCGGTCGCACTCTCTCGATCTCGTCGCTCCGCGTCGCGCCACTCTCGCCGATGTAGCACTTCCCTTCACTCTCGGAACTCGCCCGGAACTTGCTCGCTATACTCTCGCGGCCCCCACCCAGAACTGTCGCTCGAAACACGTCGCGGAACTCTTCGCAGGACTGCCGCGGAGGCTGACGTTGCTGCTTAAGTATACCTGGGACCCCCTTCTCGAACTGACGAGAGCGGCTGTGACGAGCCGCGTCATCCCGGGCAGACCCGACGCCCGAAACATCAAGAAAGGCGGTGTTTATTCGCACCACTCCGTGCGGTGGCCAGCAGTATTCCCAAGGCCGCTCAGCGATAGATATCAGCGCCGAGGAAGGACGATGCGTGGGGAGCGGAGGGGGGAAGGGGTAGTGACGACACTTGTATTCCGGCCAGGTGCGCTTGGCATGCCTTAAGTCAATGGACGGCACGTGACTCCAGTGGCCGTGCAGGGTGGCCAGCCAGCTCCGAACCTGGCATCGTGATCTGGTATCTCGCGTTCGTAACAGAACTTATGTACAAATTTAACGAAACTGTGTACAGCCTGTATTTTTGGCATAGCTTAAAATAAAATAAAATCTCACATTGGCACGTTTTGTGGTAACCGTTAACAAAATATGTTGTTTTAGACAAAAAAAAATCTAATTTCATTTAACTGATATCATTTAACAAATATGTTTCTCATGGCGTTGATATTCAGTGTATCGGCAGCCATAAATGGGACCACCGATCCATCAATATCGTTGCTGAACACAGCCGTGCATTATTCGTGTTAGGAATTTGCAATTATGGTATATTTGAGATAGATGTATGCAAACCGTGTCCATACCGGACTTTGAAGCGTTCTTTAAATGGTTCCTCTGAAAATATTTCAAACAAGCAAACATAATTGCCCGGGATGAACACGGCAGACTTATCTGTTCAAAAATATTCTACTATGGCTTATTTTCTTACACTTCAACGATAAAATTATAAAAATTTTAAGAGAATTTTTACTGCGAACATTCTTAATTAGATTCACTGGAATCTCAGCGATTAAATTATAGTACCTGGATGACCGAGCTTTGCTCGGTATTTTTTTGTTAGTAAATTGTGTTTTCAAGAAATTATATTTAATTACGAATTACATACTGATGAAATGATGAAATATGAATAATATTTTTTTCAGCGGCCACACGTTGTGACGCACGCTCTCGTGAAACGTGTGTAAATCATAAGACCTTTCTGCTCGTATAATGTTAGTCAAGTTTTGCAAGCATCTTACTTTAGCAGCACGTGTGGGACAAGCGGAAACCTGATTATTTTCATGAAGGTTTTCATGAAATGAGTCTTCACTTTCTAAAAATGAATCCTAGCCCCCGAAACCCCCTACATACCAAATTTCATGAAAATCGTTGGAGCCGTTTCCGAGATTCAGAATATATAGTATATACAAGAATTGCTCGTTTAAAGATATAAGAAATATAATTTAAAATTATCTCGGTTCTTCGAGTAAATATTTATGATGTAAATATAAGTAGTAATTTATACATTTAATTGTCAATGAGAAGAAGTAAACTTATTTAAGACCTTATTTATCTTTATAATATAATTGTGATTGTAGCGTATTTATGTTTCTTCGCCACATTTATTGGTTTTATTTTATCATGTGAGGATAAGTTTAATTATAGTCTTGGTTTTTTAAAGAATAAGCTTTAGGCATTTTAAATTTAATACTATAACATAAATTAACCCAAAAAATTACGTTGAAATAATAAATCCTCTATATAGTTTTATTGGTAATATTTTTATTTTGTTGAAGCATACGAAGTTTTATGTAATAATCTCATCTGTACCAAAATATTGGATGTTTGAGTCACTATACTTGCAAACTAAAGCGTGGGAGAATTTCGTGCATGATGTAAACAGCGATTATTTTAGATAGCTTATTTAATAAAACCACTGAATTTCTCTTTCCCCTCCCTTCCGAATTGTTTATGAAAATTTCTTACTACGAATGCCGTGGCACGATTTAGTGTGTGTGTGTGTGTATATATATATATATATATATATATATATATATATATACAAAATGGCTTAGTAGTAAGAGCATGTAAGCGTGTCTCGACTTAAGAGTTATTATGTTTCCTTCTGAATATGAAATAACGTCTTTTCGAAGCCCATGTCAGTGGTTAGGAAATGAAATATGTGTTATACATAAAAAATAAGTCTATTATAAAAGTTTTCAGATATTATTCCTATAATACATTTTTCAGTTAGGGATTGATCTTTAGAGATAAATTAAAATAAGTAACATATGTAACATGCTATAAAAATCTTGATTATTTTGTTTTATTGTTTTCAAGGAGTTGATTGAGTTTATACAAAAATCACTGATTACACGGTTATTGTAATCCGTTTTGCGAAACCTTTTAATCACTGCTTCCCTCTTAAGTGATGAAACGTGACGTGAGTTCCCAATCGCGCTTTGCACGGGGCGTAAACGCCCTCAAGGTGTTCTTCTCTAATGGGGCTCGCCACACCCAAACCCTCGTTACCTGCCTGCGCTCACGGAGCCGCGGAGTCACGCTTGCGTGACGTGACGGGACGCGTGGAACAACCCTTTACCTCGTGCGCATGGCCGTCCGCGTCGCTGCGAGGAGGGGTGGGGGCAGGCCTTCCTCCTTGGCGAGCCGCGCGCTCCTCCGCCTTTTAGAGCTCTTTGTTCTGCGGGCGGCCCCTGGCGGGGAGCTGGAACAATGGCGGGAGGGCGCGGAGGGAGGGCAGGGCAGGAAGATGGATTGATGTTTCCTGCTCGCGGGCCGTGGCGTGCCCCCATCGGCCCGCCTCAATACTCGTCATAATTACAGCAATACGAGCGTGCTTCGTGCAGATAATTCCCGGCGGCGTGTCTCTGCCCCCCGCAACAAGGGCCTAGCTCCGGCGAGCTCGGGTCATCGCACCTGATGCGTGGGTGGCTGCGTCTGCGTCGGCAGCATTGCGCACAGAAACAACCGGAACTCTTTTTGACGTGAAAACGTCTATTTGCTCGTTGCAGTGATAGTCGGTCGAACTTTCTTGGGCGACGAAATATCGTCAGATTTGAATAGTTAATAATGCGTCAACAATGGTTGAGCCCGCAACGGATAGTACCTACATATCAGTACGTGTTTGTCGCGTAGTATTTGCGTGCATGCGCGTGATTGTTACGAATTAGCATTGTGTAAACTTATAAACTAGTGTATCTTGGAAACGCATTGAGCTAGGGTGTCATTGCGAATAGCTTGCTAAGCACTACTGGGGCACAAGTGAGACAATAAAAATATTAGCCGGAATATCAGTGAAATTCGATATTACATTGAAAAACACAAAATAATTAAAGATATCGTCTCATATGACTCCTAAGTATGCTCGGAATTATAGATAACGCAAGTCAGAGGAAAACTCGCGTCGAAATGAATCCAAAAAGCCTAAAAATTCCGGTGCCGATCGAATGCGAGAGCTATGACAACGTAGAAAAGAAAATGAAAAATGAGACTGGTGATTAAATTACATATTAATACGAAACACTTGTAATGATTTAATCCCGACGTTTTGACGCAAAATCTACGGTGCAAACCCGTTTCTCTAAGTTTTTTTTCTATCTTTCAAACAGATACTAAGGCCATATAATACACATATACACGTTATGATTGAAAATCAAAGGCTAGGGGTACGTAGGACACGAAACTAAGTATTATTATTTATCCTATGAGTGGCCTACAGAGTCCCATTTCTGCGCTAAGGGTTGACTTAGAGGTTAGAGATCTACAAGATTCGCGTGGTTATTAAAGAGAAGCTACAATGCATAGGCGTGCCAATATGCACTTTAAATGCGTTCTCGTTGGACCAAATTTAGTTTCGACACGCCCCCAAGGACATGACACTAATAACAACAATACAATATTCAAATTCCCCAACCGCATGCTATCCGAATAGAAGATGAAATGTGGCAGCAGACAAAATACTTTTTTTGCTCAAGTAAATGGAGTTCATCCTGATACCGGAAAAAATAACGCGAACTTTGCGAGTCTTCTTATCGTCTCGTCTGTGTAGTGCCAGGGTGGAGGCAATACGTCGGGCGTTCCACCGGTCGGTTTCAATGTGGAGCAGTTTATAGGAGAAATTCGCAGTAGACCCGCAATATGGGATATGATGCGTTAGGAATACAGCGATAAAGTGAAGCTTGGAGGGAAGTGGCACGTAAATGCTATGCCGATTTTGCTATGTCGATCGGTTGTTTTGCTTCTCTTCTTGCATGAGAGCAAGAACAAGAAAATCCCCTGCTTCCTCGGGTTCTAATATCGTACTGACCTCCCGTTAGTTGATTCCACAAGTTGCCTGGTGTGAAATCACCCCAAAAAGAGTCTTCACAAGGCAGTCAACTAGCTAAGATTCAACGAGGCAACTTAGTTGAATCAATGAAACTGCCTCGTCTGAATGTGGCCCAAGTTTAGTGAAGAATGTGCTTCATTCGTGCAGGGGCTTCGGGAGGCGTAAGTAAGTGGAGAGCTATTTTTTTTTGTTTGTTTAAAAACTACCGAGAACAGGGTAACCTTCATAACAGGGGAATATTACACTTCATTTGAAAGTATGGCTGCTTTTCAAATAGTAAGAACGCGTCGTTTACTGATGCAGCCTTAATCAATATATCCTTCGATTTCAAGGACGCATTCAGTGAGAAAATAGAAGCGAAAGGATGTGTGAATTCTCTCGAAATTAACACAACCCGGTGTATCAACAAAGAAATACTTATTTTTCCTGTCCATTTGTTTGCTGTTAAATATTTATCACACACTATTTTTAGGAAAAGTTCAATTTTAACACGTTCAAGTTGATCATTAACAGGAACAGATAAACGTAAAATGGTGTGTAGATAGTAGTTGGCGGGCTGACTGTCATCTCATTTCTGCTAAATGGAGCGCTACAAACGCTGAAAGGCCAAAATAATGCATGGAAGGACGCGAGCGACTAGTCCTTTCACGAAGATCTGTATGGGTAATTCTCGAAGGCTTCTTACAACTATTAGGAAGGTCAACATAAACGTCTTACCTCTAATGAGATGCACTTTTCCATGGTTTTTGAGGCTAAATGGACCTTTCAGAAAGTATTTATAAACAGCATATACATACATATTTGAGTCACAAAAATTACTTGGCAAACATAATCGTTTGACCCATAATATTTTTTTGCGAGATGTCTTGAATCAACCACACTAAAATACCGCTGTTTTTACCTAATTCGTTTCTGAAGAATTTTCGTAACAAAAAATTAATTCTTGCCAAGCTTTTTTTTGCATTCAAAGCAAACTTTTGCCTTGGTTATGTCAATATAGTAGCTACGGCTTCGTAGTTATAGTTATAATTACATTGGTAAGAGCTATCGCGGGGATGAACTTTCTAACTAATTTGTTGAGAGAAAAAACTATGTTCCAACTAGTTGTAAAATATTTAGAAGAGCCGGCAATGACTTGGTGGCGCATCACGCTCAATAGACAAGAGTCATGGTTTCTGTTTCTACCTCTGCTACTCGGTGTCCATTACAATCTTCAGGCTCGTAGCCAAGGAGGAAGTCTGTGGGTTGCACACAACGCTAGACGTATAATAAAAAATAAATTTTCTATAAAATTGACAAACTGTTGACATGGTTGTTGCTGTACGTAGAGATTTTTGAAACTACAAAGTTATCTTTTCAGTGAAAAAATTGAATTTTTCAATGGGGTAAATTGGTAGTAGGCCTAGACAATCCTGCCTCTTCCCCAAAACAAATGACATCTGGGCTTCGCCACTACGATCTTGTCGTTTCGTCGAGTTCAGCCTCTGTGCACAACCGCGTGATGTGAAAACCATACTGTTACCTCCCACCTTCTAGGGTAAAAAGAAAATACAATCTTAATGGTATTGCTGCAAGGAAATGATCTGTAGGCACTCGGTGCATTTTGAAGTCAGCCAGAGACGGCCGCTAACTCGCGAGACGCCCGTGTCGCCGGTGAAGAAACAGTTGTTTCATTGTTTCCTGGCACTCCGCAGCGCAGGTGGTCGGTGCGATTGAGGATCCTGGGTTTGAATCCCGGGAAAGGCGTGTGAAGTTTTAATTTAATACAATTTCTTGAACATACGACCAGAAGTTTTTCACTGTTTGAAATGGGAAAAATTCATAAATGAAAAATAATGAAATAAAGAAAAATAAACCCTCAGAAAAAAGCCTAATTCAGCTGATTTAAAACCGAAAAAGACCAACAATGAACCAAAACAGGTATTATTGGCAACACAACTACGACAGGACAGTCGAAAATATTGAAACTTAAATATTAAACAGCACAATAATTCCACGGAAGGAATTTAGTTACAAAAAAATTTTTGAAGTTGTGAATTTTTCCCACAACAAACAGTGCAAAACTGCAATGGCGTATGACCAAGAAATTGTATTAAATCAAAAGAACGTATGTAGTTTTAATCCGTGGTATTAGAGGAGGTTCAGTTTGTAAGGCATAGAAGCACTAGTCCAATGAAACAAAACTGAAATTAAAACACTGCAGCGTATCTCTTATGCGGTTCTTGCTTCGAAGCGGCGCAGAAGGAGGGGGGGCGAACTACCCCGCAACAAACCCTCCCAGTGCGCGCATCAAACCGCAGACCATTGTCTATGCGCGTGCATCTATCCTGCCATTACCGTAGCCACGGACCGATCAGATATAAACACCCCCACCCCACCCCTCCCCCTCTCACTTTACCAGTTTCTTTCTCTTCTTTAACAAATCCATGGCATTTCACTTTTCCAAAATAAAACTATTACCGTATTCTCCTCGTCCGTATCGCCGTTTCCGAAGTGAGCGGCCGTCCCCCCTTCCTTCGCTGCATCGAGCGGGGCTCGCGTGCATCTGCCCGAGCGAGCGGTCCGGCCAACTCGCCGGGGTTTCTCTCACGAAGTGCACGCGCCAGCGACTGCCCGGCTCGCTCGCTTCCGGATCGATTACGACACGGCGGGCGAATCGAGTAACGAGCCGGCGGCCGCTCTCTCCCACGACCCGCCTGCGTTCCCGTGCTTCGGCGCGAACACTCGTTCTCGGCGGCATCAGCAGGGCTGGTTGGGGGCTCCAACGGCAAACTTCAGACACTTAACTGCAAAACAAATAAATAAAGATCGCAGGCTTTCACGGCCGTTGTCTGCATCTTCTTGCCCTCTGGGTGTGGACCGTGTCAGGCAATTGTCTTGCGACGTTTCGGCAGTCATTGCAGCTGCCATCATCAGGTAGACTAAGTCTGACTGACTGGTGCAGCGTATGGAGGTCCTTTTATACCCTGGTGACTGAGTTGGCTGGGTTTGTCAGCCAAAAAATAAACTTATTGACAATTGTTATAATTTACTACAATAATAAGTGTACGTATTTTAATGTCATGTAATATAATATATTTATGGCAAAGAAAATAAAATTGATAGGCCGCTCGATAATGCAGCCTACGTCACAGATAACTGCATGTGATTCAAGACGAAACCTATTGTCATTTTCAATGTACCGCATTTTCTTTCCAAGCTTTTTTTTGCGTATTGTTACGAAGAATTACTTTTGGTTTCTTATTATAGACCAATGTTATACGGTTTTTCCGTGCTTATATGCATCATTTCACTTCTAATGTGGCAATCCTCTGCTCTGAAGAAGGCCAATTCCTTTATAAAGCTTTCTTCTACTTATTCATTTCTATATTTTCGGAAATGATTGTAATAAAAAGCTTTCAGCATTTATTAACCTACTGCTTTTAAAGGTTTAAAAAAAGTATCCAGAAATTTGTCATTCCTTTTTTACAATCATATGTCTCTTCATTATTTTATGTGAAAAACATGTTTATTTTCAATAGTAAATAATGCTAACTCAAGGACTATTTATTAATATCTGCTGTCGAATTATCTGACAATTATTGGTTATAAGGGTCCCGCATATCTTTATTTTCTTTGGACAGAACATAATAATTCTCTTCCTTTCCTTAATAATAAGAAGTCACAAATATGCAAAAGTGTATTTTAACTCTTGCACTGTTGGACATGAACCTTCTGACTCAGTGACCCTGTATCAGCCCAGTTACTGAATTGCTTTTAAAATGTTAATTAATTTAATACACCTAAAACGACGATATCGCTCTAATTAGTTCTAAAATCACACGATATTAATTGCACCCTTAAGGATGCGGGTAACTTCCACTGAAGTGACTAGCTGTCGATGTGCGACTCTCAGGACCCGACATCCTTGAACGTGGTTCTGAAACCAAACCTCTAAGGTGGAGCTGAAACGGATCACGTGGGTGGAGACGAGAGCACCCCGAGAAAGTCCACGAACCAACGACTTCCGACTCCTTGTTTTTGTCATCAGATGGAGGCCTTATATCACTACCTTTCAACAGAGTTCTTAAAATGATAAATAAAAATCAATAGACATAATAATATTGATAAAATAATACATGTCTAGTTACTGTTAACCTTTCTTCCCTATTTTTCTTCTAACCCATTTTTGTCATTTGAGTAGTAGGCCTGGAAGAACTCTTTGTTGTACAATAATTTTGTTCAGTATATTTTTTATTTTATTTTTAGTGCCTAGTTAAGATAAACCGTATGTTGTTGTCAGGACACACCTAAATAACAGTTCCCTCCCTCCCCCCCCCCCCCCACATAGCAGAGAACTACCTCATATAATTAAGGAAACGTTTAATTTCTGAAAGTTGTGAGGAAGATTCTTTAAATCAGTGGGTTGGTCATTAATTATAGAATTAAATGTTTTGCGGTACGCCAGCCATCACACGCCAGGGTACTATCACCAAATTTTCCCCCTTTCGCTGAGTTATTTTTTAATTGCCCCAATTGGCCCACGCATTTAATTCGGGCCGGATGTTTTTTAATAGTTCCGAGCTGCGGACTCACACTACTTATTAAACGCCGGGGCTGTAAATAACTGAAATTACGAGCGCTCGGTATTGGCCCGCGCGCCAGTGATTGAAACGGCATTGATTACAGGTTCCGTGAGACCGTTTTTACGTCCGCGAGGTTGGCAAGAAGATGTCCCGGAGCGACGGGATATCAATCACGCGCCATCCTGATTAATTACACCCCCGGGAGGTGAGCTCGCTGTTAATCCTCGCGCAGACACCCTGCCGCCGCCCCATCCGCCGAGAGAGGGGAAATGGGGGGGATGAAGGGACGTCCACCATTCGTGCTGCGGATTAGAAAAAAAAAACACTTAAACACGTAGCGGGGTGGAGTGCTTTCGCGGTTATTAACTTTAAACATCTTTAACCGGTAAGCTTTATAGGAAACATACCCCGCCATCTTGGATTTATTTTTTGTTATAATTCCTGTTTTGAAATATATATCCTAGTTAGTAGCACGACAAGCGGCATAAATAATATATTTCCTAGCATTTATACCCTGCTATCGTCAGATAGTTATGACCAGGCTTTATATTGTGCCCATTGGAAGGAAATCACTGGTTATTCCATGTGGACATAATAGTCACCCACACTAGACCACGAATGTTCGCTTCAAGAAAGGTTAAAAGATAAGTCCCGTGGTTATTCTAGCCATATAATTCATTAAAACATCCCGTGCTACAAGTTGTGGCCAATTTTTATATGATCCAAGATGGTCGACTTTAACCGCACTTAAATGTGTAAATTGTGTGACAGTTGCTTCAAATAAGGTTTACTCCGCTACTAGACAATAACAACTGCTCTCTACTGGATTCGGTTAAACACTTAAGAGGCCACTCCAGTGTTTCAGGGGCACTACGCAACCCGCGTTAACCTCATAAGATTCAATGCTATTTTCATTTTGCTTATAACTTATTAACTAATATAGATTTCGAAATGATGCTTGCTTGATATGTAAGACAACGATGCTCTTATCAAAGCCTCTTTCTTCAAAAACGTGCATAAATTATGGTTTTATACTAATCTTTACTAATATGCATAAGTGTATTGTCTAGGTTTGAACCATAATTTATGCACGTTTTTGAAGAAAGGTGCTTTGATAAGAGCATCGTTGTCTTACATATCAAGCAAGCTTCATTTCGAAAACTATATTAGTTAATAAGTTATAAGCATAATGAAAATAGCATTGAATCTTATGATGTTAACGCTGGTTGCGTAGTGCCCCTGAAACACTGGAGTGGCCTCTTAATACTACTTTTCTAATTCCAATGCATTTCTATCGTTCTCAAATAAATTCAACAAGCTAGAACAAATTCAGCTCAACACGCAAGAAAACAGCACAGAACAAAACGGCAACGAACGAGAAATTTACGAAGAGAACAGTCATTAAAACTTACAAGAAAGTTGAAAAAGAATTTGTAAAATGCATGGAGCACAAGCACAATTGCAGATTAAGAATATAATGTTAAAGACAGAAATGAACAAATAACGACCTACAAAAGACAACCATCGGCTTAAAATTGTACAAAAAATGACAAACCATATAAGAGAAACATAAAACAGAGATAAAAAACAAACCAAAACACAAAAAAAATCGAAAAGTATCTAAGAACAAAAAAGTTATCAGTTAAAGAAATCAAAGTTGTATTAATATGCAATTAATTGTGAGGCTTACAAAACGTGTAATTACACACACGTATTACTGTAGAAAAGGGTTTGAAAACGTCTTGGTAGTAAAAATGTTTTATGTTACAATTACTCCATCATTCATCACCCGAGCTATCAACACGCCATTGTCTCTTGCGCAGCACACAGGACTGTAAGTATATCTGTCAGGGAACAGTTAACGCCCTGGAAACGCCCAAGCCTTCACTTGTTCGCTGTCAGAAGTTTATGTTCCTTCCCCGCTCACCGTGTTTCGAGGCTTGATATGCGATGCCAACTTAACAGCAGCGACGTATCTTGAGAACTAGAGTCACAACGCGCAAGCTGATGGGAAAGAGAAGCGAGTACTTAAATCATGTTATGATTGAATTCTGCTTCACATTCGCTCGTTAAAAGCTACTCGTGCTTGACAACGACCAGCGTGTTAGCCTTATTACAAAAGTGACTGATCAACGCTGCAACTGTCGAATCAGAACACATACGCACGCGAAACATAATCACAGAGTGATCGCAAAATAAATGCAGATTTCTAGCGAGAAGGATTTGGTGTAGAAACACACTTCGTTTGATTTGCAGTCTTACATGAATAACAAAGAATTTTAACTCTTCAGGTCATATACAGAGGTTCGAGCAGTAAAACTACTTAGGTACTACCATAGGCCTGCACAGGACTTTACTAGAGGGAGGAGGGGTGGCCATATTAGGCAGCAGCCTAAAAATCTGAATAAATTTTTACGTGTATTGCACGCAAACCAATTTTTTAAACAAGTTAAACTATCTAATTGTAGCTGGAGAATAGCGTTTAAAAAATACTGTATTTTAGAACAATAACGTTATGCCAGTAATTCTGTCTGTATAAAAACGGAATTCAACCTAGTGGTGCTAGAAAGGACCCATGGTACCTTATTATGCATTAATTTTATTAATACAATACTACTGTGTTACTATTAACAGATTTCATTTTAGGGTGTATATTTAAAATACGAATACTTTGACCGTACATTTTTTTTTCAAACCGAAGGAATCCACATAATGCTTACTGTAAGTTATCATTTCAATACGCAAAGAGTACGCATCACTGAATTAGATCGGACGTGGCAGCAAACATAATTTAAGATCTGAGTGCGCAATAACGTGTAATTATTCAAATTCCGACTTATTTCTTCCATCTCGTCCAGCGACTCCGACTCCCGTTTTTGTTGCACGGTTTCTTTTCTTCGTTTTTCCTTCGGACCTGTAATAACTGAAGGCACGTCAAAAAAAAAAGGGAAAAATAAAATCATATACACTCAGTCAGAGGCAGAAATAAAAAGAGTTTCGAAGAAGGAAAAAAAAATGTTGAAGAGGGGGAGAGAGAGAAAAAAAGATGAAACAGAACAAAACGTGGTTGGAAGGCACTCGCTTCGGCACATAAATTGTTCTTGCTTCTTGTTAATAGCCGAAGCCCCCCTTGAATATTACCTGGACGTTGGTTCCATCATTTTCACTCTCTTCCTCTCCTCTCCTCTTTGCGACCCGGCTTTCTGCTGAACCCCCAGCCGCCTCCTCGTCCTTGCCCGTGGGTAACTGCGCTCATTCTCTCTTCTAGAAACACGCGTGTGTGTATCTCATCATCTGGCCGGCGATGTGTCCTTTTGCTCTTGTTCGTCCCGCGGCCTTCCATTTAATAATCAGGCTGGGCTATCACCGCTTCGGCGGCTCCAGGGCTGCAGGGTGTGGGGAGGCGTGACTCGTTCCCGTCGCTATTCCGGCGATGGGCGGAACGAGATAAAACATTAGCCCTCCTCCTTCACCCCCTCCCACCACTCTCTTCACCTCCCGCAACCCTCTCGCGATACCGCATCGGCCCCGCCGGGGAGAGAATTCATAAACGGCGCGGTCGTTATTATACACACACAGAGCGCGCTGCATCGTGTCTCCAGGCCGCAGCGGTAATGGCCGTGTTCATCGCCCTGGAAGTCGGCGGCCACAAGGTTCGACAGACCAGCGCCATTTCCTCCCACCTCCCCTTTTTTTTTTTCCGCCGAAGCCAACGTTCCTTAGTTTCCACTCGTCACAAAGGATCGGCTAGGTTCTTGCACTTCATACCATCGTATCCAGAGGACATCGCGAGAGTTGAGACGCGACCATAAGCAGCCAGAAGCGACCAGAAGCGATCAGAAGCAACCAGAAGCGACCAACCAGAAACAAGCGACGACAGGAAACCAGAAGAAACAAAAAGTGACCGGAAGCAACCATAATCAACCAGAAGCGACCAGAAGCAACCACAAGCGACCAGAAGCATTCTCTAGCTTCAACGTCTCACACGTGAAATATAACTTCATTGTGCGAGGAAGAATTTTATTATTGCCATTTTCACCAACAATTTTTCGTGTTCTATACATAAGAAATGAATAAGTACTAAGCTATAATATTTCGAACTGACCCATCTCGGTCTCTAATTTATGTTAGCAGAACAAACGTTAGATGAATATAAAGACGGAGGGTTAGTAAGGATCAAAATTTCTTGCATAATGAAAATGCCAATTGATTTAACACTACACTAAAAATTCTTATTTATTTTGTGTTTAAAAAAATTACATAGATACTAAATTTGCATTAATCTAGAGTCTGTCTAATGAAGACATTCAGTTATTAGGTAATAAGAAACATTTTCTTACCACCAAGAGAAATTTCAATACCTACTACTTGAATAATGACGAAATTCTAGCTTTTGTGGTGTATCGTAGGCCTACGTAGAGCTGCTAAACGCAAGGTATGACATAGTATCGGAAAGTAAAAGTTACTTTACGATAATGATCCTCGGTTATCTTTATCCTCTGTTGTGTTGCTGGTTGGCAAAGAGAGATTTCTCAGGAGTCAGATAATTACTGCCAAGAATGGTACAATCTCTTAAACAAGCAATATAATAAACAACCCTAAGTTTTTGTTTAAAATGAGAAGATTTATTTTTTAAAATATTGTAAAGAGAGATGATAGCTTTTTTGTAAGAGTAAAATCGAAAATTACTCATCTGATATCTTTTTTTAAGTGTTTGTGAGCTAAAATTGTTTCAGATAGAAAATTAAATTTTTTTGAATCTTTCTTAAGTTATATTTCCGTAATATATTACAATATTTGTGACTTGAACAAAAAAAAAAGGCTACATTGTCTCTTTCTTGAACTAGCTGATTAACCCGTCAAAGATAATTAAAACAAAATAATCATGTCGCACTGAACTGCCTCGCGAGCTGGTATGATATATATATATATATATATATATATATATATATACACATACACACACACACACACACACAAACGAACTACTTCATCTTCCCGGCACACCCATCAGTAATTACATCTCTGCAAACAATAAAACTTAATAAAGTTCAAGCCAAACAAACCTCTACGAAATAACTAACACACTTTACACAGTAAACCTGTTTAAGTAATAAAAAAATACACAGGTATAAAAACCTTCATAAAATTAAATAAGAATCACAATTAATATTTATGTTATTACTGTACAAAAGTTCCAGTATTATCACTAGCATCCTTGGATTATTGTATCCTAGGAGGTAAATTAGTTTTTATAGCCCACCAAGTAAGAGTGAATTTAACCAACATTTATCATATCATAATAATGTTGTTAGACATGCATCCAACAGCAATGGGCCAGAAATATCGTAAATTTGCTGGTAGAGACACACTATTTCTGACGTGGCATTAAGCTTCTCTGTTTCAATAATAAATACATAACTCTCCGTTTTGCAGTGACTGGATGGCTAAATCAGTAATAATTAAGAAAAGTCTGTAAACTTGGCAGTGAACATACTTAATTTTCAGATAGTATTTATGTCATTATCTTTACTACTAAATCGAAACATTTTTCGTTAAATTAAATTCATTTTGAAGGCCCGTTTGGAAAATATGTAATTATATCTTGAGCTTAATATTAATTTAGAGAGCTGTTTTTTTGTAGTTATACTTTTAAAAAAACGTGTGCGTGTCTTTCAGTAGACAGAATTGTAACATCTAACCTCGGTAAAGAACCAATTCATGTGTTCTCATGTTGCAAACACACTTATAAAACGAAAATCGGACACGAGTATTTCACATTGAATTTTTTTAAATAATGCCAAGCGAGATAAATATACGCGAATTGTGTTTTCAAATACATTTCTTGATGCGAATCACACGTAGTTTCCGCACCCGCCGCTAGAATTCGCTGCCGGAGCAGGTACGTCGTCTTATCAAATCATTCGATAAGCAGACCAAAATTTTAAACCATATAATGAAACCCTATAAAAGAGAAAAAGACTTGAAAAAGTTCTAAACCTCGGAGTTGGACCTGATTTTCGACAAAGAATATTATTTAAGAAAATTAAATTAAATTGTTAAAATTCACAAAATAGTTAATACTAATATTTTTCTTTTCTTTGTGAAGTTTTGTTCATGTTATCCGCCACAGATGGCAGCGCCGTGGTTGTTACACATTTCCGTTCCTTGACTTCCCTTCGCATTCACGAAATTACTCCCACCGAGAGCTAAGACGTTACACATAAAAAACCTTGTGTTGTAAATCTTCATATACCTGCGTGAATCTAGGTACCGTAGCAAGTTTGTTTATATCGCTATTTTCGAATGACCAACAAACATGGACCTGAGCAAGAAATCGTTAAATCGCATCTTCCGAAGGCCAGTTACGTGGACCTACCTCTTAGCTGTTCACAACATCGGTCAAGTACAGGCGTGTTTCTCGCGAAGTGACTTAGCATCGTCTTCCTACAAGTCCTCGAGGCGGCGTTCCTTAATCCGGGACCCGAGAGGCGAGAAAAAAAAAGAAGTCGTTGTTCAAGATGGGCCGAAAAAGCCAATGAAAGCTCGCCGCTTTAAGTTCATAATGAACGGTATTATTCTGTAATGGCGGGGAATAAATTTTTGTTATTCGTTTCGAAGGACGTATAATCCTTTTCTTTCCGGATGTACTCTAGCCAAGTTAATGGGAAATAATTTTCGTAAGTATTTATTACAGTTCTTTGAGTCTTCGGATGCACTTATTTTATTTTTTGAAAGTGTAAATACAATAAAATGTCAGAATATAACTTCTGTTTAAAAAGTCCTCCAGCGATCTAGCTCACTGACAAAATACACAAAACGTTTAGTTACGTTTTCACACAGAGCCGTCAGATGTAACTGAAGGCCTATTCAATTTTCAGGCATAAAGATACAAAAGTGCTGTGTAAGCAAATGATTCAGCAAATACTCTCATTGTTAAAAAAAAATAGAAGTGTTATCCCTAACTTTTAAGGTTAATTTTCTCTCCCAAAAATCATATATTGTTCTTTGCTGTTAGCTTAAGAGGTCTTCAGTTTCCGTTAAACAGTACATGCCACTTAGCTGCAAATTTTCTGTCCCGACTTGATGCCGTATCATTAAATGTTTCCTGTCAAAGAGACAGTATGTGACAGTATTTCATTGAGTTATTTCGTCTCAGTGCACCACTTACGTCAGCATAAGCACAAGGGCCCAGATAGCGTGTGTATGGTAAAATTAAGCATCTTTACTTCCTTTGATAATTTAATTCTTAAGTATAAATATTATAAACTGGCATTGAAAAAAATGTAAATTATTAAAATCCTATTATGATCATTGGATTAAGATTTAATGGTTTTATTTTGACAAGGATGGTTGTTTAACTCGAAAACTAATTTACCCGATTAAGTGTTTTTAAGTAACTCAATGAATAGCTACGATGCAATCTAATGTTGCCACTTATTATTTAGGAACTATCAGATGCCAGAATAGGACATGCGTGACAGATATGATAGCCTATAGTTTTATCAATTTTTTTTTCAGTAACATAACATCACTTGAACATATCTATTTAGGCTTACTTTTCAAAAATTTAAGTTTGGTAATAGGAATTAATAAAAAATTTCAACCCTTTTGTTTGTCTGTTAGTTTGCAAAATAACTATGTAGAAACTGTTTAATTGTAGCCAAGGTAGGCCATAGAATTGGTTAATATCAAGGCTAAACATATTTGAAATTGAAATGGGGTAAATTTAGATATATGATAACTGAATCTAATGAAGTGGACGGTAATTAATATACAATAAATGCGAAGTGCTATTTTATCATTTTTCTAAATTCTACACCCAAGCGTATGGAAACAAATGGTGAAAGCATTATGGTTTCATGATAAAAAAAAATCTTATCTCCAAGCTAATTATGTGTTTGGTTAGATATTGATTTTGAATACTTAAATTACTTCTCCATAATTTTACTTAGGTATATGTTAAATAAATAATATCTTGCACAAATATATTAATCAAGTCGATATTGAACGTTGATAAATACTGCGCTGTATGTATCTTAAATTGCACAAACCTACAATGCAGATAAAGCTGCATGTTGCGTTGATTTGTTTATATAACAAACATGACTGTGATTCTTCACGGATTTAATAATAATTTGTTTGCATTTTGGCAATATTTATGAAATTTTTATCACTTTAAAGTTTTAAACGTTTTGGTATTGATATTTGGCTTTTAGAGCTACTGGAATTTTTACTATATCAAATAACATGTGACTAAACAAATTATAGTATTTTTTTTGTATTTATTACACAATTTATATTTTTCTTTAGTTTACCTTGTATAAAGAAGCTCTCAAATAGTAATGTGACATAGGGCTGCTTGCAGTGTCAGGTAAGTAAAATATAAGCAAAAACTTTGCAGGTTAATCAAAGGGAAAATACTTAAAGTAACGACTGTGCAAGCCGGCCTTAGTCCTCAAATTTATAAACCTCTTTGTTCTGTGGTCCTTTAGCTTACCAAGTATACTAATTCTGAATTCCATATCAGTACTATAAAATAGTTCCTCCTGCGCCTGGCTTTATGGCTGAGGTGCGTGAGGTGCCTACCGCCATCTTGAGTTGAGACATCACGGTTGCCATCTTGGATGACCTGGACCTTAAACTTTTACCTTGACATTGAACCCTTGATCTTAAAATTTGACGTTGCCCTTTGACCTTGACTTTTACCTTTGACATTTACATTAAACATTGACCTTAAATTGACATTTGACCTCAGTCACCATCTTGGATTTCGCCATCTCGTCATCGAGCACCCCAATCCCCGAATATTTCAATTTTCGTTACGGCTGCCATCTTGAACTCTAATAACATTCCCGCCATCTTTTAACTGATGTCAATTATATATATATATATATATATATATATATATATATATTCTGATGACACAACCACTATCTTGTAATCGTCTGCTAGAGGCCGCCACCTTGCATAGTCACAACCAACACCTTTTTTTTTATGTTCTGCTGAAGGCCGCCATCTTGGGATTCCGTCTTTTTTTTTGTGTTTGTTTCTAGAGAGCGCCAGTATCGCTCTGTCTCATGCACGTAAGGTCAATGTTCCATTACCTGCTAATGTTTTTGTGGTCCTTATCAACATATTGCATTTTATTTTATTATGCAAAATACATTGGAAGCGCGGTGATTCGAACCATAAAAGCCCTGAAAAGCATTGAAAAAAATTCAATATTGATTGTCAAATGTATATTTACAGTTAATCTTCGTAACTTTTCAAGCAGTCAAATGAATTTTTATTTATAAGTCAGCCACAATAAGGAAAAGTAAAATAAAATTTAAAAACTAAAAAAATATTTTAAGTGTTTCTCAGTCATACTAATATGTCACTATTGCATGTTGAAAAGTTTAAGTAAATAAGCTTGTTAATGTGTGCAGTACATAAAACTTCAACGTTTCAAAACAATTGTATCATGCTAGTGTATTATTGTTTAACATTGTTTAAAATACGCTTAAACTCGAATGTCGCTTAGATGAAAATCTTAAGATGTTTCCTTTTAAAGTTTTTTAATATGAATATTTCCTTTAGAGATTTTTTTGGAGGGTCTCCACTCAATGAAAGGAATTATATTTTGTTTAAAAAAAATATTTGAAAAGAACACTACTAAAAAAATCAGTATGTACATGATAGTTTCAGTACTTTACGCTTGCTCATATCTTAATGGTAAAACTTGCTTTTCAAAGATGTTATTAGTCACAATTAATAAAAAAAAATTCACTATTTTATCAAGTATTAAATAAGATTGCATAACTACTATTAACATAGAAAAATCTCGAATGATTTACAATATTATTATAGAAGAAGTGTATTTACTTAGTACTATATTAATTTAGTAATGAAATTTTACAAATAAACATTTTGAATCCGAAATTAATTTCATCGTATCGAAAGGAAAAAATCCTTATTTACAATTTTGATCACCAAATCAGCTCTTGATTACGCTTTTATTCAAGTTTAATACTATTACTATGCTATATATACATATATATGCCAGAAATTTAGATAAATTGTATAGTATTCCAGCATTCATCTATTGTGATGCCTTTCAGAATATATGAAATTATTTCAATATTTTTTCTAATATCTTATAGAACGCAAATAAACATTTCTACTTATATTACATAAATGTATCCACGTTCTGATATCGTATTATAATGTTTTATAAATATATCTTTGTAAATCATTTTAATAGAACCATGAATTAATAGGAAATGGGAGTCCTGAGGGAGAAACAACGCGCAGGCGGCAGGAGATTTTGGAAGACTTAGTCTGCTCATAGAATGGCGATGCTCGTTTAATGTTTATTTGAACTGAGTGCGGTCGGATAGGGTTGAACGTCACTGTATCGTTTGGTTGATTAACTCCGCCTCCATTCGCGATACGCCATTCAGTGGTTGCAGTGGTATAAGGGTCAATGTGGGGTCATAGCTCCGAGTCCCACCTCGCCCACGGGTGTGCTTAGAATTCAAGTTAGTTTGTGTGTGAGATGTTTCGCACTATGCCTCCCGACATTAACATACGTATTCCCTAAAATAATTAAAATTCATTCAGTGTAGCCTAATGAGTTTGCCTTCATACGTCAATATATTGTTGCACGATTTCATATTGGTAACCTGTGTGGAATAAAAAACTGTTAAAAATAGTTGTTCTGTTAACACCTGTTACCTACTTTTACACGCGGTAAATTTATTGTAATACTGAATTAATTAATTACGCTAAAAGTATTTAATACAAATGCCAAGGCTTTCTTAACAATCGTAACGTGACGCAAAATATGGTATTACTCCAATGGTTTAACATTAAATATTTTTACTTGAATTTTTACATTCGCCAAAGACAAGCCAAACGAACACAAAGGTAACCGTGCTGGTTAAGTTCAAATTAGTCTTTCTTTCCTTTTTTGAGTGCTTTCTCCAAGTTACTGTGCGCCTTCTTCAAACTCTTGCAATAAAGAAGAATACCACGTGCAATAACGTTCGGTTCGAGGACGCTTTCAAGACTACTTCGACTCTTGAAAATGCACATAAGGTTTGAAATGCATTTATAAATTCAGCGCGCGAAAGAGACTGGGTGCTTAAGCTCTCTGTGAGATGGGCTGTCCCGTATTCCTCGTGTAAGCTAGTTAAACAAAAAAATAAATGCATCTCGCGCAGGTAACACATCTCGGCACCGTGATATTTAGAAGGGTAATGTATATGCCATCCCCGCCTCGGGAATCGCCAGTCCCGGCCGGGCCGAGGCGCGCCATAAGCTAGGCAGATAGCATCGCGCGCCGCGGGAGACGTGGCGCTGTGACCCGGCGGCCCAGCCAGGGCGAGTTACGGACCGGTCCGAGGTTCACGCGCGCCTACACTGTCGCAAAGAATTGCAGTCATTGGCGGACTTTCAACGAAGAAACCGCCTCAAAAAGACGCCTCATGGACGGCTTCACCAACATCGCCTAATTTTCAATGGCTGCTTCAAGGCTCGCGCAAGGACTGCCCAGCGCATATTGAATCCTTTTCACCGATGGTCAAGGAAACTCCTCGCGATCTTGATCAGTGCTTAATTGAGGCGGCCGAAATCCGACAACTAGTTCTTGAGAAGCCCTTACCGATCCCAAACAGATTAAATAAAACATATATGCTGTGGAGAAACACAGCTTGCCGAAGAAGAAAACATAATTTTTCTTGTGTATTAATGTTTTGGTTGAAGTTGCAAAGCGGCCACGAATATTTCAACACATTTCTGATTATTATGAACTAGATAAAAGTGATTTCTTTACGAGATTTCGTACTAAGAAAAATGTTGTCCATGGGGTTATGCTACACATCGAAAATTGTTTGGAATTCCCTTCCGGCAGGCTAGAAAATTGTTTCTATTTGATGTAATTATTTATTTTTAAATTTTAATATAGTTGGCAACAAATAAAACACTTTCCGAACATTATCTTATTTTAAGGTTGGTTTTCATAATGTCTATATTCTGGTGCCAAACAATTTGCTATGTTGCTCCTGAGATTTTGATTGAGTAGAATAAATACTAAACAGTTCAAGACAAAATTAAAACTATGTTGATAATTAAAACATATTTTATGCACTGTGTTAATATTGCAATAAAGGAATACATTTTACGTCAATTACTGTCAGTGTGACTTTCTGAGTATGGTTAATGTACTAAACATATTTTCTTCAATTTTTTCAATTTCGTGTGGTTTGTATTTTTATTATTTTTTTCTGATTATTACTCTGTATGTGTTTGAAATTAATTTATAATATTCTTGTAACCTGCTTCAACTAATTTATTCTTTTTATGAATTTTTTACATTACGATATTTTTAAACTTGTTCTATTTTAATATGCTAATTATGTTCATCAGGGATTTATGGAATACAAGCAAATAAATAACCAAAACTGAGGGATGAATTAGTTCAGAAAGTGATATATGCTAAAGGTAGGCCTATCAAAATATACCTATGTTGGGCAATAAAATTGCAATGTTATGCTAACCTTTAACAATAAGATCTTCTGTCGCACCAAATACAAAATCATCGTCATAGGCTTTCTTCAGACTACTTTAACTTCTTCCCATCAAAGTCCGCCACCAGTTTTCCAGAGATAAATTTTCTCATTGGAATGTGCCACTTTTTCATCACGTTTTAACACTTATCACAAATTTTATTTAAATATTCTTTAGAGCGCACAGCAGAAGGTTAAAATTAAATGCCTATTTTTACCATGCCACATTCTTTTATTTACTTGAATCAGTGTCTGTCCAGTTATTTTCTATTTCAGTTCTGTACCTCTCAAATAAGATCAGGACCTTCATTTTCTCATCCGAAGAAATATTTTGCGTTCTTATTCTTTTTTGTTTCTTACATTTTCATAGTTAACTCTGACGTTCAAATTATACAACTTTATTAAAAAGTGTAAACACAGAAACAACACCGAAATACCGCCAACAGAATAAACATTCAATTTTCTTATTTATTAAGAATTTGCTAGTATATACCAAGTAACATATTCAAATACCACTCTGAAAATTATTAGTGCTTTTATTGTACGAAGCGAAACTCTATGGTAAGACAGTCCCTACCTATGCAACTCCTACTTAAGTAGATGTTACGATGGTGAAAACGAATTTTGTGAGTATTCACTTTAAGAATCGCCTAAGCTTAGGCATTCCCTTGCTGAGGGTATGTTTAGAATAAATTAGTGAAAACGGCAGTAAGAGTTCTTCGTAGTTCCAAATAAAATAAATACTCGTGGAATTGTTGGGGAAAGTTGTTGGGTCCAGTTGTTTGAAATCTGGTGATTTGTACTATCTAAGGTAAATTTAACGGTTTCTGTTCATGGGAGTATTTGTGCTAGTGAGGCGGAATTGTAAGTGCAACGTTTGCTGGTGTTTCTAGCGCGGAGTCTCCTCTAAGTGCAAGTCTCCGAACTGGCGCGCAGTCTTCTCGTCACGCGTAGGGCAACTTTTATATTTGAGCGGTAACCATAACATTGTATGTCAGAAAAATGAACATAAAGGTGTATTGCAAGTGTTTTAAGAGATTTAAAGAATCTGTGCCGGGATTTTCATGCATAAACAATATTTTGAAAACATGAGTTTTAGTCATTTGCATTCTTCTAAAAATACAATTTAAAAACAGAAATCCGTTAACAGAGATAATCATCCACCCTCGGTGTGTTTGTTAAGACTTTCGTAAACAGACCCCACTAGGAAATGTTGAGCGGTTTTCAAACCACGTGGTTTTGTTCTGAAGCTCTGCACACCGTATGCGTGCCCAGTTAAGGGGGGCCCTTGACTGATTTGACAAGTACAGTTTTGTCTCATTGTTGACAGAAGAGTTCGTCACCTACTATTTCCAGTAACCAAACGATATGTTCAAAGAAAGCAAACTCGACACCCTTGGAGTTGCGGAGATCTGTGGGTAACTCGTAACCGGCACATCTCGGGAGCCGACGACGAGCGTTTCTGACGGTGTGGAGGAAGACCCGGGTGTCGAGATGAAGTGTCCACCCCGGGGAGGCGTTGGCGAAGGGCCGCCCGCTTGTCGCTCGGCCGTCGGCTCCACCGAGTCTACCTCGGGCGCGGCGCGGGAGGTGCGACGCTGAAAGAGGAGATTATAATTTGTTACAGTCATTGAGGGATCCATGGGAAGGTGAGGAAGAAGTCGAGGGGGGAGGGTGGGATGGCCCGAGGCCCACGAGCAAACCGCGGGCACGGCGTCAAGGATCCCAGGCGGAACCGGAGGGGGATTATAATTCGAGGAGTAGTGTGCTGCAGCTTGCAGCCGAAGATGTCTCCCCGCCTCCCTCGGTCCACAGCACACTGACAGGGGGCGTGTAACTTCTAGACTTCACAGATCCCTTACCTGCTCCCCACTCCTTCTCCACAAAGACCGTTGGGCGCGGGGGGGGGGGGGGGGGGGGGAGAGTGTTAGAACCCATCTCCCGTCTGCGAGTCCACGTCTCTTACCGATGGCTCCTCGATACAGCCCCACCAGATGAAGGGGAATTCTTTTTTCTACCTGCCAGCAAATATTCGACAGGACCCACGCGCATTTTATCTTGTTAAAAGAAAACAACCTTGCAAGGAATCACCCTCGCCTTATATTTCAATTTCCTTTTTATTCGGTCGAAGATCTTATTTTAGTGCCACATTCGTGGGATACTCATCCCAAGAAATATTTTATTTGTTGTTGTTGTAAAATGTTACAAGAATTTTTAAATATACTTGTCATTAGCTTTTAAGTATTTCACACTTGTATCACTGCAACGTACCTCGAAACATTATATGAGTTGGCACTTTATGAACAAATATAATTTGTTATAAAATTACTCAAATTTTCCAGTTGAACTATGGGGGAATAATAAACATTTGCATGAACATAAACCTACACAGATTTAATTGCGTATTTATTGTATTCGAAAAAATAATTTCCGCTGTGTTATTCATGTTTTTAATTTCACAAGAGAATAAAGTGATACAAATATGCATCTCTTTTATGTAATATCAATATTATTTAACGGTATCAACCAAATTTTATGTGCATTTATAATAAAAACAACTCCAGGAATAATAAAACATACTACTTTCATTACTTAAAGTTACATTTTCTCAAATACGTATAGGATTGAAATAAAAATTCAAATAAGTTATTTATACATGAAGTTTGAGGACTCTATGGACGCTGCAGGTCAGCCAGACCACGCGTCTGCCTGTGGGTGGGGTGCGATGCAAGTAGTGTCCATCCCTCCATTACCGCTACTCGCTTTATTCGATTATTAGCGGCACCTCGATACCCCTTTGCTCTTCTACAGCGCTTTCCCATTGAACTCGGAGAATCCTCTGAGACTCTCGAGGGTTCGGCACGTTCCCAGAGCCACTGTTCTCGATCCTGGAGTGTTCTGTCGGAGCATCTGATGACGCAACACTACGAGAGGGTGAGGGACCCCTTGGTGAGCGATAGTGGACGGCGAGCGGACTTCGTGTGCGGGGACTGGTGCATCGGCGTACCGAAGCATCCGGGTGTTTTATGCGCGGCTGACGAGTGCCTAGTGCGAGGCAGTGTGCTGAAACAGAGAGGTGCGTGGTAACAGACAGGCAGTAGAGAGACCTACTGTCGAACCGAGATCCAGTGGGAAAAAGTAAATTGTGGACGTAATTAAAGAGTAATTAATTTGTGGGCAGACAAATTGTTATAACCTAACGAAAACTGTAAATAATAGTTCATAAATAAAACTTTATTTAATTAGGCTCTTCTTTCCGGTCCTCTTTTCCTCACTCGTAACAACACGTAACCTACACGTTTTCATTCATTGAACAATGTTGCTTTTAAACTTCGAATTATAAAAGTACATGTGTATGCTATGTGTTATGTACCTATATAATTCAATACAAGACGCATAAAATTTAAATTTTATTCAACGAAAGGACTTTTCATGAAAATCATTTCGCCATCACCCAACATACTTTTTTTAAAATATATAACTTTTTTTCTTTATAATATAAAAAATAAAAGATTTTTTTTTGTATTTCACTGCAAAGACAAATTTACTAATTTGTAATATTACTAACATGTACACTTTATAAAAATGACTACAGTGGTTAATGAGTTATAAGTACAGTAACCAAACATTGAAGATCGGCACAAAAGAGAAAAATGTTTTTAAACAATAGGCTATAATATTTTTGTTTGACTTCAATTACAAATCTCCTTAAAGTATGGGAGTTTCCTGTTCTTTTTTTTCCTTTAACTTGTACAACCAGCATGGTCCACCATTTTATATTTCCTCACTGCACGCAGCTTGCATTTAACATATGGCAATGCGCCACCTCAGGGGACACCGAAATTTTACGGAAGATAGAAGAAGTGCAAAAATTAATGGACAACATTCAGCTTTAAAAACAATATATTTTTTTTAAATATCTTTATACGCCCCTATTCAACATAAAACTATCTATAGCTAAATACATATTTCTAAGAGAAAATCAAATTTAGAATTAATCTTTAGTCTATGCTGGAGACTATAGGCATAGTTTTATTTTGTGATGAGATGTTAGGCCTATAAAAGAAAAGCTCGTAAAGCAGTTTTACGTATATTTATGTGTTAAATCTCAACCATAAACCTTGCGTTCTGTTTAAACGTGGGCACGATCCACACATCACCACTGATTTTTTATTTATCCCCCCCCCCTTTTTTTTTACCCAGAAACTTAGCACTAGTAGCCACTGGTCCTTCCTGTTGCCATTGGCTGCAAGGTCAAGGCTGCAAAAGTTCATTTAGAGAACGTCTCGTAGTTATGACAAATAACTATTCCGCTTTATCGCACAGATGGGAAATTCTCTCGAAGTGTTGTTTAAGTGTGTAATTAAAGCGAAGCATTGCTCGCAGTACAGCGACCCGAATAAATCTCAGATCGATAGCAGTCTCAGTCGGGGTTGTTGGCGATGATGATGTCTGCGGGAAAAGGAGCGAGTGCTTTGTTGGCGGTAATGGCGTTCATTGTGGACGCGTCATCGGCGTAGTAACCTAAAAACTGGCCCTAACAAAGATATCCGATCACAAAACACGGCAGGGGGCGCCTATTGAGCACACAGGCACTCTGGCCTATCTAGAACAAATCGGAATTGTTTCAGTTCTGCTGGGAGACTTAAAAAAAATTAAAAGAACTACACCCATCAACACTGTCAAGTTTCTGGGAATTTGAACGCAAAATACTGGGAACAATACAACATTAAAATATTTACACTATAGAATCATGTAACCATGCCCGGGTAAAAGTGATGAACCAAATTATTCATGTTGTTTATTAAGCCCCAGAGGTAGTCACAACTCTCAGAAACCCGCGTTTTAAAGTCCTAGCAGTGGCTGACGTAATTCTGAGCTGGCAATACACAGGACGTAAGCGTGAAGGAGCGACAAAAATTAACTTGTGCTTTCTAAATTGGTATAAACGATTCAAGTAATTGAGATTAATGTGACTGAAAGTTCTGTTACCGGGCTGTTTGTGACGGTTGTTGTCGGGAAAGGACATCTGATCGCGAATAAGGGCTAAGTTCCGCGGACACTAGCGAACGGTCCCGTATTCTCCAGCGGGAGTGGGGGGGGGGGGGAGGGAGGAGAAGGGCGTGTTTAACACCCAAGCCCCGAGGTCTTCATTACTCAAAGGTCTGGTCTCAAAGTGAACAGACTGTGCCCAATGGTGGCGGGAGTGGACCTGACCCTGCGGGTAAGGTGATTTTCCCTTGAGGTGTCGGAGCTGTTACCGGCTCTAGTATCCGAGACATGATCCAACAGGTTCACAGAATGGGTGCAAGGATGCGAATATATAGCCTCTCCGCACCAAGTGGCAATCCTCTGCCTCCACATGGGCACCGCTGTTGGGGGCGAATCGTGGTGACCATGTTGGGATGGGTAGCCTCAACCTCTGGTCATAGCATCGCCTTAACTGAAGAGGACAATGCCGGGCGTAACCCTGCCGCAGTGCATCCTCAATTGCATGTATGGGACCAGAAATTGTGGATTGGCTGAATCTGCGGGCAACAGCAGGTGCGATTGAAACCTTTCTGGGGGGGTTCGACTGCCGAGCCCCGGCGTCTCGGCCCCAAAGGGCCCCATAGTGAATGGATCAGGCCTATGGTAATGGAAGGACTGAGTATGGCGCTGCGGTGTTGCGTGCACCCGGGCTTAAAAAAGAGCTGTAAACCGCTCGACTAGATGTGATACGTTCCCCTAGTTCAGTGGTCGGGGAGGTACCGAGGCAACCCCGAGGCCCTCCAGCGCACACACCATGGTTGTCATTTCTAGCCAGGGCTTCCTGCGATGCCGCCGGATGAGTTCAGGCACTTCCGGGCCTTAATCGGCTGTAAATCTGCCGGGCCGAGGTAAGGCAGGTCGGAGGGTAGTCCGAGGAGACGAGGACATCCAGTGGAGTAACTCTGAAGAGTGGCAGTCGGTTAGCTGCTGGCGAACGGTCTGCCGAATCAACGCCAAGTTGGTAGTAGTACGGGAAGAATCCATGAAAGATTGAACGGTGTCCAGCTGAGGTTTCCTACAAGGCCCAGGATTCTGATTGAGTAGGACTCGTACTTGGTAGTGGTGCTCCAATCGCTTGGAGCAGGCTCCAAGGGTTTCCTAGCCTGATGCGGAGTCGACGTTGTGAGCGACGATACAGCTCCGGTATTAGCCTGGATAGCTAACAGAGGTTGGATAGGCCTCCACCGGACCACGGGTTCACTGGGTGTTTTGGGATGATCTGGTCGGCGCCGAAGCTCCAATACCCTCCCAATCAACAACAGGAAGGGATCCCTAACAGTTCTGTAATTTTAAAAGCTCTGGAATATTTTAAAACAGAACAGGAAGTTACTCCCACACTACCCTTCAAGGGCGCATATTGGGAGGGGAACGTTGAGAAATGCCGGCCGCAAGGTCAGAATATAATATCTATCTGCGCCCAATGGTAACAGTGACTACTGGCGAACGCGGTCCTTCTAAAGTCTTGTAACTGTGTCGGAAAACTTTATAAACTTTAAGACTTAGAAAACAATACCATAAGGACTGCACACTTGAGTTAAATCTTTGTGTAACTAACATTTAACTCCTCATAGCGGTGAAATATTACACAACATATATTATAAACTTAAAAAATTGAAATAAATGAAAAAATTCAAATATTTGCTAGAGTTTATTTGACCAGAATTTATTCCTCATAGAAGTTGGCTCGCCTGAAATTACAATTGAGAAAGGCTATGTCAAACACTGTGTTAGAGAACAGGCATTAAAGACGAGCCAGAGAGAAGGACGAGTCAGATAAAGTCTGTGCCACGTGACTTGTTTAAAATATGACAGTTCTCAAAAGCACTACATGTGGAACTTATCTCCCAAATGGCACATGCAAAGCAACAAATAATGCTACAAATTAATTTTTTTTACAGAAAAATAGTGGTAGAATAATGCATAGACCATTTGCACAACCATACTTGAGAACTGTCAAACCTGGAGATTATGTGGCTTTACAAACAAACACCGGTCAAAATGTTAAAAAAAAAAAAAAAAAAAAAAGGAGGCTCTAATTTAGTCTGACAGTCCGTGCTGCTTAAATTTTTAGTTGAGATTTTATTACATTACTAGGCAAGTACTCCTATGTAAAGACTTTATTTCTGAAAAACAATTATTTATGAGTTAATACTATATTGAGGATCATTAAAAAATTATTTTTATATTTATCTCTTTAAATAATAAAGGTAAACTTTGGTCTAGTTTCTACAGAAAAGTTTAAAAAGAAAATTCAATATGGACATATATTAAATGCTTAAATTGTATGCTGTTTCAGTTCCATAATATACAAGCTACATTTTTAAATCTGATTTTAATAAATTTATTAGTTTCCTTGTTTTTCTTCCAAGCAGGGGCCTTAACCATTGAATTTTTGAAGACTATGCAGAAACATATAATCTGTATTAAGCGGCATACATTAAGTTTTAACTTGCCTAATTATGCCCACTACAGAAACCTGCGTAAAGATTTTATTTGTATTTGATTTAAAGACTGGAATTTTCTCATAAAAATCTTTTATTTTTAAAAATAAAGGTGTCACATTTTTTCTCTGTAAGTTATGAAAAATGAAGTGGGTTCCTTGCTCAGTTGTATTTCAAATTATTGTACATTATAAACATTACATCTCACTATAAATCCCCTTAACATCAATAAAATAATCGTAGTTTTATTAATTTCGTATTTGCACCTCGTGGAGAATTGCAACATTAATAAAAATATAAATTTTTGAAAACTTTTAATTTTTTTAGAGAAATGGCTACATTTTGGAAGGCCTATATTTTTTCAGATAACTCGAAAATAATTCTAATGCTTTATAAGTGAGAAATTATAAATATCCAATATCAGAATTAACCTATTTTAGAACACATCTTATCATTTTAAAAGTACAATTCTTATGCATATATATATACGTATGTATATGTATGTTTCTGGTTTTCAATGCGAGGTACGAGAAGTTACGCCGCAAGTCTGATAAGACGCAACCCGCTGTGTTTCAAACAGCGGGAGAACTCCAGGTCTCGCCTGCTGGTTAGGCAACCCGCTCAGCGAGGAGATGGAGGAATGTTCTCGTTCATTTGACCGTTGCGCAGCCATTGAGCATTCGCCGGCTGGTTATGCAACCCGCATTACTTTGGCGAGAAGAGTAAAGAATACTCTCGTTAGTGACCGTTGACTCTGCGACTATTTATACAGCCTAGATTTTAGCAGACAGGTGACACGGAAACCCACGCACCAAGAGACGACACCACGACTACGAAAGGGAGGATGTCTGGCTATGGCCACGACTCCGAAGGATGACGTCACCACAGGGGTGAGCCCTGTCACCAGGAACCACGAGCCGAGGCGTTACCATGACGGTCACCAATGCATATGGTCATGGGTTTTGAGTCCAGTGGCGACGAGTGAATACTTGTTAGGTGAGTCAATTTATGAAAACGAGCTAAACGTGATGGTGGGACAGGGCACGACAACACACGAAGCTGGTTCGAGTCCCGGACGAACGAGTAACACTCGCTCAGTGAGTGGCCCGCAGCAGGTTAGGAAGAGTCGACAACAGCCGAGACGACGACACAGGCGGGGGGGTTACAGTCCGGCGCGGCTAGTAACCGGGCGAGTAAGAGACGTCGAGGAGTACGTCGAGTGCCGGCGCTGAGCTGCTGAGAAGGGCGCCGATTGGCTCGGGTCTTGGACGCCGCGTGGAGGACGGCAAGTTCTTCGGCTCCCGGTGTCCCGGGCCGAGAGCTGCAGCGTGTGGCTCCTGAGCAAGGCGAGTACCGACGACGATAGTTGCCCCAAAACCGGCGGTTCCTTCCTTCCTTTCACGGAAGCTAGGAAATAAAGAGTGTGTTGAATATTTTTTTTAAACCAACCAGTATCTAGCAAGAGTGTTTGAACAATGCTTAAAGTACCACTGTAAAGAGGATCGTTTGGATGGGTTGAAATTGAAAGTCATTTCTTGATTGTCAATATATTTTTGTATTACAAATATTCTAATTGTACAGTGTAATTTAAGTGATGTACCTATACGTTTCAATAAACGGGCAGTTACAATGTTTTCGGAATTATTTTTCAGTGGGTGTAGTAATCCTTTTAATGCATATAAAATTGTTCATAGCCTTATTTCTTATGTTCACAGTTGGTGGACAAAGAATTTCACGTGGTCGACATTAAGAAGTTGACAACCCACGAGTATTCTGCTATAATTAATGAACTCCCATTATAAGTGTTTATGAATTCGTGCTGTTTATTAATATTTTTAGTATATGTCTTTTTTGAACTACTGTGTTCCTGCATGGAAACACCCTCGCACGTCTTGTTTCGTTTTGTAGAGAACATGTATTTATTTATACGGTTAAACGGTTTATACGGTTAAACGGTTTTGACTATTTCGTTTAAATTTATCATACAGCTGTTTTTATGGTGAAAAATCGATCTAGTTAAATTTTAACTGTAGAAAATATCGTTTTAACTTACTTTTAAAATATTAAAATACGTAACGCAACAGTAAAACTATATATATCTATAGTTGGCACCTTTTTATCATAATGATAAATGGAATTGCAAATATAAAGTGAGTATTGTGTGTGTCACCTCAATAATAGAGAAACGATTGATGAACTGTCATACAATTGGAAAACACTTTCACGATTTAGATACGGCTAATATGTACACATTTACCATTCTGTTAATACATTTGAATCATAAATACACATAAGATTTAATTTTTATTGAACCTTGTTCCTATTATATTTTCGTAAACAAAGTTGAACATTATACTATTATTGAAAGAATTAGTTGTGTCAGTCTTTAGGTACATAAATTAATATGTAAAATTTTATATTGTAAATTTACATATTTATGCACAAATACCTAAACTTTGTATCAAAAAATGATTATCTTTCTTGATACATGATCAATAGTTTATTAAAGGGTGCCTGCTTGTTTATAAAATAAGAATATGTTATACCCCGCCACTACTACCATTTCGCGTGTTTCAACACAACCATAACCAACCTTTCTTACAGGCAAATAACAAATTATGTTATTAATATCTTTAAAGTTTATGTTTAACTAAATAAATTTTGTTATAAATAAGTGATTCATTTTAAGTCAATATTATAAACAAAATTTAAATATTAACTGCAGCTGTACATGTTTACATAATAATTAAAGAATATTATTAAATTTTTCTGAGTTAAGTTTAATCATCCAAATATCGTTGAATTTATAATTTTTATATATATATAATTTAGAATATTTAACGAAGTTTGAGTTTGACCAAGTTTTATAGAAGTGAGAGTTGGATGGGTTTAAAAGTTTTAAGTGATTAACATTTTTTTTAACAATGTTATGATAACGTAGATACAGAATGTGTCTGCAGAAAAAAATTCCTATTTCATATAGCTGTGATTATATGACCTTGAAAAATTATCACCAATTAAGTCTGTCGTAGAACAATAATTGTGTGAATGATTTTGTAAATTATTTACATGTTTGCAGCAAAATAGACTACGGTTTCGTATGATCATAAGAGAACATTTTATTGATGGTCTCGAAATGAAACTCCTTATAAGGGAATTTGGTAAATAATCAGTAATGTAGGCTCTACTTTAACTTAATTATAAATAAATTATGTTTCTGTAATTTGTTACCTTCAAAGGTTATAAAAATTAAAAACAGCGATGTCTCAAGAAAACCTTATTTTCTGTTAAGTACTTTGATATAGGTACTACGTCGAAAAACCCATTTTGAATCTTATTTTCAGACCAAAAAGGTTATTTTTGATACAATTATAATTTATTTTTAATGCCATTCCAACCAGACTTAAGTAAATAAGGAGTAATTTCAGTTATTTTGTAGAGAAATCATTAGTGCTTAACACGTTAAAGATACCGGTATGCTCAAAGTAGTGTTGATTTTCCTTTATTCAAGTAATTTTTAAGTCTTAAAGAGTTAATTTTGGTTTTAGAAGCTTGCTCGCAAGGGAAGTGATAAAATGAGTTTGGAAAGCGTTGAAAATATTTGAAACAACCGTGAATGGTGGTTAAAAGGCTAATTTTCATTGTTCTAGCAATTTTTTTTTTTTAATTTAGCTGAAAATGTTAAGCATGCACATAGTTACAGTTATAATGACTAGAATAGGAAGAAAAATTGTGACAACAGTCACACGAATAAACAATAAATTTAAACTGTGATTGATTAATTCAATAAAAAAACTTTCGTTAATGGATACTGCAGTATGAAATAATAAAACTTACTATAAAATATAATTCTTTTTGAAGATGTGATTAATAAAATTTGGCAATTTTTCAATGATTATGGTAATTATCAGCGCTACTAAACAATAATATACTCTGAATAAAATTCCCTCAAAGAATTTTTACTGTAATTTCAGTACAATATACAATGCTGCAATTTATAATTTTTTTCCCAGTACCAATCCTTTTTATGAGGGAATGTATAATGACTATTTGAGATTAAATAAATACATTATAGCCACATGAATATGCCTTCTACTTTTATAGCGTGGACATTTTTGAGCTAATAAATTATTAAACTGATTAAGTGATTTAAAACAGTAAAATACTATTCCCGGACTCGGTTTTAGATGTTGTAAATTGTTAAATGCACTTATAATAAGTTATATAAGCAGGTAAAAACAATCTTAAGAAAAAAACTGGAATCGTTAGCTGTGACTCAACCGGTAAGTTCAATAATATACATGAAGCAGATTTAAGTTGTTTAAATTCAAATTTCCTAGGTTTGTTGGTGGGTGGCTGTCACCGCCCTCAACTCTTCTCAAATCCGCTCCGCTCGAGGTCTGCGGTCGCACCAGACTTCACTTACCGTGAGAAGGTCCTCAGATGTCGCGTGCTCAAGAAGCAAGACAAGAGTCAGTGGTTCGATCTTAACCTCTGGCGTGACTAATATTAGTTAATGAACACAGAGACGGAGGCCAAGTGGTTCGGATTCTCGCCCGTATCTCTGAAGTCACATCGTCCCAAGTCATCACCTCCTCCGCGTTTACTTACCGGCAGGCAGCAATCGTAACAATGACATTAACATTGCCTTAGACATGTGTGTATTTTTTTTTTGTGATATTGACGTAGTCACAGAGCTTGCTGGTTAAGCTAACACACAAATATTTTTTGTAGTCTGTGTTATGTAACGTTTCTCGAATTTTGACAACTCTAAAATGTGGTACATGTGGTATACGTATCCATTTTCTCAACTTTTGTTCTGTCAACAGCGTCTGTAAACAACTTCACGTGAAGGTCAGTGTTCGTAAACAAACATAATGTGTTATTACAAGTGACATTCGGTAAATGGATGCAACTGGTACTCTGTTAAAATATTTAACCTTAAATTTACGGAGAACACTGGTTATAGATTATCCAGCGATCTTCATAAATTTACGGCTATCTTCGAAAATTTACGGACACTGAGATCTCTTTCTTTGAACATGGAAAAAAAAATTCTTGGTATATTAACAAACATTATAAAAACTGGTTAAGAAAACACTTATTTTATCCACGTGTTAGTTTATACTTCTTTAGAACGAAACATACAATTCGGAAAACAAAATATGGCGTAGTTTCTAAAAAGATTCAGTAATTTGAAATTACGAAGAACTATTCGTTTACTTGAGGTTAATTCTTCGTTGAGAAGTCTGTAAGTATACGGTAATTCCTAATAGTGTACTTAATTAGACAACAGTAAAATTTTGGACTAGTTACGTAACACCGACTTTTATTGTTAGAAAACCTTCAATTCAAGTTAAAATGCAAGTCCCTCGACGTGTTCTTGTGCGAAAATACAGCTAAGCGGGGTATAACATATTCTTACTTTATAAACAAACAGGCACACTTTAAGGAACTACACAAAAGATTTAATTATTATTGAAACTTTTTCCTATTATATTTTTGTACATATAGTTGAACATTATTTTTTTCTATTGAAAGAATTACTTGTTTCAGTCTTTAGGTACATAAATAAATACGTAAAACTATGTATTGTAAACTGACACAGTTATGCACAAATACCTAAAATTTGTATCACGAGATGATTATCTTTCTATATGCAGAAGCATGAGCTTGTGAAAGACACTTCGGGAGTTGTCTTCTCGCCCGCGGTTCTCGCGCGGCGCAGTCTCTGTGCGGGCAGGGCAGCCGGCGCCAGCAACGCTCTGCCCCGCTCCGGCGCCAACAAAAGGTGCGCGCGGCGCAGGTCCACCGGCGGCGGTATGTGCGAATGCCGTTCCAGCTCCGGCGCGGCATTTCGCTCATTAACGAGCCGGAGCGCTCCGAGTGCCGCGGTCCCCATGGGGGCGGCGAGGGGGCGGCGGAGGAGTCGGAGGGCGTGGAGTTGGCGCGGCGGGAGATCCGCGGTCGCCCCTCCGAAATTCCTGACCTTTTGTGTCAGCGACGGGGCAGGGGTGGCCAAAAAGCGCCCTCGGTCGACGTCCTCCCGGGGTCCTCGGAGGTCTGGCTCACCGCGAAGCCAGGTCCGTGCGCTTCAGCAGGCCGTGTTCGTCGGGACCAGGCGAGGACGTCGACCGCCGGAGTCATTGCCGGCTCCGAAGAACATGGGTCTCCACTCTGCTCTGGGTTGTTGGGCTCCAACACATGACCCTCCACCCTCCGTGTGATGCCACAGTGTTCACCAATTAAGCAATAAACCTTTACTTTTATTTACTTATTTACATGGCTTTTGGTAAGAAACTCTCCCGACAATTGTTTTGAGTGATCTTGTGAAACGATGGCCGTGGATCGGAACTCGAACACGGGTCCTCAAGAATGCCAATCAAATGTTACCACGGCTACTCGTATACATAATGTCAGAGAGTCAGGCGGTGCACTGGACTCGCACTCCAGACTACTCATGTTTGAATTCCGTCCGGCCATAGTGACTCCGGTTTTCCATGGCGTCTCCAAATTGCTCATGGTTAGAGACCCGGAATTTCCCGAAGTCTTCTGGATTAAGACTAAAGTTCAAAGCGTTATGTTTGCTCTAGCAACTTTGCTTTCCCGTTGGCAGATTTCTTAGCGTTAAACTTTTTGCTCTCATTAATTTGCACTACCTGATTCGCTTATTTCTCTCCTATAGCTGAGTATCGTTGGCTCACGGTCGTAGATGGGCGTGTCGAAATAACTGCAGTGAAATCATGAACACAGAGCAAGTGTATGAAGATTTGCACTCTAGCTTGAATCCGCAAAATTTCCGTACCTCTACTCATGGCCAATTTAGAATGGTTCTGCATTATAGACCTATAGACCTTGGCTTTTACCTTTCCTAAATAATTCTGGTTTGTGTTATTTTGTGTTTCGGTTTCAAATGTATTAGTTGCTACTCAACGAGACGTAAAACACAAAAAAAAAATCATGTTAATTATTGATGGTCTTCTATCAATAATCTTTTTGCTAAGCTGAATTGTTAAAAAAAAGTATAATTTAATTAGTTCATTTTACATAACTCAGCGTCCAATGGCACTAATCTTAACAGAATGAAGAAAATATATGTAAATACCTAGGCGCGGCTGAGCCTAAGAGAAGCACTTATGTACGCCATTTACCAGGTGATTTGTTTGCTTTGAATTTACGTCTCATCAGCAACTAGGTAATCACAGACGAACACTCACAATATATGTTAAGATAATTGGATAATGAATCGGCCGTACCGCCTCAGCATTTGCCTAGAGTTATTTCTGAGAAACTGTAGCAAAACTCAAAAACAGGATGGATTAATGGATATATGGACGGATAAATGGATGGATAAATGGATCAATTGAAAGATGGATAAATTGATGAATAAATTGATGGACGGATGAATGTATGGCTAAAAGGATGGATGGATGGATAAATGGATTGATGGATAAATGAATGGATGGCTAAATTGATGGATTGATAGATGGATTGACAAGAGTTCAGACTCTTTTCCTCGTCTAATTTAAGTGCAACATTTTACCGTTTCGCCACTCGCGCACAAAGGAGGTTCCACTAATGCATAGGCTGGACTGTGTGAGTGAAACCAAGATTTTATTTCGAGTGAGAGAGGGGACACTTTACCTTAACCTAATCTCTTCGGTGCACAGTACTTGAAGTACGGCTACAAGAGCAAAGAGTACCTGTAAGCCTAGTAATTCCAGGGTGGGGCTATTGTTTTTATATATATACTACCCCACCTTTGCTGTGCCGCAGAGGGTCGGAGTTCAAGCAGAGGATCGTCAATCAAGCAGTTTGGGCCCCGCGGTAATGAGGTCCCTCAGCTTACAGCCTTGACCGTGCGACCTTGTCCGTCTGCGCATTTGCGTGCGTGGCGGCGCGGAAAGTAAGCTGACCTTCGTGGAAGCTTTGAAGGCACGTCGACGTCGGACATTACATTCTTCTTCAGAATTTGAAACAGCTACCTTGCCTTCTTTGTTGCTGCACTGTTAAAAACAAATTCTCCTGCAATTTACGAAGAAAGATGGTTACAAATTAGCCAGGCATATTCATAAATTCATCGTTAACTTCGTATATTTACGGGTACAAATTTCACTTGATTTGAACATGAACCCAAAAACATAACTTTGGTATTTAAGGAAAATATTAAAATAAAATAAACTGTTTCAGATTCGTGCCAAAACACATTTTATTTCTCCCACGTGTAAGTTTACCCTTTTTATACAGAAAATTAGAATTCGGAAATGGACTTACGGCGTATTTTCCACGAATATCCAGTTATCTTCAATTACGAAGAACTCTTGTTTTATGTTAGGTGAATTATTCGTTGAAAAGTCTGTAATTTTTTTAATTTCTAACAGCGTGAAAATATAATGCAGACGCGGTTTTAGCCATAGGTACTAGTTTTTACTGACTCTGCAATGAATATAAAAAAAATATATGGAACGCCCAATTACAAGACATTATTTGACATATTTTTTTATCCGAGAAATATTAAAGTACGCATCGAATGAATTTATTATTACAGCCGAACTGCAATCAAGAATGAAACGTGCGTCTCGGGATATGGCTTACCGTCTGGAGATCTGATCGTGAATTAGCGTTTGACGATAGGATAAGGGTGCCATGTAAAAACTCCTTTTGCCTCAGTTCTTTATAGTCTGTGTCATATAGATTGTCTCAAATTTGACAGTTCTGAATAGTAATATCAACGGCATTATCTAACTGCCACTGTTGTTCTGTTAACAGTGTTTGTAAACATCTTCATAAGGTTGTCAGTGCTCTAAACCAACATAACGCTTTGCTTTTAAAGTAACATTAGGAAAATATGTACCAGTGATAATATTTATGGCCATAAAAGAATATCCCAGTTATAAATTTTAATAGTATCAACTGTAAGCGTTGTAGAGTATTGGTCCAAGGTCACAATTAAAAAGTAACCCAAACAGGTTTAGATAAGCGCATGCGCTAATACTGATTTGTTGTTTTCTCGCTTGCAGCGCCACCTACGCAAAATGGCGACTCCTGAGAGTAAAGCGTTTTGTGTTCTGCAATTTGTTAAGAGTGAATCTGTAATTTAATTTCAGCGTGCGTTCCCCGTTGGAATATCTTTGTACAAGAGTTGTTGAACTTCGAAGTCCTTGACGTAATGGTCGAGACGCCAGAACTGTTTTTCGCTGGCCTCCACGTTCATCTTACATAACGCCCTGTGATTTTTTTTCCTTTGGGGCTTTATAAAAGATCGTGTCTACGTTCCGCCGCTACCTAATGATTTGCCAGAGTTGAGACACAGAGTTGAAGAGGCTATTGCTTTCATTACTCCGGACATGTACTGTTAACCAAAGTGTGGTAAGAATGGAAATTTAGGTTGTGTGTGTGTCGTATAACTAAAGGTGCACATATTGAACATTTGTAAGAAAAACTAGGTTCGTTTACCTTCAGTTTGATGTATGACTTGTTGTAAACGGTTTTAATATAGCATGGAACCTGGGACATTCTTTTATGGACAACATGTACTTTGGAGAAGTGTCGAATTTGAGACAAGCCACATGCTGATTCTCCCGCGGGCTCTAGCAGGAGCAGACCCTTGACGATGTCAACACGCGGGCTGGAGCACACTTCTGTACGCGAAGCTGTTCTGCACCCCGACGCTCGGACTTCTTGCCTGGCTCGCGGCAGTTGTCGGACTCCTGCGCCCCGCTGGCCCACGCCGCCGACATATTTTCGCCCCCATCCCTCGCCTTCTCCAACCACCCTTCAAGTCCCTAGTGGAACCCTCGCGAGCCCCTTCCCTCAATCGTCCAGGGACACTTACAGGTAGACGGAAACTTTCGTCGAGGGCCTTCTCTCTCCCACTGTCTTTAGAACTTTGCCTCGAGAATCTCTTCTTCATCAAAAAGTTTTCGCTCTCTAGAATTCTCCCAAACACATCCCGCCTTCCTTGTCTTTTCCAACCCCCTGGAACCTCCTCCGCCTCTCCCAGACTCGAGACCCGAACTCGACTGCGCGATTTATCTTCTCCGCCCCACGTCCACCCCCTCCCATCCACCCTTCGTCCCGCCCTCTCCCACAATACAGTGTCCCAAAGAACAACCCATCTCTCCTCCTGTAGCTCGCCGAAAACCCCGTGAAAACTTGAGCCAGAATTGACGCCCTCCCTTGGCCCCCTCGCCCGCCAGAAAACCGCATTTCTCCCGGTTGCAAATTCTTTTGTGCCGCGCGGGGTAGCGGAGCTGGGGCTCGGAAACAATGAAACCTACCGCGCCAGAGGAAGGAAGAAGGGCTGCTTGGCTCGTGGTTGGGGGGGGGGGGGGGAGTGCGAGCGACCTCGTGGAGAAGCAGAAGAATCGCCGGTACACTCTTCAGTCTGAGCTCTACCCCCTCCCTCCCCCCCGGCCCTAGTGTTGCACGAGCCCGCCCTCTTTTCAGCAATCTTATCGCCGGTGTTTCTTCTTCGCCGTATCTATTCCATCTCCCTCCGACGCGAAAGTCGGTTAGGGAGGCTTCTCCCCCCCCCCCCCCCTTCCTTTTTCTTTCCTCTAGCCATTCGCGAAGCGTTTCAGCCGTACCTTGATGTTAAAGGGACGTCAGCGTTATCTGGTGACGAGATGAAGTATTTCGAGTGCCGGAGCTCCTTGAAGATCTGGCGAACTCTAATGTAGTTACTTAACATTACTGACGGTAGCATAAGTGCTCGAAGGCCCCCGCCTACCTGGGCACACGTACGGTGTGAAGAGCTTCAGAAAGATTCCACGTGATTTGAAAACTGCCCAAGATGTCAAAATTATGTCTGTTTATGAAAATAATTTAAGACTACGCTGAGGGCGGATGAGTAGTTATGTTTCCGGTTTTCGTTTTATGAGAGTGAAAATGGCTAAAACGCATGTTTTCAGAATACTTTTTCGATATGAACCACCTGGTATAGATTCTTGAAAGTACTCAAAGGCCTTTCATTACATCTTTGCCTTCATTTATCCGCCATATGTTATGTTTACAGCTCGAATCACATAGTTACCTTATGCACGACGAGAATATTGCGCTTAGAGGTGATACCGCGCCAGATGCTCTAGCGAGCATCACACTTATCCCACCTCACTAGCACAACTATACCCTTGGCTGGACAAGCCCCTTAATCCATTTGAACAACGAAGACAGACTGTTTCATATCACCCTTCTACCTAAATAAAATTGCAGCTTACTAAGCTTTTATTTCGAGAATCGTTCGCCGCTGAAAAACTGAGGTCATTTTCTAGTAGGATCGTGTTTGCAATACTGCAAGTACCAGTTTTAATTCCTTTGTCAGCTAGATGAATGAGTTCGCTTGTAGGTAAAACAATAAAATTAAATCACTATGAACATGCGCATAAAATAAAATGTATAGATAATAATGTTCGCAGGCTTTCACGGCCATTGTCTGAAGTAGCTTGGCTTCTGGGTTGTAGCCGTGTCGTTGGAAAATAATTCGCCAACGTTTCGGTCGACATTGCAGTCGCCATCATCAGGGAGCAGTTACCTACTGAGTAGGCGACTGCAATGTCGACCGAAACGTTGGTGAATTATTTTCCGAGGACACGGCTGCAATCCAGAAGCCAAGCTACTTCAATGTGTATAACTAGCTACAGTAAAAATTAAAATATTTTTTTGTTATAAGTTTAACCGAGGTTGTAATCGGTGTTGAAACTAGAGTAATTGCAGACAGATGGCGGGCTCGCAGTGCAGTCCAGCTCGCGGCTCCACGCCGCGGGGTCCGGCAGAGCCGCTGGGGACGACCCCCGCGGCCAAGTGTGCGGCGCCTCCGCCGCCCCCCGCGCTGCCGCCGTCCCTCGGGCGGCCAACCACTCCTCGACTGCAACAAACAACTGAAAAAAAAAATTAATAAAAATTTTTGAAGTGAAGCTTCTTTGCTGAGGGAAAAGGGCGGGGGGTGCTACAATAATGATGATAATATTTGTCATTGCTACGTTTATCATTCCCGTTTCACAGTTACGACTACGTTTCCTCCCCTCCCCGGGGACTGACAGGGCCTTTGGGAACACGGGTCGTCAGGCGGGCAGTCGTGGACAGCCCGAGAGAAGGGACGTGCTTCCGGAGGACGCGCGGCCGCCATTTTGTTCCCGCGGCGAGCTGCAGGGGGGGCCAATCGCCGGCCGTCGCGGGCAGCGGCCGCCCTGTGATCGCCGCGGACTGCTCGGTTGCGCCCTGCCCCGCTCTGGTTGGCCGGCCGGGCCGCTACCAAATAACACGTCTGCGGCGGGACCGATGCTTTAGGCCCGTCCCCTGGAGGCGCTGCCCTTATTTACGACGGCTATAAAACACCCGGGAGTCCGGGGTGCTATAAAAAAAATAACCACGGCTGTTATTGTTAGTGAAATTAGGTTTCCTTATTTAGTGGAGCCAAACCTAGACAAACCCAGGTGATGCGAAACTCGAAAGGAGCCATAGGCCAACGTCTGTTGTCAAAGTGAAGAAATTTATTGAATTTCGGTCAACTACGGAGCTTAAACCTAAAAACTGGTGAAATTTATGGAGTTCCTACAACTTAGAGAAATATATTATTTTTCAAGTGGTAAACCACGAAATGACCTAAAAAAAATAACTACTTTAGTTGTAATTATAATTATTCTGCCGAACAACCATTTCCAATTCACCTTTGACTTAAATAGTAAGGTCGTAAAAGTGAAGGAACAAAAATTTATTAAAAGTCGCATTGCGGATATCATAAAATAGTGTCTAGCCCTTCATCGCCGACTTGGATTCGCGGGCGCCTGTTGCCGTGTATATTCCAACCGTCGTGTGCTAAACGGAAGCCAGTTGGATCAGTAGAGGATGTGCGGCGGCCAAACTAACCCATGTATCTT